>NC_092814.1:156672800-156972800 GCF_023375885.2 Dermacentor andersoni
TTGTATAAGGCTTTACACAGCCAGTAACAGCTGAGACTTCTACACCATTTGACTCAAGCAAGCGAAAAGACTCCACGTTCACTGGAGCGATTCTGGA
The DNA here is from genome assembly GCF_023375885.2 of Dermacentor andersoni. Lineage (NCBI taxonomy): Eukaryota > Metazoa > Arthropoda > Arachnida > Ixodida > Ixodidae > Dermacentor > Dermacentor andersoni. The sequence goes on from NC_092814.1 coordinate 156,672,898, forward strand.
TATATTTCCAAATATCAGCCGGCCCTTCAGATGTGCTGTTTTCCAGGAACGTTATATACGAATCGTGATCTCGCTTGTAGAGACGTTTGTAAAGAACTCTAAAAAGACGAAATTGCTGCCCCCAGTCATTATCTTGTGAGCGTTTAGCTTTTCTGCGCGCACGGTCTTCATGCTTCAAAACATTTATCATTTCAAACGAGAACCGATTAGGATACTTTGAGCACTTATGTACACACTCAGGAATATATCTCCGCAGGCCGTCAAGGATCCGTAATTTGGCAAGACTGCTGTTCAGCATCCACTATGCCAGTTACCCGAGACCAGTCGGCGTTGGAAAAGAAGTCGTATGTAGACCAACGCAGTCACCACGCTTGAAAGCAAAGCCAAGGCATTTGGTGGTGCCGCTAGAAGTACTGTGTCTAAAGGCAGACACAAAGGCAGTTATTTATAGTCGCGCATGAAACTTTTAGGGACGCACACGAGGGATGTCAGAATGGGACACATTTTCATCTTGCGCATTCATAAGTCATAAGTCTAGCACGTTACCACAGCAGCTCTTGATCGAGTTGTAATGCTGCTGAGTGGAATTAAAGGGCAGAAAGTCTAACAATAAGCCGCATTTGTTCTCTATGCAGTGGTTGCTGTGAGATGTATGCATGCGGCCGGTGTGGTGAAACCGCCGAGGGCTAGTAGGCTGCATTTACTGTGGGAGGATATTACGTATTCAATTGATGCAATGACTTCATGAAAGATTACAGGAGATACATACGGCGATACATAAAAGGATCAAATTATCAATTCCTCGGTACGCTCTAAGGTGATTTCAACCCGTATAGATTCCCGTGTGGTTTCTATGTCCGTACGCGGAACACATTTCAAGGAAATCAAAACACCAATCAATACACCACCGCTTTTTTATTTTGGCCCACTAAGGTCTCGGTCACTGCGGAAGACATTGTATTGAGGTGGGAAAAAATCCGAAGATTGTATGCTACTGCACAGCCAAGTTTTGATAACTACAATAAAAGAGGAAGGAAAAAAAAAACTTTGGCGTAGAATTACGAAGGCCGTACGAAGGCCGCGAGTGTTTTGATGGAAAATGTCCAAATTACACGGCACTTTGACAGTGAGGGATTTATCTGATGGATGCAGCATATCGTCCTGAAGCACCCCACGGGATGTCATGAAGAGGCAACCAATTGGCCACATTGATGCATCGTTTTGGTGCTTGAAGGCTTCATCGTCGATGGTTATGTGAAAAGACGAATGCATTTCATCCAGGGAGGAGAGATGTGCACAGATTCAAGGTGTTTCGTGAGGTGGGCAGATATTGTATCGGGGCTCAGTTTGGAAACGAAGATAGCATTTAGTCGCAGCGATCGTTTAGTTATAGACAAAAGTCGTCGTCGTTAGGGCTCTGGTTGGTGCAGGACTTTTCTTTCTGGCTTTTTAGCAGTCTCATCCGCCTCGGTGGCTTTGCCTGCTATTAGATTCGTCGGACGGTCCTACCGCTGTCGATCAGATGTAGGAGTCGTCGGACTATCTCGCCGCTGCCACCATTTGAAGGAGATGAAGTTCGTAGACAGGAACTCGGTGAACAGGATTTATTTACATATTAACAGTTTAAGTAGGATACATTGGCAGACTAGCGCGACTCCCATATGGAGCCCGCAAAACTAACATACAGCAAACAGTTTATGAGCACACAGCTCACTAGTTCATTTCTAGCATGACAGAGAGCACTCAGCTCCCGACAACGAGCACGACACGAGCACACCCTAGCAGCCGGCAAACGCTGCTTATAAGCCCTTGCTCGACGTCATAGTTCGACGTCATCGTTCGGCGGGGACGGAGCAGGAATGGTCGGGAAGGTTCGTCCAAGCATTGTAAACTTGCCGCCGCCTCGCACTATGGCTCACGCACACTAATGCACACAAGTTCGAGCCCTTACACACAAAGGCTCCGGAGTCGACGACCGAGGGCTTCGTAGAACTGTGCTCCGTCTCGGGTGGCGCGGCCAAGTACCACATTCCTGAGCTGACCGCGCGCCACGTGGCTGCCGGTCATCCGCAGTTCTCGGTACCGCCCAGCTTTCAGTGCCGACGTCAGAGGGCTTCGTAGAACTGCTTTGTCCCGGGTGGCTCGGCCAAGTACCAATTTCCGGAGTTGATCGCGCGCCACGTGGCTGCCGGCTGTCCGCAGTTCTCGGAAGGGCGCCCCGACTGGTGGGCTTGGAACACGTGCAGCGGGCTGAAAGCTGGCACGTTGCCACCCCGTACGGCCATTCTTAACACTGCGGAGGAAAAGTGCGCAGGCGGAAAAACCACACCAAGCTGTTCATCTGCTTGTTGTTGGTCTCTGATGACGGTTTGGCTGAAGTAAAAGAGAATGACACCTTGGACTGGACAGGCGGTAGCCCGGATGGGACAGCCGCACACCACCATAGTTTGTCACGCCGGCAGAGAATTTCTGCGCGGAGGGAGGCGACGACTAGGGCGTGTTGTTCCACGCGTCGTGAAGGGCCCTTGCGCAGGCGTTCAGTCGCTTCTCGCAGCTGGAAACCTCGTCACTTAAGGCTCAACCAGACGTACGCGTTCCAATGCGTGCGCACACGCCGCGCTGACTCGACGTCGCGCCGCGCCCGACGGAGGAAGAGGGCGCGCACCCAAACGATGCACGAGTTGCCGCGCGTAGCCGCGCGTCTCGTCGCGGCGGCGCAGTGTTGCTAGCTTGCCATGTTCAAGGCAGTCTAGCAATGTGTTACATATTGCAAGAAAACACAATAATTTAGCTGAATACTTGTTTTTATATTTCAGAAACATATTTTACGACTCCTTGTGGGTCATTCAGCTCAACTGCGACCTAATATGAGTATTGTGAGCCCGGCGAAACCTGCAGCAGCATCGGCATAGCATCACTCGTGTGCTACGCGCCTCGCGTGTTGTACGGTGTGTCAGACCTCGAACTGCGCTGCAAGCTTTCGACCTTTGTGCTAACTGTTGAATCATGAGACCGTTGTCCAGAAAAAAGAAAGTGTTGCTCGTCATGAAAATTATGAGGTTGCTGCTAATGCTGAAGAGAAGGCGACGTCGGTACCAGCAGTACCAATGGTTGGCGACGTTGCACTTCGGCGATCAAAGTTTCATTGTTAATGCAGCCGTCACGGCTGAAGATTTCCGCACCTGCCATGAAGAACGTCGATCTCAACGCGCACAGCCAACAAGGTGCTGAAGCAGCTTGCCCGGGCTTGCCTGAACGTCGCGCGAAGAGTCGTTCCGGAAGTGACGTTGGCTCGCCGTGGTCATGTGAGGTGCGCCATGCTACTGACGCGAGCGGCAGCTTCCGGCGCGGGCGCAGAAACCCTAGCGGTTGTAGGTCTCCACGCCGCCGCGCGCCGACACGCGAAACAGCCTCCGCGCCTGACGCCGTACGCGCCCAGGCGTGGTGCGGCGCGTGCGGGTGCATTGGAACGCGTACGTATGGTTGAGCCTTTAGGAGCGCGATCCATTTCATCGCGTTGAAGAAAAATCCGGGTGACCACCAAGGTCACCCGGTCGGGCAGTGAGGGAGAGAGGGGGGCCTGTTTCGCTTGTTTTCAGTAGGCCTACAGCACATCGCTGGGACATATCGCAGATGTATAATAATAATAATAATAATAATAATAATAATAATAATAATAATAATAATAATAATAATAATAATAATAATAATAATAATAATAATAATAATAATAATAATAATAATTATTATTATTATTATTATTCATTTAATGCGTCCAGGAGCAACACTGAGGACAGGGTGCTGGTGCACAGAAAATCAAGAACGAGAAAATAGCTGGATCAGCAGCTACATAATGAACAACAATACAGCAATCACACACAACTGAGAGACGGAGAACGTGTACGAGAAAGAGAGAAACTGAGAAATCAGAAGAGCGTAGCTAGAAAGAAGGCTCAAGAGAAAGTGCGAAGGTCGGAACAGAAAGAAGACAACGCGTTTTGAAAGGCATCAAGATGGAGAAGATGACAGTTGTGAAAATTCTGCATTCTGTAGAAAGGCGAGTGTCTGCTGAAAGTGGCACGAACTTAGAAGGGCCTATGTTCCCTGGATGCCTTCTGCGGAAACCGAAGTGAAACAGAAGCTAGTAGACCATGGATTCCGTGAATGATTTTGTAAATAGAGGGCGTAAGTACGACTACTTCAGCAGCTAAGTGAGGCCTGATTATTAGTAGGATGATTATTTAGACTTGAAAAATTTTGGGTACTGTTAGGGTTGGCGTCTGACACTACGTGACGAAAGGAATTTCATCCGACCATCTTCGTCGAAATGAGGCGTCACTTCTCCTGCGATGGTTGGCGTCTCGCACTTCGTGCACAAAGAACTTTCTCTCACCCGACCTTCTTCCACCAGGCCTCATCGAAATGAAGCGTGACTTCCTAATTCGCCATGACCGTTTCGATTGTCTACCTGTCTGCCGAAAGCCCCGCAGTGTACAGCCTCTTTTGTGTGTGTGTGTATGCGAGTTTAGAGAGGCCCTTTCCTCGAATTGGACCTAGAAGAGAACTTCCACGAACCCGCAAAGCGCAGAAGAGGCGGACAGGCGTCTACAATTCCGGGAGGCCGGACGACTTCTTCCTTTCAGCAGGCTCGGTATAACCAGAGGAGGAGGGGCCCTCTTTCTGTGCCGGTCACGTGACATCGACGGAAGCAAGATCCCGCCCACGATTGTAGAGAGCCTATTTAAGGGGCTCCGAAATGTAATTTTGATCACTTCATGCTCTTCTCATTTTCTTTCATCTACCTTTGAATAAACCGTGCAAGTTTCGCACTAGAAAATCGTCTCGCCCTTGCTTGGTCGCCATGGTCTACCGGATGCCTGCAGCCCGCCGACAACGCCACGCCACCCAATAAGTAACGTCGGTCGAGCTTCGATAGGCAGGCGCCGCTACTACTCGGCAGCAGTACGATACGCTACCCCGGAGTACGCAACAGTACGTGAAGTCAGAAGACCCTCTTTATGTTTACTCATGAACTTTTTGTGCAAATGCTCAATTAAAATGATATTTGAATTGCTTGTGCCATTCCACATTACTGAGGCACTGTCATGTAATAGGAGACAGATGGATGAGAAGAATTTCAAGAAGGGAGGTGGGTACGGAAATCTCTTGTCAGTAGACACAACTGAGCGCGCACAGGCCTCGAGATGCTATGCGCTTAGAGTGAGCGGAGAAGCTTGACGTACTACTACTACTACTACTGCTACTGCTACTACTACTACAACTACTACTACTACTACTACTACTACTACTACTAATAATAATAATAATATACACTTTAAATGGGCCATAGAGAGGAAATTCATAGGTAATAAGATGCACAAAAGAAAAATAATTGAAAATGAAAGCCTGTAGGAATGAACAGGCAAGTAATTGGCTTACCAAAACATTCGTCTGAGCAATGATAAGCAAGTCGTACGTATAAGTTGGCAGCGGCGTAACCAATAACACAGGTCTGCTACAAGGTGAAGCGTTATTTATATGAAGCTTTTTAATGAGGTGTGTTGCATAAAAAGTAAGTTAAGCTCTACCGTCTTGTGGAGCAGATTGTTAATTTAAGCCGTCGTTCTTGAAATAAACATTGCTGAAAATTAGGAGATCAAAAAGAAAAGAAAGAAAGAATAAAGCAACAAGTGTAATTTTCTGAGTTATATATAAAAGTGATGTCGAAGGTCTGTATACTGCATCATTTGAGCAAGCCTGTTGGGTTTTACGTGCCAGAATCATGGTCTAATTATGAGGCACGCTGCAGTAAAGCACTCCAGATTAACTTTAATCACTTGGGGTTGCTTAAGGTGCACTTAAATCTAAGTATATGTAGGCGACACTTAGAAGAACTAGGAGACGACCAATAAGTGTAAACGTTAGCCCGAACCAGGAAATACATTTATTTGATCTTTCTTTAAAGATGCAACTAACATCACGAATTTTCAATTCCAATGCAGCGATGTAATGCCACCTCTGCATTGGGGTAGCATTCGCGAAAGCTTGCTCGTTCCGCATTGGAATGGGTGACAAACATATGTGGGACTCCTGCAAGAAGGAAGGAAAAAAAAAACCCTACTGAACACGTCTTCTGCTTTTGTTGCCGTTATGACGTCCAGTGCCGCCCTCTTCCGACAGTAATAAACCGACTACACTCAAGACCGTTCGCAGAAGCCAAGAGTTCTTGGACAATGGCCGTCAGCGTCGTGGTGCAATAGCAATGAGGGCGTTGCTACATTAATTGTAGTCGACAGATCTCCGTGACCGTTAATAGACTTGGTGCGCACCTCACCTCATGCCGCTAGTGCTCTGTCTTCCCTTCTTTCTTTATTTTCGCCCCTACATCCGCTTTTCCCAGTGCAGGGACCAAACCGGACGTGTGTCTGGTTGAGCAACCTGCTTTTCCTGGCTTCTCTCTCTTTGCATCGGCTTCATCTAAGTAGAGGAGCGTTTTTGCATTTCGCCCCCATGGAAACCCGCGACCTCAATCTCAGCGGCGCCACGCCATAGCCACTGGGCTACCGCGCAGGGTCAGCGGACAATTATGATATATTATGCACTGCCCCGAATCTCGCTCTCTCTCTACAACACACACACACACACACACACACACACACACACACACACACACACACACACACACACACACACACACACACACACACACACACACACACACACACACACACACGCACACACGCACACACACACACGCACGCGCACACACATACACACACACATACACACACGCACACACACACACACACCCATGCACTCACGCACGCACATTTTAGAAACGCCTCTTCCTTATAAATGTGTTCGATTATCTCGATAGTGCATGCGAAGGCAAAAAAATCATCCGGTTCTGATTTCCATCTGTCGATTTTTGTTTTTGAACTGAGGCGGAAATAAGTAATGTGTTGCACTTTCTTTTAATCGTACGCTATTTACATTTCATTAAGAAAGTGCTCTGGGAACTCGTCTCTCTGTGGCGCTAAGCGTAGAGAGCTAAGGCGAGAAAAAACTAAATGCAAAAATTTCGTGACTTTCACCGTCAAAGTTTTCATACGGGTATTCTCAGAAGTGTATTAATGCAGCCGTACTGTGTAGATAGGGTTCGTGGGAGCCGAATGTATCCGCGCCTACGTACCCGAGCAGACTTTAAGGCGTACATCTGTTCATGCAAGAGAAAGATCTTTTGTCGGTGCAACAAAGGGCGTCTTATAATGGGTTCAGTTTCATAGCTCGCAGTGATGCAGGTAACTCGTCTTTCTTTCTCCACTTCTTTTCTAATGCTATATGGCGCAGGAGGTGGGCAACTTGAGGGCGGCTGATTTTAAATTAAAATAAAAATGAATTATACCAGCACCGACTCTGAAGCCCCTTTCATTAGGTTATCCTCTGAGCGGATTAAAGGGCTGCTCCGGCGATTTTTCGATGTCCACTGAACTTAATAAAATTTTGAATATACTTTCTCTTTTACGCTCTGATTATCTGTGCCAAACAATATGGCTGGAAGTCAGTTAGTCTTCCTGAAAATGAATTTTAAAGATTGGTTGCGTTCCCGACTCATGACTTTTTACTGGCCACCCTGTGTTTGTGACGTCAGAGACCACACCGCCGCTGTCGCTGCTGAAATCGTCGCTGAAATCGCCGCTGTCTAGTTCGGAAAATCTGCAAAAGCTCCCTGTGTCCTCAGGAGACATCAGCTTCGCTCCTTTGCCGTTAGCGCCACGTGTACTGCGTGTTTAGCACCCGTTCTGCGTGTTTCCACTATGGTTGTGTAGGATCTGACGTCATCGACTGATCGCGACGTCATACGAAGCAGGTACCCGTTTAGGTTTTGGTATCTCGTTTATTGGTTATTTAAAATTATTGATGAATTTCTAAGCAAATCGAACCACCCTACCCCTTGACAGGACTGTCAGTACCATTTGAAAATGACAATATCCTAGGGCCCTATAGCGTAAAACTGTTCTAATATGTTTTTATTCCAATGTCCTGACGTCAAATTTGCGTAATGGCCGACGCAAGCATCGGGCGCTCACCCGCAGGGTTTTCTGAACAGACCAATCAAACGCTTTCCTCGTTCATAGGAGGTCACTTTCGTTTGCTTTAAAAACGAATAACATTGCCTACACTGAGCGGCTTGTCTTATCTAATTGGCTCACAAGATGCGAGGAGCGCGCTCAAGTGGAGAGGGATTCGTTGGCCAGTGCACTGAAAATCGATAACCGGATGAAGAGGGTGGTGCCGGAGTCAGCGATTGGTCCGCTTTCCCTTACTTACCTTGAGGTGGCTCGTCGACAATCACGGCGGCAGGCAGTGGAAGCTAAGAATGACGCTAAAACGGATCCTCAGCAAAGGAGAGTTGGCAAAACGAGGTCGTAAATGTGCCGAAAGGGCTCGAAAACGTTACACGGCCACGCAAAAAGATTTAGTACACTCAAATAAACCCATGCTCTCCGGCAGGTGCGAGAGCCAGTGCCTGAGCGATCGGCCGCAGCCATCTTTTATTCCTTTCGGAACGGGGCAGCCTGCGGCTATTCAGAAAAAGGATTCAGTTATTGTTCGGTATATTAATGCATCTTTAACGCGTACACGTTACTTTGACGCGGTGAGTTCTTGCGGTTTTGTGACGTCGCGTGAGAGGCAGGTGAAGTGGGTGTAGCCCGAAAACTTTTGACCAATAGCCGAGGGCTGATGGCGAAAAGGCGTCGAATCAGAAACAACTATTTTTCTTTTGTTCGGTCAGATCATGCATAATCGGTGTGTACACGTCATATCACATGGGGAACTATCGCGGTTATCGTGACTTCGCGTGACAGACAGGTGAAGTGGGAGTGGTCCAAAAAAGTTTTTGAGCAGTCGCGGAGGGCTGATTGCAGAATTGGAATAGAAAAGTTAGGAATAGTTTTACGTTATAGCGCCCCTAATATGGTTAAAAAAACGCCGGAGTTGACCTTTAAGGAAAGAGACTTGGAAAAAAGAAAAAGAAAAGAAAATGAGAGAGGAAGAATATGGCTAAGCCGGTAATTAATGGTTGAAGACAAAGAAGCAGCTTCTCTTTATCGCGAGTTGCGTTGCATTTGGACCGGAGCCCACGAGCAAGCGCTAGGTAACGAACAAATATGACATCGATTATCGTTTGTTGGGTCTTGTATTAGCCTACAGTACGAAAAAGTTCCGTCAGAGACAGCATCAGTCACTGCTTCATAAATTGCGCGTTTCCAGTTTGTGTTGTGACTGATTCTATTGAGAGAGAGATTAAGCTGCATGTTTCTGCTTCTTCGTCCTGTATATTTCTCGCTGTGCGAGTCCAAGGGACTTTTCAAAGTGGTGCACTCGGCCGTATTCAGGGCAATGTGCAGAGAAGCATGGACGCCCGAGTACGTCGTGCGCATTTCCGTAATTTTCTTGACAACGTTTCGTTTCGTCATACACGCGCCGCCATGGGTCAACGGCTATGGCATTCAGCGTCTGAGCGCGAGGTCGTGGGTTCGATTTCCGACTATGGGGGACACGTTCCAATGGCGGCGCAATGCAAAAAACGCTTGTGTGCTTTGATTTCGGTGCACGTTAAAGTATCCAGCTGGTCGAAACTAATTCGAAGCCACGCACTACGGTATCTCTCCAAGCCCGCTGTTGATTTAGGACGTTAAGTGCCATCAGTCAATCAGCCATTCGTTTCACCGTTAGGCGAGTGAGGTTGGCTAACACTATAGTTGGCATTCTGACAAGTTGAACGCCCCAGACAGGTTAACAAAATCGCGCTCAAAACTAGTCACGCAGCGCCAGGCTTTGTGATGTTGTTAGAAGCGTGTATTGAATTTTCATGTGTCATTCGCACTCTGTTTCCTGCGGATTTGTTTCCACGCTACTACAATGAAGTCGTCACCGCTAGTGGTTCCGAAAGGGTTCAAACTCCTTGCTTCCCATTGGTTAGAATTATTCTTCTAACGAGAGGGCTCTGTCGGAGGCGGGGCGGGTTCAAAGGCTTTGCTCGCCCCGCCAATGAGAAGCTTTAGTACAGAACAAGACATACAATTACGTGAAGCTTGTTTACCAGATACAAAGAGGCATGGAATTGGTTGGGCGCGTAATGACTTTCGGCCGAGCCGACGGCGCAATGCGCCGGGCAACACTCCGCACTTCGGTTTACTAACGTGAGAAGTCCGCTCAAACCTATAACGCAATTAAAAAACCGCCACGACGCCATGTGATAGGCTTCTATGTAGTTTATTGTGTGAGAACATAAGAGAGAGGGACGTCTCACCACAGACAGACTGGACTCCCCGCGTGCGCGGAGTCCAGCGCTGCCGTGGCCTCATATAGTGGATAATCCAGTTCAACACAGCTGACAACACAAATGGAAACAGCGGCACGTCCAATACATATGCAAGCGCAAAGCGTACAAACGATATACTCGCAATGTGCACATGATGATTTGGGTATGTGTTAGGACAATACAAACAATAAAGTATTTGAGGTCACAAAAGGCGTTATGCATAAAAAGAAACTGTAAAGCGCTGACGCTGAATGTGTGTGGATTGAAGGCAGTATGTAGAGGAATGAGGAGAGGGAAAGTAGAAAGAGAGGAAGCAAAAGACGATTTTTGCGTTTACACAGGCCATTTCCGGGGTACTGTGATGCCAGCGAGAAGTTCAGGGTGAACCGCGTCTTCAACCACGTCTTTCCCCGGCACAGTCGAGTGCCTCTACAATAAACGCCTCTACTACGAAATGGCGCGTATAACAAAGAAATAATTCTGCCCCGGTTCTATAGTGAGTTGTGCGACGCGCGACCTTTGCAACGAAGTGACCTGTATAACCAATGATTTCGGAGGCCCCGAGCACTTCGTTATAAAGGTGTTTGACTCTATTCAGAAATGCATCTTAACTTGAAGCCGATGCTTGACTTGATCTAAATGACGCCTGGCGTGAACGTGCCCAGGACGCTCATTGCGTTTCCTTCGCTGCCTTCACTACAGGCGTCATTTAGATCAAGTCAAGCATCGGCTTCAAGTTAAAGATGCATTTGTAAATACGGGGGTTAGTCACCGAAGATCTCATTCTTCTTTTAGTAACGTATTTATCGCGCTAGGAAAGCAGCTTCTTTTCGGGCGCCCGTTCGCCACTCTCGATTCTGGTAGCGTTCGCTAATAAAATGAAGTTATGCACCATAACTCGTCGATGAGCCTCGTAAGCTTCCTTCTTAATTGCCGAGGCGGCTTAGCGGCTATGGCGTTGCGCAGCTAAGGACGAGGTCGCGGGATCAGATCCCGGCCTTGGCGACCGCATTTCGATTGGAGGGGAAATGCAAAAGCGCCCGTGTGTCGTGCATTGGGCGCACGATAAAGATCCTCAGGAGATCAAAATTTTCTGAGCCCCCCACTACAGCTTACCTCATAATCATCTCCTGGTTTTGGCACGTCAAACCCTAGAATCATTTTTTAAAGCCTTCTTGTTCTGAACGAAAGAGTGCAGCTTTCTACGGCAGATCCGCACTTGCTCACAGCCACTGTAGCTCCTTAAGATTTAGTTGCCTTATTGTGGTAGCAATTATGTGGACACTCCAGGCGAATTTTCGTCGTCACCGTGATGTTCCGTATAAAGTCCAAGTGCGATAAGATTGTGCCCAGCGCGCCGTATGCTGTGTGTGCGAAGGAAAGCTTGCGAGAGAAGCTTACGAGGGGAAAGCTTGCGAGGATACCAACCACCCACTTGCATCTCCTGAGCAGCTTGCGAAAACTGCTCTGGAGATGCAGGTGGGTGGTTGGTATCTCCACGTAGGACGGCTTGAGGCGTTTTATAGAGACTGCCTCCTCATGTCACTGCTGCGCAATGACAAAAGTCTTGGTGGAATAGTGCAGAACCGAAAACGGCCCGTCGCAGACCGGCGTAATAGGCGCCCGGACACTGTCTCACCAAAAAAAAAAAAAAAAAAAATATTGTGTGGCGGTAGCGAGGTCCGGGTGTTCAAATATGTGGTGCTCTGCGCTGATCTAGGCTGGACAGGTTGAAGGTGGTGGAAGCAGTCGTTGAGGCATTGAAGATAGGGTTGGCGTTGGGGAGTTGCCTTTTCTGTGGTGAAAAGCTCGCCGGGAAGGCTTAGACAGTCGCCATAAACCAGTTCGGTCGTAGACCAAGGTCGCGGTGGAGGACAGCCCGCTGGCGAAGCATTACCAACGGCAAGTGGTCGGTCCAGTGCTCACTATCACGGCATGCTGTGAGGGTCGTCTTGAGCTGCCGAAGAAGGCTCTCGACCATGCCATTAGCAGACGAATGGTAAGCAGTAGTGCGGCAATGCTTCACACCTAGAATGCGGGCAAGTGCAGCAAATAATGCAGATTCAAACTGCCGTCCCCCGTCTGTCGTTGCAATGGCTGGGCATCCGAAACGTGAAACGAAGAAACGAAAGCGCATGCCACTCTCTCTGCGATGATGTCGACGATGGGGACCGCCTCGGGCCACCGTGTGAAACGGTCCACTAAAGTCAACATGTAACAGTAGCCGCGCAAAACAGCAAACGAACCAATTATGTCGATATTGTCACGTGGTGGTAACGTTAAGAACACAGTAGCAATACTCTGAAAGACAAAACTAACTTTTATTGGGCGAACCTGTGCCCAGAAAACAGGTTACACTTATAGCACAACGATAGCGGCGAACACGGTCGGGGATCGTCGAAAATCTTATCAGCGGGTCAAGCGCGTCCGCTTTTATACATCAGTCATCGAATGTTCCAGAGTAATCGCTGGGACCCGCGTGCCTTCTACAAAGTTCTACATTATTCGCGTCGCGCACACATGCGATCAGATTACACAAGGCTTGGTCACAGACAGAGGATGGAAGCATCGATAACATTCCAGAAACTTCCGATACATGCAGGTGCGTCCTGCGCTGTACGATAGCATTTATTAGGCGGTGAAACGTGTCGCGCGATAAATACAAACAAGTACACGTGTCAATATGGACATGCTCGAAGCAGTGGTCGGAAGGCAGGAACCGTTGGTGTGGCGCAATGGTTGACGGGTCACGTTGTTTTTTTGACACGCAATACAGGAACGGGACCACTCGCGAACATCTGCATTGACACGAGGCCACACATAGGGCTGCGTGACAAGGGGTTGAGTGACTCGTGTGCAAAGATGAGGAATGTCGAGCAGAGTGAAAAATGGCCCACCGGAACGTTGCCGGAATGAAACGGCACGGGAGAGGCCCAGACATATCGCACCACAGTGAACACGGCGTGGATGGATAGGGAACAAGCTCGAGGCGAAGGGAGGATGCGCGTTGCCGTAACGCATGTAGTTCAGGGTCGTTGCGCTGTGCCTTCTATAGCGCGTGCCAGTCGACAGCAGTTGAAGTATTAAGGAGCTTTAAGTAGAAGTGGAGCCGACCGTCGCAACACGGTAGAGGGCATCGACTGCTGCGTTGTCAGCTCCCTTGACATGCCGTATGTCCATGGTGAACTGGGAAATCTATGCAAGATGCCGTATCTCCGGCGCAACGTACTTTGAGGAGTTCGTGCTGAACACATTAGTGAGAAGCTTATGGTCAGTCGTCACGTGGAACTCGCATCCTTCCCGTAAATGGCGGAAGTGTTGGCCTAGATGGCCTACAGCTCGCGACCGAAGACACTCTAGCGTGTTTCGGTGGATTGCAGCTTCCGAGATAAATAACCCAAGAGGTGCCATTCAGAACCAACATACTATTGCAACACCGCTCCGATAGCTGTACTGGAGGTATCTACCATTGGTCTAGTCGGTGTGTCAGAACGGGAATGTACCAGCAGAGGTACTTGAGCGACGTCTTGCTTAGCAGCCAAAAAGGCAGCCTGAGCCATGTTACTATGCACGTGTCGCACTGTTGTACCCGGCGTCCCTTCCCGACAAATAACGCTTCATCGGCGATCGCGCAACTATGAAAGGCCCTTCACGCTGCATCGTTGTTTTCTCAGGACCAGGGAGCTGGTGACTAAATCAGCGTCACCAAAACTGACGGGTGAGACGAGCGAGACGAGCGCCCGCTTAACTAGACTGAACCCGACATAGACTGTGACACGCGAACAAAGGTGCTCACTTCGAGGTGACAACAGCCGCTGCCCTTCGCGGAAACAATGACTACCGCGAAGACCACTCTACCGGAACCTGACCCTCACAAGCGAACCGTCATGAATGGCCGACTAATTGATAAAAGATGCCAACGTCAAGGACTTCCATAGAAACGATGCCGACATCATGTTCCCAGTTTGCCACGTCGTTGCGTCGTATGCGGGGGCAATCGCGCAACATTAGAGGCGGAGTCCGGCGGAACCGTGCGACGTCATTGACGGGATTTTGCGAACGGTTCGACGATTGTGGTTCACCAAGAAGAACAGCGGATTTCCCCGACGAGAGAAAAGGGGAAGAGAAGTGCTTAAAAAGTGGATCTTGAGTACTGTGGGGTTGTGCTCAGTGTGCTCAGTGTACTCGTGCTCATGCTCGTAATGGTGCTCGTACTCATGCTCGTACATGTAAACCGTCATCATGTGAGCTTGTAAATAAACCCCTTTTCTCATCTCTTGGACGTCCCCGGACCTCTCGATCGCGCGGCACCTTGCACATCACCAGCCACGGAAACTTAATGACCGCTCGGACAGCGAATCGCAGCAACTGTATGACAGGGGTGGGTAGGTGCGCTAGAAGGAATAGAGGGTCAATGCAACACAAACTACTGTCATCTGTTTTATCGCGATTGAAATTATATGGACCCTCCAGGCGCGTTTCTGCCGTCGCCGTCGCCGTGAGGTTCCGTATAAAGTCCAAGGGCAAGAAACTCCTCGTCGCGCGCCGTATGCTGTATGTGCGAGGGAAAGCCTACGAGGGTGAGCCGGCGAACGCTGCTCAATCTCGCGTGTGCGAGCGAAGAAGGCGGGCCGGAAGCACGCCATCTCCTGTCGCGCGCGAGGCACGGCTGTAAAGCGAGGGAGGGACGGGGGGGGGCCTTCTACTCCGGCGGCTCCTGCTTACGGCGCGGTCGCGCAGGCGCCGTACCTTGAAAGCGATTTGCGACGTGGCCAAAGTGCGCGCCCGCGCGGGCCGCATCTTCGTATGCGGTAGCTTCGTATGCGCTGTGCCTTCGACGTTTCGTTCGCATTGAAGTGAGAGAAGCACGAATGTAAATTCGATCACTACTGCTGCCGTGGTTCCTCACTCCAGCATTTCGACACAGCATTTTGCTGAACGTTTCTGTTTGCTATATGGTGTGACATATGGTTCAAGTTACCTCCCTTCTCAGTCTGGCACAGTGTGTACGCTATCAGTCAATGAAAACCTTGTTTTCAAGTGTATGAAGTGCCTTAAACCTTCCCTTTCTTGTGGTGTTGATGGTATTTCTTCCGCAGAGCTTAAGACGTATGGAAGCATACTTGTTTCCTGTTCTCACAAGCATCTTCAATAGTTCCCTAAAGTCTAGTACCTTTTCTAGCACTCGGAATGTAGCATGGACATTGCCCATGCACAAATCAGGTGCTAGATGTGCAGTTACTAACTGCCGACCTATATCTATCTTCTACAGTGCGTCAAGTATTTGAATCGATATTGCATTTCTCGCTTTCTGTTAGTGCTAAGAGCATTTTAGTAAATGAACAGCATCACTTTGTGTGCCGACAACTTAAAACTATTTGAGACTGTCAACAGTGTTCACCACTGCATCGACTTCCAAAAAGACGTTTTTTCACTCTCAAACTGGTGCAGAAACAATAAGTACTGTTATATGGTTCCAACACTATGGCATTAAGTTATATGCAGAAAATGCACCATGCGAAATTTTGGTACTCTACGTGATCCTCCACTCCTCCACTCCACTCCGCGCTTATCGAGCGAGGTGTCTTCATGTTTACCTGTGCGCACGTGACAGCATGTTTGTTAATTTAGTTAAAACACGTTGCCGGGCTAGTTGGTTTGAATCCATGATATGATCTGTAAGTGCCACTGAACGAGGACGTAGAAAGAAACAGACACACAGAGACAGCTGTCTCTGTGTGTCCGTTTCTTTCTACGTAGTAAGGATAGTCGTCTATGGTTACTTCGTATAGCTATCTACTAATTTGCTATCGCAATCGGTGCTTCGCCTTTCAGGAAACTGCGACGTTCTTTTTTTATTCTGAGCAATTCAGTCGTTTAAAATAAGTTATGACCACATCTTCCTGCTTCTGAAGCGCAAAAACATTTACCGACGATTACGATAATCCCTAACCCGAAATTTTAGCGCAGCTCTATACGTGTTTTCATTTAGCGATATATTGGCTGGCGTGGACGATCTGTCTCGTGCGACACGTTGCAAACAGAGCGAAGTGTTTGCAACGGCCTCGACGGCCTCGCTAATCGGGAGATCGAGAGGCAACGCGTGGGTGACGCGTGGCGCGATTTACAGAAGCAACCGCCACAGATAGGCTTCCGCTCATTCAGCGCTTTGTTTCCATTATGTTATCAGTGGACGCGCTCGCCGCATGTCATCGGTGAACAGACAACGGCGCGCTACTCTGGCGTATTGGTCGTCACTGCAGAGGCCGTCTTGCGCGGCACTGTGCTTTTGTTCCCAGGTTTTCGTCATACCCTCCTCCTCCACTTTCCGCATCGTGGTTCCACTGCACCTTCATCCTCCGCTTTCCTCCTCGCACTCTCTTCACTATCGCCGTTTTTCATCCCCCGCTGCGCTCCACATTCTCTCTTTCATCCTTCGCTGTGCTAGTTTGCTCGGTTACGCCGAAGTACGACGCCGACGTGAAACGCAGGAAGGCGCCTAAGAGCTGCGTTCTAAAAATTATCTCGATAGTGCATGCGAAGGCAAAAAAATCATCCGGTTCTGATTTCCATCTTTCGATTTTTGTTTTTGAACTGAGGCGGAAATAAGTAATGTGTTGCACTTTCTTTTAATCGTACGCTATTTACATTTCATTAAGAAAGTGCTCTGGGAACTCGTCTCTCTGTGGCGCTAAGCGTAGAGAGCTAAGGCGAGAAAAAACTAAATGCAAAAATTTCGTGACTTTCACCGTCAAAGTTTTCATACGGGTATTCTCAGAAGTGTATTAATGCAGCCGTACTGTGTAGATAGGGTTCGTGGGAGCCGAATGTATCCGCGCCTACGTACCCGAGCAGACTTTAAGGCGTACATCTGTTCATGCAAGAGAAAGATCTTTTGTCGGTGCAACAAAGGGCGTCTTATAATGGGTTCAGTTTCATAGCTCGCAGTGATGCAGGTAACTCGTCTTTCTTTCTCCACTTCTTTTCTAATGCTATATGGCGCAGGAGGTGGGCAACTTGAGGGCGGCTGATTTTAAATTAAAATAAAAATGAATTATACCAGCACCGACTCTGAAGCCCCTTTCATTAGGTTATCCTCTGAGCGGATTAAAGGGCTGCTCCGGCGATTTTTCGATGTCCACTGAACTTAATAAAATTTTGAATATACTTTCTCTTTTACGCTCTGATTATCTGTGCCAAACAATATGGCTGGAAGTCAGTTAGTCTTCCTGAAAATGAATTTTAAAGATTGGTTGCGTTCCCGACTCATGACTTTTTACTGGCCACCCTGTGTTTGTGACGTCAGAGACCACACCGCCGCTGTCGCTGCTGAAATTGTCGCTGAAATCGCCGCTGTCTAGTTCGGAAAATCTGCAAAAGCTCCCTGTGTCCTCAGGAGACATCAGCTTCGCTCCTTTGCCGTTAGCGCCACGTGTACTGCGTGTTTAGCACCCGTTCTGCGTGTTTCCACTATGGTTGTGTAGGATCTGACGTCATCGACTGATCGCGACGTCATACGAAGCAGGTACCCGTTTAGGTTTTGGTATCTCGTTTATTGGTTATTTAAAATTATTGATGAATTTCTAAGCAAATCGAACCACCCTACCCCTTGACAGGACTGTCAGTACCATTTGAAAATGACAATATCCTAGGGCCCTATAGCGTAAAACTGTTCTAATATGTTTTTATTCCAATGTCCTGACGTCAAATTTGCGTAATGGCCGACGCAAGCATCGGGCGCTCACCCGCAGGGTTTTCTGAACAGACCAATCAAACGCTTTCCTCGTTCATAGGAGGTCACTTTCGTTTGCTTTAAAAACGAATAACATTGCCTACACTGAGCGGCTTGTCTTATCTAATTGGCTCACAAGATGCGAGGAGCGCGCTCAAGTGGAGAGGGATTCGTTGGCCAGTGCACTGAAAATCGATAACCGGATGAAGAGGGTGGTGCCGGAGTCAGCGATTGGTCCGCTTTCCCTTACTTACCTTGAGGTGGCTCGTCGACAATCACGGCGGCAGGCAGTGGAAGCTAAGAATGACGCTAAAACGGATCCTCAGCAAAGGAGAGTTGGCAAAACGAGGTCGTAAAAGTGCCGAAAGGGCTCGAAAACGTTACACGGCCACGCAAAAAGATTTAGTACACTCAAATAAACCCATGCTCTCCGGCAGGTGCGAGAGCCAGTGCCTGAGCGATCGGCCGCAGCCATCTTTTATTCCTTTCGGAACGGGGCAGCCTGCGGCTATTCAGAAAAAGGATTCAGTTATTGTTCGGTATATTAATGCATCTTTAACGCGTACACGTTACTTTGACGCGGTGAGTTCTTGCGGTTTTGTGACGTCGCGTGAGAGGCAGGTGAAGTGGGTGTAGCCCGAAAACTTTTGACCAATAGCCGAGGGCTGATGGCGAAAAGGCGTCGAATCAGAAACAACTATTTTTCTTTTGTTCGGTCAGATCATGCATAATCGGTGTGTACACGTCATATCACATGGGGAACTATCGCGGTTATCGTGACGTCGCGTGACAGACAGGTGAAGTGGGAGTGGTCCAAAAAAGTTTTTGAGCAGTCGCGGAGGGCTGATTGCAGAATTGGAATAGAAAAGTTAGGAATAGTTTTACGTTATAGCGCCCCTAATATGGTTAAAAAAACGCCGGAGTTGACCTTTAAGGAAAGAGACTTGGAAAAAAGAAAAAGAAAAGAAAATGAGAGAGGAAGAATATGGCTAAGCCGGTAATTAATGGTTGAAGACAAAGAAGCAGCTTCTCTTTATCGCGAGTTGCGTTGCATTTGGACCGGAGCCCACGAGCAAGCGCTAGGTAACGAACAAATATGACATCGATTATCGTTTGTTGGGTCTTGTATTAGCCTACAGTACGAAAAAGTTCCGTCAGAGACAGCATCAGTCACTGCTTCATAAATTGCGCGTTTCCAGTTTGTGTTGTGACTGATTCTATTGAGAGAGAGATTAAGCTGCATGTTTCTGCTTCTTCGTCCTGTATATTTCTCGCTGTGCGAGTCCAAGGGACTTTTCAAAGTGGTGCACTCGGCCGTATTCAGGGCAATGTGCAGAGAAGCATGGACGCCCGAGTACGTCGTGCGCATTTCCGTAATTTTCTTGACAACGTTTCGTTTCGTCATACACGCGCCGCCATGGGTCAACGGCTATGGCATTCAGCGTCTGAGCGCGAGGTCGTGGGTTCGATTTCCGACTATGGGGGACACGTTCCAATGGCGGCGCAATGCAAAAAACGCTTGTGTGCTTTGATTTCGGTGCACGTTAAAGTATCCAGCTGGTCGAAACTAATTCGAAGCCACGCACTACGGTATCTCTCCAAGCCCGCTGTTGATTTAGGACGTTAAGTGCCATCAGTCAATCAGCCATTCGTTTCACCGTTAGGCGAGTGAGGTTGGCTAACACTATAGTTGGCATTCTGACAAGTTGAACGCCCCAGACAGGTTAACAAAATCGCGCTCAAAACTAGTCACGCAGCGCCAGGCTTTGTGATGTTGTTAGAAGCGTGTATTGAATTTTCATGTGTCATTCGCACTCTGTTTCCTGCGGATTTGTTTCCACGCTACTACAATGAAGTCGTCACCGCTAGTGGTTCCGAAAGGGTTCAAACTCCTTGCTTCCCATTGGTTAGAATTATTCTTCTAACGAGAGGGCTCTGTCGGAGGCGGGGCGGGTTCAAAGGCTTTGCTCGCCCCGCCAATGAGAAGCTTTAGTACAGAACAAGACATACAATTACGTGAAGCTTGTTTACCAGATACAAAGAGGCATGGAATTGGTTGGGCGCGTAATGACTTTCGGCCGAGCCGACGGCGCAATGCGCCGGGCAACACTCCGCACTTCGGTTTACTAACGTGAGAAGTCCGCTCAAACCTATAACGCAATTAAAAAACCGCCACGACGCCATGTGATAGGCTTCTATGTAGTTTATTGTGTGAGAACATAAGAGAGAGGGACGTCTCACCACAGACAGACTGGACTCCCCGCGTGCGCGGAGTCCAGCGCTGCCGTGGCCTCATATAGTGGATAATCCAGTTCAACACAGCTGACAACACAAATGGAAACAGCGGCACGTCCAATACATATGCAAGCGCAAAGCGTACAAACGATATACTCGCAATGTGCACATGATGATTTGGGTATGTGTTAGGACAATACAAACAATAAAGTATTTGAGGTCACAAAAGGCGTTATGCATAAAAAGAAACTGTAAAGCGCTGACGCTGAATGTGTGTGGATTGAAGGCAGTATGTAGAGGAATGAGGAGAGGGAAAGTAGAAAGAGAGGAAGCAAAAGACGATTTTTGCGTTTACACAGGCCATTTCCGGGGTACTGTGATGCCAGCGAGAAGTTCAGGGTGAACCGCGTCTTCAACCACGTCTTTCCCCGGCACAGTCGAGTGCCTCTACAATAAACGCCTCTACTACGAAATGGCGCGTATAACAAAGAAATAATTCTGCCCCGGTTCTATAGTGAGTTGTGCGACGCGCGACCTTTGCAACGAAGTGACCTGTATAACCAATGATTTCGGAGGCCCCGAGCACTTCGTTATAAAGGTGTTTGACTCTATTCAGAAATGCATCTTAACTTGAAGCCGATGCTTGACTTGATCTAAATGACGCCTGGCGTGAACGTGCCCAGGACGCTCATTGCGTTTCCTTCGCTGCCTTCACTACAGGCGTCATTTAGATCAAGTCAAGCATCGGCTTCAAGTTAAAGATGCATTTGTAAATACGGGGGTTAGTCACCGAAGATCTCATTCTTCTTTTAGTAACGTATTTATCGCGCTAGGAAAGCAGCTTCTTTTCGGGCGCCCGTTCGCCACTCTCGATTCTGGTAGCGTTCGCTAATAAAATGAAGTTATGCACCATAACTCGTCGATGAGCCTCGTAAGCTTCCTTCTTAATTGCCGAGGCGGCTTAGCGGCTATGGCGTTGCGCAGCTAAGGACGAGGTCGCGGGATCAGATCCCGGCCTTGGCGACCGCATTTCGATTGGAGGGGAAATGCAAAAGCGCCCGTGTGTCGTGCATTGGGTGCACGATAAAGATCCTCAGGAGATCAAAATTTTCTGAGCCCCCCACTACAGCTTACCTCATAATCATCTCCTGGTTTTGGCACGTCAAACCCTAGAATCATTTTTTAAAGCCTTCTTGTTCTGAACGAAAGAGTGCAGCTTTCTACGGCAGATCCGCACTTGCTCACAGCCACTGTAGCTCCTTAAGATTTAGTTGCCTTATTGTGGTAGCAATTATGTGGACACTCCAGGCGAATTTTCGTCGTCACCGTGATGTTCCGTATAAAGTCCAAGTGCGATAAGATTGTGCCCAGCGCGCCGTATGCTGTGTGTGCGAAGGAAAGCTTGCGAGAGAAGCTTACGAGGGGAAAGCTTGCGAGGATACCAACCACCCACTTGCATCTCCTGAGCAGCTTGCGAAAGCTGCTCTGGAGATGCAGGTGGGTGGTTGGTATCTCCACGTAGGACGGCTTGAGGCGTTTTATAGAGACTGCCTCCTCATGTCACTGCTGCGCAATGACAAAAGTCTTGGTGGAATAGTGCAGAACCGAAAACGGCCCGTCGCAGACCGGCGTAATAGGCGCCCGGACACTGTCTCACCAAAAAAAAAAAAAAAAAAATATTGTGTGGCGGTAGCGAGGTCCGGGTGTTCAAATATGTGGTGCTCTGCGCTGATCTAGGCTGGACAGGTTGAAGGTGGTGGAAGCAGTCGTTGAGGCATTGAAGATAGGGTTGGCGTTGGGGAGTTGCCTTTTCTGTGGTGAAAAGCTCGCCGGGAAGGCTTAGACAGTCGCCATAAACCAGTTCGGTCGTAGACCAAGGTCGCGGTGGAGGACAGCCCGCTGGCGAAGCATTACCAACGGCAAGTGGTCGGTCCAGTGCTCACTATCACGGCATGCTGTGAGGGTCGTCTTGAGCTGCCGAAGAAGGCTCTCGACCATGCCATTAGCAGACGAATGGTAAGCAGTAGTGCGGCAATGCTTCACACCTAGAATGCGGGCAAGTGCAGCAAATAATGCAGATTCAAACTGCCGTCCCCCGTCTGTCGTTGCAATGGCTGGGCATCCGAAACGTGAAACGAAGAAACGAAAGCGCATGCCACTCTCTCTGCGATGATGTCGACGATGGGGACCGCCTCGGGCCACCGTGTGAAACGGTCCACTAAAGTCAACATGTAACAGTAGCCGCGCAAAACAGCAAACGAACCAATTATGTCGATATTGTCACGTGGTGGTAACGTTAAGAACACAGTAGCAATACTCTGAAAGACAAAACTAACTTTTATTGGGCGAACCTGTGCCCAGAAAACAGGTTACACTTATAGCACAACGATAGCGGCGAACACGGTCGGGGATCGTCGAAAATCTTATCAGCGGGTCAAGCGCGTCCGCTTTTATACATCAGTCATCGAATGTTCCAGAGTAATCGCTGGGACCCGCGTGCCTTCTACAAAGTTCTACATTATTCGCGTCGCGCACACATGCGATCAGATTACACAAGGCTTGGTCACAGACAGAGGATGGAAGCATCGATAACATTCCAGAAACTTCCGATACATGCAGGTGCGTCCTGCGCTGTACGATAGCATTTATTAGGCGGTGAAACGTGTCGCGCGATAAATACAAACAAGTACACGTGTCAATATGGACATGCTCGAAGCAGTGGTCGGAAGGCAGGAACCGTTGGTGTGGCGCAATGGTTGACGGGTCACGTTGTTTTTTTGACACGCAATACAGGAACGGGACCACTCGCGAACATCTGCATTGACACGAGGCCACACATAGGGCTGCGTGACAAGGGGTTGAGTGACTCGTGTGCAAAGATGAGGAATGTCGAGCAGAGTGAAAAATGGCCCACCGGAACGTTGCCGGAATGAAACGGCACGGGAGAGGCCCAGACATATCGCACCACAGTGAACACGGCGTGGATGGATAGGGAACAAGCTCGAGGCGAAGGGAGGATGCGCGTTGCCGTAACGCATGTAGTTCAGGGTCGTTGCGCTGTGCCTTCTATAGCGCGTGCCAGTCGACAGCAGTTGAAGTATTAAGGAGCTTTAAGTAGAAGTGGAGCCGACCGTCGCAACACGGTAGAGGGCATCGACTGCTGTGTTGTCAGCTCCCTTGACATGCCGTATGTCCATGGTGAACTGGGAAATCTATGCAAGATGCCGTATCTCCGGCGCAACGTACTTTGAGGAGTTCGTGCTGAACACATTAGTGAGAAGCTTATGGTCAGTCGTCACGTGGAACTCGCATCCTTCCCGTAAATGGCGGAAGTGTTGGCCTAGATGGCCTACAGCTCGCGACCGAAGACACTCTAGCGTGTTTCGGTGGATTGCAGCTTCCGAGATAAATAACCCAAGAGGTGCCATTCAGAACCAACATACTATTGCAACACCGCTCCGATAGCTGTACTGGAGGTATCTACCATTGGTCTAGTCGGTGTGTCAGAACGGGAATGTACCAGCAGAGGTACTTGAGCGACGTCTTGCTTAGCAGCCAAAAAGGCAGCCTGAGCCATGTTACTATGCACGTGTCGCACTGTTGTACCCGGCGTCCCTTCCCGACAAATAACGCTTCATCGGCGATCGCGCAACTATGAAAGGCCCTTCACGCTGCATCGTTGTTTTCTCAGGACCAGGGAGCTGGTGACTAAATCAGCGTCACCAAAACTGACGGGTGAGACGAGCGAGACGAGCGCCCGCTTAACTAGACTGAACCCGACATAGACTGTGACACGCGAACAAAGGTGCTCACTTCGAGGTGACAACAGCCGCTGCCCTTCGCGGAAACAATGACTACCGCGAAGACCACTCTACCGGAACCTGACCCTCACAAGCGAACCGTCATGAATGGCCGACTAATTGATAAAAGATGCCAACGTCAAGGACTTCCATAGAAACGATGCCGACATCATGTTCCCAGTTTGCCACGTCGTTGCGTCGTATGCGGGGGCAATCGCGCAACATTAGAGGCGGAGTCCGGCGGAACCGTGCGACGTCATTGACGGGATTTTGCGAACGGTTCGACGATTGTGGTTCACCAAGAAGAACAGCGGATTTCCCCGACGAGAGAAAAGGGGAAGAGAAGTGCTTAAAAAGTGGATCTTGAGTACTGTGGGGTTGTGCTCAGTGTGCTCAGTGTACTCGTGCTCATGCTCGTAATGGTGCTCGTACTCATGCTCGTACATGTAAACCGTCATCATGTGAGCTTGTAAATAAACCCCTTTTCTCATCTCTTGGACGTCCCCGGACCTCTCGATCGCGCGGCACCTTGCACATCACCAGCCACGGAAACTTAATGACCGCTCGGACAGCGAATCGCAGCAACTGTATGACAGGGGTGGGTAGGTGCGCTAGAAGGAATAGAGGGTCAATGCAACACAAACTACTGTCATCTGTTTTATCGCGATTGAAATTATATGGACCCTCCAGGCGCGTTTCTGCCGTCGCCGTCGCCGTGAGGTTCCGTATAAAGTCCAAGGGCAAGAAACTCCTCGTCGCGCGCCGTATGCTGTATGTGCGAGGGAAAGCCTACGAGGGTGAGCCGGCGAACGCTGCTCAATCTCGCGTGTGCGAGCGAAGAAGGCGGGCCGGAAGCACGCCATCTCCTGTCGCGCGCGAGGCACGGCTGTAAAGCGAGGGAGGGACGGGGGGGGGCCTTCTACTCCGGCGGCTCCTGCTTACGGCGCGGTCGCGCAGGCGCCGTACCTTGAAAGCGATTTGCGACGTGGCCAAAGTGCGCGCCCGCGCGGGCCGCATCTTCGTATGCGGTAGCTTCGTATGCGCTGTGCCTTCGACGTTTCGTTCGCATTGAAGTGAGAGAAGCACGAATGTAAATTCGATCACTACTGCTGCCGTGGTTCCTCACTCCAGCATTTCGACACAGCATTTTGCTGAACGTTTCTGTTTGCTATATGGTGTGACATATGGTTCAAGTTACCTCCCTTCTCAGTCTGGCACAGTGTGTACGCTATCAGTCAATGAAAACCTTGTTTTCAAGTGTATGAAGTGCCTTAAACCTTCCCTTTCTTGTGGTGTTGATGGTATTTCTTCCGCAGAGCTTAAGACGTATGGAAGCATACTTGTTTCCTGTTCTCACAAGCATCTTCAATAGTTCCCTAAAGTCTAGTACCTTTTCTAGCACTCGGAATGTAGCATGGACATTGCCCATGCACAAATCAGGTGCTAGATGTGCAGTTACTAACTGCCGACCTATATCTATCTTCTACAGTGCGTCAAGTATTTGAATCGATATTGCATTTCTCGCTTTCTGTTAGTGCTAAGAGCATTTTAGTAAATGAACAGCATCACTTTGTGTGCCGACAACTTAAAACTATTTGAGACTGTCAACAGTGTTCACCACTGCATCGACTTCCAAAAAGACGTTTTTTCACTCTCAAACTGGTGCAGAAACAATAAGTACTGTTATATGGTTCCAACACTATGGCATTAAGTTATATGCAGAAAATGCACCATGCGAAATTTTGGTACTCTACGTGATCCTCCACTCCTCCACTCCACTCCGCGCTTATCGAGCGAGGTGTCTTCATGTTTACCTGTGCGCACGTGACAGCATGTTTGTTAATTTAGTTAAAACACGTTGCCGGGCTAGTTGGTTTGAATCCATGATATGATCTGTAAGTGCCACTGAACGAGGACGTAGAAAGAAACAGACACACAGAGACAGCTGTCTCTGTGTGTCCGTTTCTTTCTACGTAGTAAGGATAGTCGTCTATGGTTACTTCGTATAGCTATCTACTAATTTGCTATCGCAATCGGTGCTTCGCCTTTCAGGAAACTGCGACGTTCTTTTTTTATTCTGAGCAATTCAGTCGTTTAAAATAAGTTATGACCACATCTTCCTGCTTCTGAAGCGCAAAAACATTTACCGACGATTACGATAATCCCTAACCCGAAATTTTAGCGCAGCTCTATACGTGTTTTCATTTAGCGATATATTGGCTGGCGTGGACGATCTGTCTCGTGCGACACGTTGCAAACAGAGCGAAGTGTTTGCAACGGCCTCGACGGCCTCGCTAATCGGGAGATCGAGAGGCAACGCGTGGGTGACGCGTGGCGCGATTTACAGAAGCAACCGCCACAGATAGGCTTCCGCTCATTCAGCGCTTTGTTTCCATTATGTTATCAGTGGACGCGCTCGCCGCATGTCATCGGTGAACAGACAACGGCGCGCTACTCTGGCGTATTGGTCGTCACTGCAGAGGCCGTCTTGCGCGGCACTGTGCTTTTGTTCCCAGGTTTTCGTCATACCCTCCTCCTCCACTTTCCGCATCGTGGTTCCACTGCACCTTCATCCTCCGCTTTCCTCCTCGCACTCTCTTCACTATCGCCGTTTTTCATCCCCCGCTGCGCTCCACATTCTCTCTTTCATCCTTCGCTGTGCTAGTTTGCTCGGTTACGCCGAAGTACGACGCCGACGTGAAACGCAGGAAGGCGCCTAAGAGCTGCGTTCTAAAAATTATCTCGATAGTGCATGCGAAGGCAAAAAAATCATCCGGTTCTGATTTCCATCTTTCGATTTTTGTTTTTGAACTGAGGCGGAAATAAGTAATGTGTTGCACTTTCTTTTAATCGTACGCTATTTACATTTCATTAAGAAAGTGCTCTGGGAACTCGTCTCTCTGTGGCGCTAAGCGTAGAGAGCTAAGGCGAGAAAAAACTAAATGCAAAAATTTCGTGACTTTCACCGTCAAAGTTTTCATACGGGTATTCTCAGAAGTGTATTAATGCAGCCGTACTGTGTAGATAGGGTTCGTGGGAGCCGAATGTATCCGCGCCTACGTACCCGAGCAGACTTTAAGGCGTACATCTGTTCATGCAAGAGAAAGATCTTTTGTCGGTGCAACAAAGGGCGTCTTATAATGGGTTCAGTTTCATAGCTCGCAGTGATGCAGGTAACTCGTCTTTCTTTCTCCACTTCTTTTCTAATGCTATATGGCGCAGGAGGTGGGCAACTTGAGGGCGGCTGATTTTAAATTAAAATAAAAATGAATTATACCAGCACCGACTCTGAAGCCCCTTTCATTAGGTTATCCTCTGAGCGGATTAAAGGGCTGCTCCGGCGATTTTTCGATGTCCACTGAACTTAATAAAATTTTGAATATACTTTCTCTTTTACGCTCTGATTATCTGTGCCAAACAATATGGCTGGAAGTCAGTTAGTCTTCCTGAAAATGAATTTTAAAGATTGGTTGCGTTCCCGACTCATGACTTTTTACTGGCCACCCTGTGTTTGTGACGTCAGAGACCACACCGCCGCTGTCGCTGCTGAAATTGTCGCTGAAATCGCCGCTGTCTAGTTCGGAAAATCTGCAAAAGCTCCCTGTGTCCTCAGGAGACATCAGCTTCGCTCCTTTGCCGTTAGCGCCACGTGTACTGCGTGTTTAGCACCCGTTCTGCGTGTTTCCACTATGGTTGTGTAGGATCTGACGTCATCGACTGATCGCGACGTCATACGAAGCAGGTACCCGTTTAGGTTTTGGTATCTCGTTTATTGGTTATTTAAAATTATTGATGAATTTCTAAGCAAATCGAACCACCCTACCCCTTGACAGGACTGTCAGTACCATTTGAAAATGACAATATCCTAGGGCCCTATAGCGTAAAACTGTTCTAATATGTTTTTATTCCAATGTCCTGACGTCAAATTTGCGTAATGGCCGACGCAAGCATCGGGCGCTCACCCGCAGGGTTTTCTGAACAGACCAATCAAACGCTTTCCTCGTTCATAGGAGGTCACTTTCGTTTGCTTTAAAAACGAATAACATTGCCTACACTGAGCGGCTTGTCTTATCTAATTGGCTCACAAGATGCGAGGAGCGCGCTCAAGTGGAGAGGGATTCGTTGGCCAGTGCACTGAAAATCGATAACCGGATGAAGAGGGTGGTGCCGGAGTCAGCGATTGGTCCGCTTTCCCTTACTTACCTTGAGGTGGCTCGTCGACAATCACGGCGGCAGGCAGTGGAAGCTAAGAATGACGCTAAAACGGATCCTCAGCAAAGGAGAGTTGGCAAAACGAGGTCGTAAAAGTGCCGAAAGGGCTCGAAAACGTTACACGGCCACGCAAAAAGATTTAGTACACTCAAATAAACCCATGCTCTCCGGCAGGTGCGAGAGCCAGTGCCTGAGCGATCGGCCGCAGCCATCTTTTATTCCTTTCGGAACGGGGCAGCCTGCGGCTATTCAGAAAAAGGATTCAGTTATTGTTCGGTATATTAATGCATCTTTAACGCGTACACGTTACTTTGACGCGGTGAGTTCTTGCGGTTTTGTGACGTCGCGTGAGAGGCAGGTGAAGTGGGTGTAGCCCGAAAACTTTTGACCAATAGCCGAGGGCTGATGGCGAAAAGGCGTCGAATCAGAAACAACTATTTTTCTTTTGTTCGGTCAGATCATGCATAATCGGTGTGTACACGTCATATCACATGGGGAACTATCGCGGTTATCGTGACGTCGCGTGACAGACAGGTGAAGTGGGAGTGGTCCAAAAAAGTTTTTGAGCAGTCGCGGAGGGCTGATTGCAGAATTGGAATAGAAAAGTTAGGAATAGTTTTACGTTATAGCGCCCCTAATATGGTTAAAAAAACGCCGGAGTTGACCTTTAAGGAAAGAGACTTGGAAAAAAGAAAAAGAAAAGAAAATGAGAGAGGAAGAATATGGCTAAGCCGGTAATTAATGGTTGAAGACAAAGAAGCAGCTTCTCTTTATCGCGAGTTGCGTTGCATTTGGACCGGAGCCCACGAGCAAGCGCTAGGTAACGAACAAATATGACATCGATTATCGTTTGTTGGGTCTTGTATTAGCCTACAGTACGAAAAAGTTCCGTCAGAGACAGCATCAGTCACTGCTTCATAAATTGCGCGTTTCCAGTTTGTGTTGTGACTGATTCTATTGAGAGAGAGATTAAGCTGCATGTTTCTGCTTCTTCGTCCTGTATATTTCTCGCTGTGCGAGTCCAAGGGACTTTTCAAAGTGGTGCACTCGGCCGTATTCAGGGCAATGTGCAGAGAAGCATGGACGCCCGAGTACGTCGTGCGCATTTCCGTAATTTTCTTGACAACGTTTCGTTTCGTCATACACGCGCCGCCATGGGTCAACGGCTATGGCATTCAGCGTCTGAGCGCGAGGTCGTGGGTTCGATTTCCGACTATGGGGGACACGTTCCAATGGCGGCGCAATGCAAAAAACGCTTGTGTGCTTTGATTTCGGTGCACGTTAAAGTATCCAGCTGGTCGAAACTAATTCGAAGCCACGCACTACGGTATCTCTCCAAGCCCGCTGTTGATTTAGGACGTTAAGTGCCATCAGTCAATCAGCCATTCGTTTCACCGTTAGGCGAGTGAGGTTGGCTAACACTATAGTTGGCATTCTGACAAGTTGAACGCCCCAGACAGGTTAACAAAATCGCGCTCAAAACTAGTCACGCAGCGCCAGGCTTTGTGATGTTGTTAGAAGCGTGTATTGAATTTTCATGTGTCATTCGCACTCTGTTTCCTGCGGATTTGTTTCCACGCTACTACAATGAAGTCGTCACCGCTAGTGGTTCCGAAAGGGTTCAAACTCCTTGCTTCCCATTGGTTAGAATTATTCTTCTAACGAGAGGGCTCTGTCGGAGGCGGGGCGGGTTCAAAGGCTTTGCTCGCCCCGCCAATGAGAAGCTTTAGTACAGAACAAGACATACAATTACGTGAAGCTTGTTTACCAGATACAAAGAGGCATGGAATTGGTTGGGCGCGTAATGACTTTCGGCCGAGCCGACGGCGCAATGCGCCGGGCAACACTCCGCACTTCGGTTTACTAACGTGAGAAGTCCGCTCAAACCTATAACGCAATTAAAAAACCGCCACGACGCCATGTGATAGGCTTCTATGTAGTTTATTGTGTGAGAACATAAGAGAGAGGGACGTCTCACCACAGACAGACTGGACTCCCCGCGTGCGCGGAGTCCAGCGCTGCCGTGGCCTCATATAGTGGATAATCCAGTTCAACACAGCTGACAACACAAATGGAAACAGCGGCACGTCCAATACATATGCAAGCGCAAAGCGTACAAACGATATACTCGCAATGTGCACATGATGATTTGGGTATGTGTTAGGACAATACAAACAATAAAGTATTTGAGGTCACAAAAGGCGTTATGCATAAAAAGAAACTGTAAAGCGCTGACGCTGAATGTGTGTGGATTGAAGGCAGTATGTAGAGGAATGAGGAGAGGGAAAGTAGAAAGAGAGGAAGCAAAAGACGATTTTTGCGTTTACACAGGCCATTTCCGGGGTACTGTGATGCCAGCGAGAAGTTCAGGGTGAACCGCGTCTTCAACCACGTCTTTCCCCGGCACAGTCGAGTGCCTCTACAATAAACGCCTCTACTACGAAATGGCGCGTATAACAAAGAAATAATTCTGCCCCGGTTCTATAGTGAGTTGTGCGACGCGCGACCTTTGCAACGAAGTGACCTGTATAACCAATGATTTCGGAGGCCCCGAGCACTTCGTTATAAAGGTGTTTGACTCTATTCAGAAATGCATCTTAACTTGAAGCCGATGCTTGACTTGATCTAAATGACGCCTGGCGTGAACGTGCCCAGGACGCTCATTGCGTTTCCTTCGCTGCCTTCACTACAGGCGTCATTTAGATCAAGTCAAGCATCGGCTTCAAGTTAAAGATGCATTTGTAAATACGGGGGTTAGTCACCGAAGATCTCATTCTTCTTTTAGTAACGTATTTATCGCGCTAGGAAAGCAGCTTCTTTTCGGGCGCCCGTTCGCCACTCTCGATTCTGGTAGCGTTCGCTAATAAAATGAAGTTATGCACCATAACTCGTCGATGAGCCTCGTAAGCTTCCTTCTTAATTGCCGAGGCGGCTTAGCGGCTATGGCGTTGCGCAGCTAAGGACGAGGTCGCGGGATCAGATCCCGGCCTTGGCGACCGCATTTCGATTGGAGGGGAAATGCAAAAGCGCCCGTGTGTCGTGCATTGGGTGCACGATAAAGATCCTCAGGAGATCAAAATTTTCTGAGCCCCCCACTACAGCTTACCTCATAATCATCTCCTGGTTTTGGCACGTCAAACCCTAGAATCATTTTTTAAAGCCTTCTTGTTCTGAACGAAAGAGTGCAGCTTTCTACGGCAGATCCGCACTTGCTCACAGCCACTGTAGCTCCTTAAGATTTAGTTGCCTTATTGTGGTAGCAATTATGTGGACACTCCAGGCGAATTTTCGTCGTCACCGTGATGTTCCGTATAAAGTCCAAGTGCGATAAGATTGTGCCCAGCGCGCCGTATGCTGTGTGTGCGAAGGAAAGCTTGCGAGAGAAGCTTACGAGGGGAAAGCTTGCGAGGATACCAACCACCCACTTGCATCTCCTGAGCAGCTTGCGAAAGCTGCTCTGGAGATGCAGGTGGGTGGTTGGTATCTCCACGTAGGACGGCTTGAGGCGTTTTATAGAGACTGCCTCCTCATGTCACTGCTGCGCAATGACAAAAGTCTTGGTGGAATAGTGCAGAACCGAAAACGGCCCGTCGCAGACCGGCGTAATAGGCGCCCGGACACTGTCTCACCAAAAAAAAAAAAAAAAAAATATTGTGTGGCGGTAGCGAGGTCCGGGTGTTCAAATATGTGGTGCTCTGCGCTGATCTAGGCTGGACAGGTTGAAGGTGGTGGAAGCAGTCGTTGAGGCATTGAAGATAGGGTTGGCGTTGGGGAGTTGCCTTTTCTGTGGTGAAAAGCTCGCCGGGAAGGCTTAGACAGTCGCCATAAACCAGTTCGGTCGTAGACCAAGGTCGCGGTGGAGGACAGCCCGCTGGCGAAGCATTACCAACGGCAAGTGGTCGGTCCAGTGCTCACTATCACGGCATGCTGTGAGGGTCGTCTTGAGCTGCCGAAGAAGGCTCTCGACCATGCCATTAGCAGACGAATGGTAAGCAGTAGTGCGGCAATGCTTCACACCTAGAATGCGGGCAAGTGCAGCAAATAATGCAGATTCAAACTGCCGTCCCCCGTCTGTCGTTGCAATGGCTGGGCATCCGAAACGTGAAACGAAGAAACGAAAGCGCATGCCACTCTCTCTGCGATGATGTCGACGATGGGGACCGCCTCGGGCCACCGTGTGAAACGGTCCACTAAAGTCAACATGTAACAGTAGCCGCGCAAAACAGCAAACGAACCAATTATGTCGATATTGTCACGTGGTGGTAACGTTAAGAACACAGTAGCAATACTCTGAAAGACAAAACTAACTTTTATTGGGCGAACCTGTGCCCAGAAAACAGGTTACACTTATAGCACAACGATAGCGGCGAACACGGTCGGGGATCGTCGAAAATCTTATCAGCGGGTCAAGCGCGTCCGCTTTTATACATCAGTCATCGAATGTTCCAGAGTAATCGCTGGGACCCGCGTGCCTTCTACAAAGTTCTACATTATTCGCGTCGCGCACACATGCGATCAGATTACACAAGGCTTGGTCACAGACAGAGGATGGAAGCATCGATAACATTCCAGAAACTTCCGATACATGCAGGTGCGTCCTGCGCTGTACGATAGCATTTATTAGGCGGTGAAACGTGTCGCGCGATAAATACAAACAAGTACACGTGTCAATATGGACATGCTCGAAGCAGTGGTCGGAAGGCAGGAACCGTTGGTGTGGCGCAATGGTTGACGGGTCACGTTGTTTTTTTGACACGCAATACAGGAACGGGACCACTCGCGAACATCTGCATTGACACGAGGCCACACATAGGGCTGCGTGACAAGGGGTTGAGTGACTCGTGTGCAAAGATGAGGAATGTCGAGCAGAGTGAAAAATGGCCCACCGGAACGTTGCCGGAATGAAACGGCACGGGAGAGGCCCAGACATATCGCACCACAGTGAACACGGCGTGGATGGATAGGGAACAAGCTCGAGGCGAAGGGAGGATGCGCGTTGCCGTAACGCATGTAGTTCAGGGTCGTTGCGCTGTGCCTTCTATAGCGCGTGCCAGTCGACAGCAGTTGAAGTATTAAGGAGCTTTAAGTAGAAGTGGAGCCGACCGTCGCAACACGGTAGAGGGCATCGACTGCTGTGTTGTCAGCTCCCTTGACATGCCGTATGTCCATGGTGAACTGGGAAATCTATGCAAGATGCCGTATCTCCGGCGCAACGTACTTTGAGGAGTTCGTGCTGAACACATTAGTGAGAAGCTTATGGTCAGTCGTCACGTGGAACTCGCATCCTTCCCGTAAATGGCGGAAGTGTTGGCCTAGATGGCCTACAGCTCGCGACCGAAGACACTCTAGCGTGTTTCGGTGGATTGCAGCTTCCGAGATAAATAACCCAAGAGGTGCCATTCAGAACCAACATACTATTGCAACACCGCTCCGATAGCTGTACTGGAGGTATCTACCATTGGTCTAGTCGGTGTGTCAGAACGGGAATGTACCAGCAGAGGTACTTGAGCGACGTCTTGCTTAGCAGCCAAAAAGGCAGCCTGAGCCATGTTACTATGCACGTGTCGCACTGTTGTACCCGGCGTCCCTTCCCGACAAATAACGCTTCATCGGCGATCGCGCAACTATGAAAGGCCCTTCACGCTGCATCGTTGTTTTCTCAGGACCAGGGAGCTGGTGACTAAATCAGCGTCACCAAAACTGACGGGTGAGACGAGCGAGACGAGCGCCCGCTTAACTAGACTGAACCCGACATAGACTGTGACACGCGAACAAAGGTGCTCACTTCGAGGTGACAACAGCCGCTGCCCTTCGCGGAAACAATGACTACCGCGAAGACCACTCTACCGGAACCTGACCCTCACAAGCGAACCGTCATGAATGGCCGACTAATTGATAAAAGATGCCAACGTCAAGGACTTCCATAGAAACGATGCCGACATCATGTTCCCAGTTTGCCACGTCGTTGCGTCGTATGCGGGGGCAATCGCGCAACATTAGAGGCGGAGTCCGGCGGAACCGTGCGACGTCATTGACGGGATTTTGCGAACGGTTCGACGATTGTGGTTCACCAAGAAGAACAGCGGATTTCCCCGACGAGAGAAAAGGGGAAGAGAAGTGCTTAAAAAGTGGATCTTGAGTACTGTGGGGTTGTGCTCAGTGTGCTCAGTGTACTCGTGCTCATGCTCGTAATGGTGCTCGTACTCATGCTCGTACATGTAAACCGTCATCATGTGAGCTTGTAAATAAACCCCTTTTCTCATCTCTTGGACGTCCCCGGACCTCTCGATCGCGCGGCACCTTGCACATCACCAGCCACGGAAACTTAATGACCGCTCGGACAGCGAATCGCAGCAACTGTATGACAGGGGTGGGTAGGTGCGCTAGAAGGAATAGAGGGTCAATGCAACACAAACTACTGTCATCTGTTTTATCGCGATTGAAATTATATGGACCCTCCAGGCGCGTTTCTGCCGTCGCCGTCGCCGTGAGGTTCCGTATAAAGTCCAAGGGCAAGAAACTCCTCGTCGCGCGCCGTATGCTGTATGTGCGAGGGAAAGCCTACGAGGGTGAGCCGGCGAACGCTGCTCAATCTCGCGTGTGCGAGCGAAGAAGGCGGGCCGGAAGCACGCCATCTCCTGTCGCGCGCGAGGCACGGCTGTAAAGCGAGGGAGGGACGGGGGGGGGCCTTCTACTCCGGCGGCTCCTGCTTACGGCGCGGTCGCGCAGGCGCCGTACCTTGAAAGCGATTTGCGACGTGGCCAAAGTGCGCGCCCGCGCGGGCCGCATCTTCGTATGCGGTAGCTTCGTATGCGCTGTGCCTTCGACGTTTCGTTCGCATTGAAGTGAGAGAAGCACGAATGTAAATTCGATCACTACTGCTGCCGTGGTTCCTCACTCCAGCATTTCGACACAGCATTTTGCTGAACGTTTCTGTTTGCTATATGGTGTGACATATGGTTCAAGTTACCTCCCTTCTCAGTCTGGCACAGTGTGTACGCTATCAGTCAATGAAAACCTTGTTTTCAAGTGTATGAAGTGCCTTAAACCTTCCCTTTCTTGTGGTGTTGATGGTATTTCTTCCGCAGAGCTTAAGACGTATGGAAGCATACTTGTTTCCTGTTCTCACAAGCATCTTCAATAGTTCCCTAAAGTCTAGTACCTTTTCTAGCACTCGGAATGTAGCATGGACATTGCCCATGCACAAATCAGGTGCTAGATGTGCAGTTACTAACTGCCGACCTATATCTATCTTCTACAGTGCGTCAAGTATTTGAATCGATATTGCATTTCTCGCTTTCTGTTAGTGCTAAGAGCATTTTAGTAAATGAACAGCATCACTTTGTGTGCCGACAACTTAAAACTATTTGAGACTGTCAACAGTGTTCACCACTGCATCGACTTCCAAAAAGACGTTTTTTCACTCTCAAACTGGTGCAGAAACAATAAGTACTGTTATATGGTTCCAACACTATGGCATTAAGTTATATGCAGAAAATGCACCATGCGAAATTTTGGTACTCTACGTGATCCTCCACTCCTCCACTCCACTCCGCGCTTATCGAGCGAGGTGTCTTCATGTTTACCTGTGCGCACGTGACAGCATGTTTGTTAATTTAGTTAAAACACGTTGCCGGGCTAGTTGGTTTGAATCCATGATATGATCTGTAAGTGCCACTGAACGAGGACGTAGAAAGAAACAGACACACAGAGACAGCTGTCTCTGTGTGTCCGTTTCTTTCTACGTAGTAAGGATAGTCGTCTATGGTTACTTCGTATAGCTATCTACTAATTTGCTATCGCAATCGGTGCTTCGCCTTTCAGGAAACTGCGACGTTCTTTTTTTATTCTGAGCAATTCAGTCGTTTAAAATAAGTTATGACCACATCTTCCTGCTTCTGAAGCGCAAAAACATTTACCGACGATTACGATAATCCCTAACCCGAAATTTTAGCGCAGCTCTATACGTGTTTTCATTTAGCGATATATTGGCTGGCGTGGACGATCTGTCTCGTGCGACACGTTGCAAACAGAGCGAAGTGTTTGCAACGGCCTCGACGGCCTCGCTAATCGGGAGATCGAGAGGCAACGCGTGGGTGACGCGTGGCGCGATTTACAGAAGCAACCGCCACAGATAGGCTTCCGCTCATTCAGCGCTTTGTTTCCATTATGTTATCAGTGGACGCGCTCGCCGCATGTCATCGGTGAACAGACAACGGCGCGCTACTCTGGCGTATTGGTCGTCACTGCAGAGGCCGTCTTGCGCGGCACTGTGCTTTTGTTCCCAGGTTTTCGTCATACCCTCCTCCTCCACTTTCCGCATCGTGGTTCCACTGCACCTTCATCCTCCGCTTTCCTCCTCGCACTCTCTTCACTATCGCCGTTTTTCATCCCCCGCTGCGCTCCACATTCTCTCTTTCATCCTTCGCTGTGCTAGTTTGCTCGGTTACGCCGAAGTACGACGCCGACGTGAAACGCAGGAAGGCGCCTAAGAGCTGCGTTCTAAAAATTCGTAATAACGACGAAGCCACCGGTCATGTTTTGCTTAATGTGACGATTCTCATTATATCTCCGAAGGTAAGTAAGCAGCATCGAATTCGGACAGTCCTTATTGGGAGGGAGACAACTGGAACTTTGATGGTCCCTCAGCTGCCACAAAATAGTCAAAGTATCTACATTTAGTGAGAAAGAGCGTCCTCTGGTAGAGGATTAGAAAGCTCAACTCCACCACCCTCGCTTAGCATGACTAAAGTGGAAAGCACACTCGCTTACATGCGGTCTGGTTCCGTTCTGCAGTCTTTCGTTTCGCAACGCCAAATAAACACGAAAGATCAAGAAGTTGACAAACAGTGATGGCCCTGTGTTTGTTTTATCTTTCAATTTCTATCCACGCGTCTTGTTTTTGCTGCTGTCAAGTGAAGGAC
Organism: Dermacentor andersoni; assembly: GCF_023375885.2. Classification (NCBI taxonomy): domain Eukaryota; kingdom Metazoa; phylum Arthropoda; class Arachnida; order Ixodida; family Ixodidae; genus Dermacentor; species Dermacentor andersoni. Next base: position 156,710,131 of record NC_092814.1, read on the forward strand.
ATGTCAGACCAATTAGAGCAACAGTGCGTCTTAACCAGACCTGCTGTGTGCACATCACCAGGGATCGGAACACTATACGCCGAGTGTAATATAGAGTTCGTGGCATAAATAATACAGGAAGCGTGGCTGGGGATGGCGCCGGCCCTAAGGGGCGAATGGCCGGCAGCATTCACCCGCGCTACCCCACCCGCCCAGCGCACGCACTCCGACTTCGTGAGCTGCTAGCAGCTGAAGGCACGCTCTCTGATTTGAGTGTGCGGCTGACGAGCTCTCCTTTTCTGGCCGCTCGCGGGCTAAGCTCGCCGAACCCGGCTAATTTATTCGGCCCCTTCTGGTGGGGCTATAATGGGCGAAAAATGTTGGCTGCGCGATTTATCTCAACTGGGGACTTTTCCTAATGCTCTGACACTCGGCGGCAGTGGACGTTTGTGTATCGCGCAGGGAAAGCCAACTTACGGCCAGCCTAATGCGCTCTGCGCTCGACTGCGGGTGGCGCGCGCTAGTCGAGAGGCGGGCGTGGTTGCGTCGGCTGTGTTTACGGCGCGCTCGTCGAATCGCGCCGCCCTGAGTATTCAATTCCGCTGCACTTCGCATACAAAATGCTTCCGACGCATACGTTTCGTCGACAAGCTTGATTAGCGTGAATACTGGCTAAAATGTAGAAAGCACGTCCTGGCTATCTTTGTACCATGCACCAACGCACTAGCAAATACCTGAGATCAGTGAGGATTGGCACTTCGTGGTCCTTACGACGACAATGTTATCCGTTGTTGATCGCTTTATTCTTAGGGAATTGAATGCGTATCTTGTGCATTGTAAATAGGCGGCTGTACAGTCTGGGCCACTTATCGGAAGCAGAATGTTTATTTTGACAGTGCCCTATGATCGGTAGTATCAGATACTTGTTTCTTTGATGGCGCCTGCAATAGGCATGTTTGGTTTTCGGCGTGCTCCATAGTGATAATATATAGAAAGGAGGAGGCGTTTGCAAAAATCTGAACCAATGGTGTGCTTAGGAGGCGCAGAAATTTGAGTTGGGTAACTGGTCGCGCACTGGTCGTGCACTGGTCTTGTGACTGGTCGTACTATTACGTGGTTACACTCGAGCTTGAATTTTGACACTGGAAAGTGCACGCCTTACATGATCTTGCAGCGCTAGAAGTATAACGTTGGACGGTGGGTACTCTGCGTTAAAACGGAATCCCAAAGTCCATTCACTTTTTTGTATTATAATCAATATGCACGTGTTTGTATTTTTCCTGCCCCACCCCCTTTTTTTATTAATTCTTGATATAACCACACCAACATCTATTCACTTTTTAGTCGGTGGATATACTTTGTAGAACATTTCTGGAAATCATCTCTTCTTAATTTGGCCAGGCCTTCATTCACTGTAGGTATGCCACCTTGACGGTCCTCGTAGCTGTTATTTCGCATTTTGAAATTAAATTGTCAGTTTTAACGTACAGAAAGAGCGCAGTGAGTTTTCAGGGGCACCATAGTAGAGGGCTCCTGGTTAATTGCGACCACCTGAGATTACTTGACGTGCACCTAAATCTAAATTAACGACCACTCTTGCATTTCGCCTGCTTCGAAATTCGGCCGTCGTGTCCGGGAATCAAACCCACGACTTCACGCCGAGCAACAGAGCGCCATGATCACCGAGCACTTCATATGTTGGCCTCGATATTGTTGGAGCCGCAAGGGACCAATTCAGGTGAGTATTCTTAGGTTTCCAAAAGGTTCACCCCAAAGGCGCCGAAGAAGAGAAAAGCCACTGTGGTTTAATGCGTGGGAGCCTTGTTGTGATGGAAAAGCCATTCGTTCAATCTTTTTACGGAACGGCCTTTTCTTTAGCTCTTAGAAATCCTCGCTCAGTCATTTTTTCCCCTTAAGCATTGTGTGTGGCCATTTCGCCTTCTTCCTTTGGAATAGCTACAGCGATTCTATCCTGAACGAAGAAAATGGCAAACATCACTTGGACATGCAGCCGACTTCACACTTCGTGCCCCTGCTGGCACCAAAAAATGCTCTGTTGTTTGGTCGCCGAGTCCCTTTTGAAAAACGAGACTTCATCGCCAGGGGCAATATATTCGCGAAATTTGCTGGCTTCCAATTCTTGAACTTTTTTGAGGAAGTCCTTCGCAAACTCCACTCGATCTTCAGAAGGCGAGGAATCCGGCTAGCAGATTTTTTCCTGTTGTAAATTCATCAGTGAGGATTATTTCGCTCAAGACTTTGAGGTTCTCCATCGACAATCTTCTTCATCCGAGCAACGGTTTCCTCTATAGCTGATGTTTGAGGTCGTCCTTCAAGCAAACTACTTCTGGAGCGTCCTCAAGTTAGGTGCTCGTTTCACGGGGTAAGTACTTGCAAAGCTTTCCGCTGCCGATAAACCCCGACGAAATAGGTAGAGCATGAGAACTCTTTGAGAACTTGGCGGCAGCGATGGCTTACTGCAAGCAGCAACTTTCCGCGTCTCTGGCTTTTGGCTGCAGATTGCTTTCGTGACTGTCTGCATTGCGCACACATCACCCGATCCGGCTGCGTACACGTTCCTGTAGGAGCGCTTATCTGCCCCTTCTGCGGCAAGTGGTGTGCCATCAGCCGCCAGCGACTATCTGCAGCCTGGGCCCTGACGTCACGTACCCCAAGCGTCAAAAGGAGCTATTCACCGACGGAATCTTCACTTGGCTTGTTGCAAGCAGCAACTTAGCGCGTCTCTGCATTTTTGTTGCAGATTAGTGCCAGAAGCGTCTGTACGATAATTTTTTTATCGCTTTTGCTTGCCGTCGCTGCTGCCAGTGTTAATGAGTTGTTTCTGCTGTGAGACCGGTATCGAAAATTTCTATACAATTTCGATACCATTTTTGTGTGTGCCTGGTGAGATAACTAAGGAATTGGCAAATCTCGAAAAGGAGATGAAGGCAGATATTCTTCGGCTTAAAGATGGCTTCAGGCAACACGACATTACGAGAAGGCATTGAAAGAGAGCTGAGAAATGAAATTCGTGATTTGAAAAATGAGCGTCAAAGCATCACAAATAGCCTTGATTTTGCACATGAGTCTATAGATGACTTGCAGAAGAAACTTGAGGTCGAAATTTCTAAAAATGTCGCGTTACAGAAGGAGAATGAAGGCCTGAATGAAACGTGCACATTTTTGGAAACCAGAAAAAAAGAACTTGAGAGGTGTGTTGTACAAATGAAGCAGTATTCCAGGAACTCTAATCTAGAAATAACGGGCGTGTTGAGAGAAGACGGGGAGAACGTCAGGGGCATTGTTTCCAAGATAGGCAACGCGTTTGGTGAGCCGATAGGTTAAACTGATATTGAGTGCTGTCATCGTGCCCCGACTCGCAACATTCAGGAAACGAACATAATTGTTCAAGTCGCGTGCAAAACGTGAAGCGATTCTAAAGCAGGCAAGGAAGGCTCCGATTACTAATTCTGATGTTGGGCTAGATAACCCAGCATCGATATACGTAAACGAACACTTCTGTCCGGCTCTAAAGAAGTTGCTTGGCATGGCTGTGAAGCGCAAACATGACGGCCACTGGAAGTTGGTGCGGACCTTCAATGGAAACATCTTCGTCACGCAGTCTGAGACTTCTGACGCCATAAAGAAAAAAAATTATGGGGTTTTAAGTGCCAAAACCACTTTCTGATTATGAGGCACGCCGTAGTGGAGTGCTCCGGAAATTTCGACCACCTGGGGTTCTTTAACGTGCACCTAAATCTAAGCACACGGGTGTTTTCGCATTTCGCCCCCATCGAAATGCGGCCGCCATGGCCGGGATTCGATCCCGCGACCTCGTGCTCAGCAGCCCAACACCATAGCCACTGAGCAGACGCCATAAAGAATGCTTGCTAAGCCGACCTTGAAAAGATAATTTAAACAGTGTTGGCTGACTGTAATGGCTGTGAATTACCAAGAGTTTGTTTCACCTAATCTGATTACATTTTGCTCTAAGTCTTCAAAATCTGTACTATATTAAAAAATTAGATTATGGGGTTTTACGGGCCAAAACCACTTCCTGATTATGAGGCACGCCGTAGTGAAGGACTCCGGAAATTTCTACCACCTGGAGTTCTTTAACGTGCACCTAAATCTAAGTTCACGGGTGTTTTCGCATTTCGTCCCCATCGAAATGCGGCCGCCGTGGCCAGGATTCGATCCCGCGACCTCGTGCTCAGCAGCCCAACACCATAGCCACTGAGCAACCACGGCGGGTCTCTGTACTATATTTAGCGTACGATCTGCCCAAGGGAAACGCTACACTATTACATCTTTAGTAAGTGAATTACTTTTTAAGTTCGACATAGTTATGATGACACAGACGTGGTATAACGAAAGATCCGATACTTTGTGTCTTGAAGGCTACAAAAATTTATTCAGGAACTGCAAAATCGCCGTAGCAGTGGTGTAGCTCTTTACACTGACATCTATGAAAACTATGAAATCCTACCAGAATACTCGGTAATTACGAATGACTACAAATGTTATGCGTAAAAAATAGGTATGAGCTAGCTACTGTGGTGTATCGCCCTCCAAACAGCAATTAGCTGTTGCTTATGAATTATTTTGAAGCATTTTTAGAATACGCTCGCTCGAATAACCTTACATTAATTTGTGGTGGTGACTTCAACATAAATGTTCTTGATGACACACATATTCTACGTGGCCTTGCGGCTGCTTTCATCAGGTTTTGTTAATATAATCAAAACACCCACTCGAGTAACGTTGTCCACTTCGTCTAGACTTGCTGATTACAAACTGCGAAACTGCAATTCGTGACGATGGTGGATTAGCATGGGACAATAGCGACCACATTCCAACTTTTTTGTGTTATGATGCTCCGGGGAAAACTGGAAAACGTCAGTGCGACTGAGTTACTGTTCAGTGTATCTCCGATGATGCCTTAGCAGCTTTCAAATCTAATGTCTCTTCGCAAGACTGATCTTGCGTATATGAAAAAGAAATTTGAATGACGCATATTTAAAATTTCTGGAGATAGTTGTGAGCATTGACATGACGCATTTTCCTTTTAAGGCCTTTATACCACCCAGCAAAATCAGAAAGCCGGAGGTAACGCTTGCACACAAAAGGGAAATAAATCACAAAAATAAGCTTTTCCACACTTTCTTAAATACAAGATCACCTACTGCAATGAAGAAGTTTACAGAAGCTAGAAATAAGCTCAATGCGGAACTATACGGCGAGCCAACGCAACTTATGAGGAAAATATTTTTGCTAACATTTCGAACAAAAACTCCTCAGCAGCATGGAATGCAGTAAATAAAGTTTAGGCCATGAAAGGGTAAATGCGTCTCCAGAAGAAATAACGCAGAAAAACAGAGTGTATACTGGTGATGCTCGCCCACAATTTTTTTTAATAAGGATTTCATTGGCAATAACACTCCTGCTGCAAACCCACTTTTCGGCGATGACTTGGCCAATATCTGCACCGGAAATATGTTCCTTCATACCACAGATGAAGTTGAAATTTATAGGACTTTCATGTCTCTAAAGAATACAAGAGCACTAGATATCGACATTTCAAATTAGGCCAATCAAACAATATGTGAATACATAGCGTCCGTAGTTGCATACATATATAATTTGTCGATAGAATTAGGTGAATTCCCAGACACAATGAAAAGATCAAGAGTGTCTATTGTGTATAAAAGTGGAGACAAAAGCGTGCGTAAAAATCACCGACCGATATCGATTCGATCATACCTATCTTTGCTAAAACCTTTGAAAAAATCTGGCATTATCGGTTCAAGAGCATCTTTTAAAGGATACAGCTTTTTTTCAGAATCACAACATGATTTTAGTAAGGGACGATCAACCGAATCACTATTACTAAAATTGAAAGAACATGTACTAATAAACATCCAAAAGAAACTAATAACTCTAGCCTTATTCATGGACTTCAGTAAGGCGTTTGATTCACTTCACCATAAAATTTTGGCACATAAGTTATCGATCTGTGGAATACGTGGTAAACCTTTATCTTTTTTAGACCTTACCTTTCCAACAGAAGCCAGTATGTATGTATCGGCGCGCACAGATCGTCCTTACTAACAATAACGACATGCGTACCGCAAGGAAGCGTATTTAGACCGCTTCTGCTTAACGTTTACACAAATAGCATAATTAACATTGATTCAACAGTAAAGCTTATTATATATGCAGATGACTGCACCGTGCTTCCTTCTGGTCCTGACGCGACCAAATTGGCAGTTGGCTGTAATGATATACTTAACAAACTTGTCAACTGGTCTTCATCAACCTCACTCGAAATTAATCCTTCATAAACAAAAGTTATGTTCTTCCGAGCCAGAAACAAGGCTAGGAGGTTAGAGCACGCCATTAGACGTGGTAATGATGACATTGAAATAGTTGAGGAACGCGATTTACTCGGCGTAACACATGGGATTCACACGTTTTAAACCTATATAAAATTCTTGCGTCCGTCAGTAGCGCGATGTCGCGTTGCCGCGCGCTGCCTTTAAATATGAAAATTAAAATCTACTATCCATTGTTTGCTTTTCGAATTAGTTATTGTAGTTTGGTCTGTCTAACAACAACTAAAACGAACATACCAAATGTTATACGACAGATTGCAAACCTTGAATATTGTGAATCTAGTGGGAGCGCTTTTCAAAACTCTCAACACAATGCGCATAAAAACCATGTTGACTATCGTGTTCTGGCGTCATTCAAATAAAATATTTAGGCAGTTTTTAGAAACAGCGGCGAGCTTATGTGTACACAGGTCTGTGTTAAATACAGGCAGCACAGACATGTGGTTTCTCCCATGTTATCGCAAAGATTATAAACTACAAATGCTACAACACAATTTTTCTTTACTTCTGAACAAATACAAAGAAACGCAATGCATGTCAAAATATCAGTTGCGGGCATTTTTAAAAATAATATTGCTGTAATAAATGTTTGTTGTATCAATTTAATTCTCGCTCATTACGGTATGATTCTGTGCACTAGCTTGAAAGGATCAGAGGTTGCAAAAGCTTTTAGGTATGTCGATGATTACCTCGTGATTTTACAATTGTGGTAATGAATGCTTGGCTTCTTCCACGTCTGCTGCTTGTTTAGTTTTTCGCGAGTGCCTCCACCCTCTTATTTTGTCATGTGAAGAGCCTGCTAAGAGTTACATTAGGTTTTTTATATCTTGCGCTTGTTTTCTCAGAGTCATATGTGTTGGTGCTATGAGCCCCGAGGGAAGAAAGCCATCGTACCATTTTCATCAGCGCGTTCCAAGCTAGTTAAGCGGGGCACCATTAATGTTTGTTTTAAAAACGGTCTTCTAAAACACTGCCATCACCTGGTACACAAAAGCTTCGAAAACCAAGTTTCGCGCCTAACCGCAGCTGGCTACCCCTTGCAAATGCTGACAGCAGTAGCTGGCAGCATGTTAAGAAAACGTGGTGATCACGCGGGTTCCTCTGCCCAACAGAGAAGAAGCAGAAAAGTGGTTGTCATGCCGTACTTACACCAAGCTAGCCATAATATGAAAAAAAATTGGGAATCGCTTTGGCGTTAACGTCGTCTTTGCAGCCCCTTTGAAAATGTCTGGTTTGTGTGCAAAAGTTAACAATACTACAAGGAGCCGCCATGACTGCAATAAAAAAACGTCTAGAAGCGTTTGTTTCGTGCATGGAATGAGTGGTGTGCCGTATTCCTTTATACTGCGGGAAGGAATACATAGGTCAGACGAGAAGGTGCCTCAGTGATCGCTTACGGGAACATTCGAGCAATGCTAATAATTTAGTAAAGACTAGTCATCTAGCCGCACACTGCTCGCGTTGTGGTTGTAAACCCTTGTTTGAGAAATCACAAGTGATATCTAGAAATCCATATCAAGTGACTAGGGAGATCACCGAGGCATTAGAAATTATTAGAAACGATAACTCTGTAATTTGCCCATCTGTGTCGCTTACAAAAAAAAAAAAAAAAAAAAAGAAATCCTGTTCCTATCGCGGTAGCGGCCTATGGTGGATGATTCTACCGGAAAGAAATCTTTGTTGTGACAGTGGCCTTTTTTTCTTCCTGTTGTACTGTAGTATACGTAGGGTAACGATGTAAAATAAAAATTCAGTTGTTAGTAGCGCTGTGTCTTCGTTCCCTTGTGTTGTTCTACGTGCTTTTTTGCGTTTTGCCTCAAGCTATGTAGTACCAACTAGCTCACCAGTCTGTTCTCTTGAATACCGTATAGTATTTATAATTGTGCGAGGGCGAATCAGTCTTTGCCCCTATTTTTTATTAGCCAATTAAGATACATACAGGTAATTACAAGTATACGTACTATTCTACGTACCTTGCAGTATTTTCCACATAGTCCCCACACCGGCTGTGACAGTTGTCCTATCGCCACACTAAATTTGAGAAATGTCGTCAGTCAGCGACGCTCGCGGCTCATTGTCATGCAAGTCTTCAAGGCCTTTTGCGAACTCACAACACCACCACCTCACACTTCCGAAAGCGAGACACCTTTCCCCATACGAGGGCTGGATTTCTCTGTGGATTTCAATGGGCGTTCATCCGTTGCTCTATAGATACCTAATCATACTTCGTTGCTCGTACGTCGTGGACGTGTGAACCACAACCGCCATCTTCAACAACTGACAGCAGCGCCTTGCCGCGGAGCTAACGGCAGATAAGGCCTGGCCGGTCCAAGAAAGGTCCACCGCTGGGAATGGACATGTTGAATTCGCATTAAAGATGTAAATTGGCTAAAAAAATAGGGGCAAAGACTTTCTGATTCGCCCTCGTATCTTGCACCATGTCTCCTTGCTTCATTTTTTCCTTTTAACAGCTTTTTTTAACGGTAACTGGGACACACGGTTCATATTCTGTTAATGCCTGAAAATTTTTCAAGTTAGATGGGATGGAAATACTTTTACGAGAAATGTTTTTTGTGCGCTTCCTGGTGTTGTAAACTTGAGTAACAGTGCCTTGATTTGGGCGAGTTGGTTCCTCTTGACAGTTTTCATAAAAAAGCGCTAAAGACGAAGGACGAAGCGCCAGTCCTGTCGTATGTGTTCCTTCGTCTTAGTCTTTAGCGCTTCTCTACGAAAACTGTTAACTTGAGCAATTTGTTTAATAATATAATCGGAGAAATAGTGCTAGGAATAGAACGAAAAAAAGTCCCTTTACGGTCTCTACTTTTTTTATTTTTGCTATCACAGCATGGAAATTGTGCGACAGCAGTGAATAGATAGAGGGAAAATTTCTGGTTTAGAACGATAGCCCGTAATGGCGGTTGACTCAAGCGGCGCTCGGTGGTCGTCGTATGTGGTAACCAATGTGTTGGACTGGTGCCGCCCGTACGGTACCATAGGCTCTACATTACGCATTCACCAGTCGCCCATGCACGAATGGAGCGACGAACGAAAGACAAATTTCTCTCAAAAGCGTCGCTGTCAAGTCAAGAAGGTTTTGTTCCGGGAGGTGGTGGCCCGGAAAGTGTGTCGGCGTTGGCTGTTCGCGTACGCCGATCGCCGTCATCAGTCGTATGGTTTCATCGTGAACCAAATTACGCCGACTGGCGCAGTCACGAACAGACCGCATGCGGTTGGCGTGCCCGAGAACATTTGGGGTCGTAAATACGGGTGGTGGGTGGGGGTGGAACAGCGCAGTTTCACATGGGCCTAGGGGATGGTGTGGCCGTGTCCCGCAAGAAGCTGACGCAAGATGGGCCTCCACCCAGTGCCGGTGTCGCTAGGTCGAATGACCGCGGACCCCATCAATCAGGGACCATTACGCCCGCGGTGTCCGCTCGAGCTGCCGCCGCCTCGGTCAGTGCGTCTGCACTTCAGTGTTGCACTTCTGCCAGCGCGATCTGAGGACGTTCTCCTGTAGAGACGTGCGGCCTCGCACCTGCGTACGTAGCGCTACATGCTCAGGTGCACGTCTATAGGAGGAGAGAAAACAGTTTTACAAGAACAGAAATGGTTCAAGCTGTATTGTTAAGGATGGGGTGGTGACCTCCTCTCGGGGAGTCTCCTGGTGTCTGGGGTCGCAGGATACTTGTGGTGTCTGCATACTATCGACTATACCTATGAAAAGTATGACGCTCATTAGGTGCAGCAGTGCAGTTTTCCCAGCACGCGTTGGGCTGGGTGAAGGAAGCAGGGAGGCATAATAGCTCTTTGGCTAGCACATTGTGCGTGTTCGGAATTCTTCTAAAATTTGACACTCTTTCTACTCAGGGTGCTGCGGCCGCGGGGGTGTGGCAGAAATAGACGATCCTCGCCAGCACGCCACCGACAACGAGGCCTTGATGAAACTCGTTGAAAAGGGACGAACTCTAAGCTCACTTACTGACTCGCGTGCAGCGGATCTCGTAACTTGCCGCGAAGATTTTTCAGTTGTTTTGCCAAATTGTCGTGCTGCGCTCGTTTGGGAGGAATCTTAAATCGCGCTTCTTTGACGGACGTGGCGTTGCGGCTCCCAAATCTCGGCTTTACCTATTTAATCGTTTAGAAAACCGCGCCAACCACTTTAAAGTCGGGCCCCGATAATGTTCACCTTTTTGATCATCTCTCGGCTCAGTGAAGCTATGCATTCCGCTTTCCAATGTTTTGCTGGTCTTGTACAAAGGAAAGGTTATTTTAGAACACAGTCTATCGGTCATCATCATCATCATCACAAGGAGGAAAGCCTTTCTCAGAGCGCCTCAATTACCGATGTCGTTCGTTAACCATGCGTATGGCCTATTTATGCAGGCAAATTTTCTCATTTTATTACTGATCTAGACCTTCACCACCCTCAAATGCGTTCCTTTTCCCATGGCACAAATTCTGTTATTCTAATTGACAACCGATTATATACTTTACGCATTACATGAATATACGCGTATAGTTTGTTCCAGAAGCCTGTAGTAACATGCTGTGTGGTCCCTACCTTCATGTATAGTCACTAGTATTATTTACATTTTATTGTAATTGATAGTTTTGTTATACTTTATAATCAATTTATGATCCTTGAATTGATCGTAGAGTTTGCCTATATAGGCCAAAGTCATTTCGCACCCTCTATTTCAAGCTTATCTCTGCTAGCACGTGAAAGTGTAACATTATCCTTAGAATTCACTAACACTAATTCTCAGTTTTGTTGCTTAGGAGACTGCTTTTTATCAATTGTCTTGGACGTATGAATTACTTCAAACAAAGTATTTATACGAAAGCTGACTGTTTGTGAATTATTTCAACATCGGGAGTTATCGAAGATAAATGACGTATGAACCCGAAATTAGCCTCCTTTTTTTACCAGCGCCGATAATTATTTGATGGCTGCTTTTTTTTTCGTGTTTTATGCCTTGCGGGGCAGTTTAACAATTGTAATTTCTATAATAATTATGCGATAAGTGAAGCAGTTGGCGTTGGCCGGAAGATAAGTTAATAGCAGCTTGTTGCCTCTGCACATAGCATACCGACAAATTTATAGTGCTGTTGTTCGGAAATGCGATGCACGAGAGGTTCTCCGTGTTAGCAGCGGTACGTTACACATCCTTCTGAAACCACAGCCCGTCGCAGACGTTATTGGCGATTCCATCGAAATGCTCGCCCCCTAGCGGCAGCCTCGAAAAACAGCTCATACAGGTTCAAGCTTGAAGAGAAAGAGGGCCTCCTATCATGGCATGTGCTGAATGCCTCGGAGTTCTCTCATCCTCGTGATGCCGTCGCGAGCAAGCCTGAAAATGAAAAAAAAATAGGGATGTCGAAAGACTTGTGTACAATTATGCGCGTCATCGCGGCGGAAAGACAGCCGTGTATGATTTCATCTTTTCGCGAAAGAGGCAGACGACGCGCATCGGAGAGCGACTTGGATAAGAAACTTCGCATTGGGAAAGGTGACTACTGATGCTATACAGGCTTGTTCGAAACATTTAACTCGGGGCTTCTTTCTTCCCGGCCAGTAGATCATTACTTTCTATATGTTGCTGGCGTTTCAAATCCCGGAGTGTGCTTTGTTTATGCAGGCGGTTTAATGATTATAGTGATGTACGTTTAAGCTTCATTTGGTTTTGTTCGTTTATAGCTTTCTGTCCCACCATTAGTGTTACTAATGCTTTAAGCAGCAGCAATATTCTCGCAAATGTACTTTTGTCTGCAGGTACAGCAGCAGGAATGATAACTGCCTCAGAAGGTCTTAAGTTGTCCATGACACATGTTATGCAGCGAGGCGATCGACATATTATTTTCATAGCATGCTTTAGTTTAGCGGTGCAAGAAGCAGATGCTGTTTTCTCGGTCAACCCTTTGAGTTCTCAGTTTATTTTTTCGCAAGGCATTTAAAGCAACAGCAAACTACGCTCGTTCCAGCTTTGGTGCGTTGGACTTGCGCACAGCACCGCTAGTTTGCTTTCCGACACCGTGCACACAACTAAATTCCATTACAACTGGTTCAGTTCGTTTCCAAGTCATGCATTTACACTAATACAAGTGACATTGCCCGGAAGAAAACCTTCGCTAAATTTTGGAAACCTTTTAGAAGAAACTCAACTTGGTCCGATAGGTTGTTATTCACTTCTCGCGTTTCACTAGGGATTGAGAATTTCTGTGGACGGCGGGTGTCTGCCGTGTTCGCAAGCCCGAGCCCTAGCTTGAAGGCTGCGTACTTCAAGAACGAACAAGCACCAGTCATCGGATGCAGACTACCTTATCACACACATCGGCTAACTGTAAAAAGAAAGGTGCGGCCCCGACTCACAAACGGAGCTCACAACGAACCAGGTAACGTTAGGGTTTCTAGCGTCAGCGCAGAATATCCGTATTTAGCTTCTGAAAGCAAGAGAGGCGTTACTGCACATATATTTGGAGTTGCTATATGAGATATAGTACAACATGAGTCGCAGTGTGGAGTTGCCTATGAAGGTTGAAAACAGTCGAGTATTGTACCTGCACCAGTGGAGCAACGCTGCGAACAAGTGCTTGCACCTTCTGAAGGCCCGCTACACACAAACACCTCCCTTTTCTTAACCTCCGGCTCGCTTGAAAGGCTTTTTGTTCACACAAAAAATGGGGGGATGCAGCTCGTTGGACAGGCCAGAGGTGGGCACGCACAGCGCAACGATTTCCGCACTTTCGTCGCTGAAATCCTTGAAACCAATCAAAATAAGGTAATCGGCAGCAAGGACTCTTTCGGCTTCGACGAAACACCTCGATTCGACGCCACGAACGAGAAACGCGTGAGTGCCGCACCAAGCGAAACAGCCACCTTCAACCTGGATGTAGTAGCCATCTTTGTTTATTTGGACGATGTTGCCAGCAGAAGTAACGGATTCTGGAGTTGCCAATAGGCGACAGTTGCCGAAGTCGTTGCGTTTCAAGTGCTTGTAGAATTATGTGGCATGCACTTGCTTATAACACAGGTGGCCCTGCTGTGCGCAGTTGTTTCCATTCCCGAGTCATGCGAGATTTCCTGATGGCTTCAGCATATGCATGGAACCTGTTAGAGCGCAGCTCTTAGGCGCCCGTTCCTGCGTTGAGCGTCGGCGTGCCTCGGCATTGTTATATACCTCGTAAGCGAGCGAACGCGTACAGCGAAAGATGAAAGCGAACGTGGAGTGCAGCGGTAGATCAAAGAAGAGCGCGTGAAGAGGAAAGTGGAGGCGAAGGCTACAGTGAAATCATGAGGCGGACAGCGGAGGAGGAGCGGAGGGAAGACGGCCTGCGCATAAGCTGAGTTGCCAGCGGCCACGGCATCTGCAGCCGTGTGGGCGATCTCATCTGCGCTTCCGAGGGGGGGGGGGGGGGGGGGGCAGGGGGTGTTAGCTTTGGAGGGCTACGCTTGTTCGCGGCGTTAGCTGCTGAGGTCAGTCCGCGGTACCAGCGCATGTGACGGGGATTACTGTTCCTGCAAGGGGCGAAGGCGAGCGGCTACGAGTATGGCTTGTGACGCACCTTTGGGTGTTGTCGCCGCTGACACTGGTGGCACGATTTCGCCGCGACGAAGGGCCGCTCTCGTCGTTGGTGGAACCAAAGCGTGCGAAGAAACAGCGTGGTGCCGCGCAATACGGGCTGTGCGGCGATGATGGCTACGATATGGCGCCGGAGTAGCGCGCGTCGCCTGTATGGAAAAAAGTGCTGCATGAGCTGCATGGCGAATGCTGTGAATCGTGTCGAAGTGAAAACACGTATAGAGCTGCGCTCAAATTTCGCATCAAGGAGTATCGTAATTTTCGGTGACTTTTATTTTTTATTTTATGCACGGTCCCAGTAAAACCTCCGCCTGGCTCTTCTGCGGTGGAAACTCACACCATTCACCATGGTCTTGGAAAATAAAGCAGCGATTTCATCGTAAATTGCCAGAGTGACATGGAACTTCAACCTTTAGTTCTATGGCACACATCCGCTATGAGCATTTGGCTGTGAATTGGGTGAATAGTCTAAAATGATACGATACTAAATGATAAAGTGCACTATCTAGAGAGAGTTGTAGAAACGGAAAAGCAGGTAGGGTGACCAGGTGGGAATATCCTGTTTGCTACCCTGCATTAGGGGAGGGAGGAGGGAGAGCATAAAATACAAATAAAGAGAGAGATAGAGAGAGTATGGCGCAATTAGGGCGAGCACTACACTGGCGTGTAATAAAAAAAAACACGCTGAAGTGTGTGGCAGTTGCAACACCGTAAGAAGGTTCGCCGTTTAAAGCGAAGCTTTCTTTGCCTTCGACTTTCCCACTGCTGCTGCTGTCCGGCACACCGCGTCAGGGCGGGCGGGGGGGGGGGGGGGGTTCACAGCGTGTGCATACATGACAGGAGTGAGTCTGAGAGGAAATGCGACGCTAGAAATTCGTTTTCACCCCACCGCATCGAATGTGCACGAGGCCCACTGGAGCTCCCTGGTCGTCGCTGCATTAGCCTCTTGACAACTGAAATTATCCGCGACTCCCATCAGAAGCATTGCAGAAACTGCAGTGCTTCCCTTTCTACTAAGGTGCGAGTCCATAGGGGACGTAGATAGAACTGTAGAAAGGAGGGAGGAGAAGAGGCAGTTCTCATGCGAGGGAGGGTGGGGGAGGTGATGTGAGAAAGCTAGCAAACCCTACTACTATACGATGGCGGTTGCGGGGAAACTGGATAAGCTTAAGTTAAATGTACGGTACAGTACGTTGCTGCTATTTCTGAAAAATAAACACCGTGCAACTATGTCAAGCGGACAAACTACGCAGGGCGTCCAGAAACAGAGCCGCATTTATTAAAGCGCACCGTAGGGTCCAGGCGACACTACGGAAGCGGTCGACCGTCAAATCAACACTTCTGTGCCCGCCGCGTTAGCTTTGCGGCTATGGCATTGCTAGAGGTCGCAGATTTGATCCCGGCTGCCGTAGCCGCATTTTGACGGGGGTGAAATAGAAAACGCAAGTGCACTTATAGATTTTGGGACACTTTAAAGAACATAACGGTGCAAAAATTAATCCGGAGTGCGCCACTACGGCGTGCCTCATAATCCGATTGGGGTTTCCACACGTTGTTGCGTACTCCAGGGTAGCGTATAATACAGCTGCCGAGCTGTAGCGACGCCTGCCTATCGAAGCTCGACCGACGTTACTGTTCGGTAGCGTGGCGTTGTCGGCGGACTGCAGGCATCCGGTAGAGCACGGCGACCGGGCAAGGACGAGACGATTTCTAGTGCGAAACTTGCACGGTTTATTCAAAGGTTGATGAAAGATGATGAGAAGAGAATGAAGTGATCTAAAGAAGTACATTTCGGAGGCTCTTAAATAGGCTCTCTACAATCGTGGGAGGGATCTTGCTTCCGTCGACGTCACGTGACCGGCACAGAGTCTGATTCGCGGAAAGAGGGCCCCTCCTCCTCCGGTTATACCGAGCCTCTGGTTATACCGAGCCTGCTGCAAGGAGGAGGGCTTCCCGCCTCCGGTTATACCAAGCCTCAGGTCCGGGAATTGTAGACGCTTGTCCTTCTCTTTTGGGCGTTGCTGGTTCGCTGAAGTTCCCCTGTATAGCTTGACTGTTCAAGGAAATGGCGCACGCACACACACAAAAGAGGCCTGTAAACACTGCGGGGCTTCCGCCAGACCGGCAGACACTCATGGCGAATTCGGAAGTCATGCTTCATCTCGAGGAGGCATGGTGGGTGAAAGTCCTTTCTGCACGAGGTGCTAGACGCCAACCGTAACAGGAGAAGTCACGCTTCATTTCGACGAGGCATGGTGGGTAAAAGTCCTTTCTGCTCGAGGTGCTAGACGCCAACCGTAACAGGAAAAGTCACGCTTCATTTCGACGAGGCATGGTGGGTGAAAGTCCTTTCTGCTCGAGGTGCTAGACACCAACCGTAACAGGAGAAGTCACGCTTCATTTCGACGAGGCATGGTGGGTGAAAGTCCTTTCTGCACGAGGGGCTAGACGCCAGCCGTAACAAGGTACAGTCGCGGACAGAATATTATGGACCATGAAATCTAAGAAAAAGTTGAATATCTGCGCAACCTCACAACGCAATCTGGTATTTGCATTTTGGACCTCGACTAGAATATGCTAACAACGTTGTCGTGGGCAGTTTTACTGGTTACAGCTACAGGCTGCTCGGGAATTGAACGTTTTCGGAGATTCCGTGGTCCATTTTATTCTGTCCGCGACTGTACATCCCCATAATCCAATTCAAGTTTAATGCTTCTGTCACGATGCGATGCGCCATGTGAGGCAATGACAATTTTCAACCCTCTCAGAGGTCATGAAATATCGTGCACAACAGCGCCTCAAGCAAATACCTCTCCCTGTGTGTTCTGTATACTACGCAGACAAACAGCAGTGGTGCCTGCAAGGTAACGTTTAACATCAACTCACCGCTCTCGTGTTGGACTAAACGTTGAAAAAATTAAGCTTTTTTAGCCTTCAACATCACCGCTAATTATTGTCAATCAATGCATCCAGCCCGGAATGCTTCGCTTACATCGATTCCCACAGTGCGTGGGATCTGCATAATTTTTAGCTGTTGTAAGCTGTCTCAATGTTACCCATCAGGAACATTAAGAACAATGGCCGGCTGCTGGAAATTTCCAAAGTAAAACAAAGCAAACTAAAATGCTTGTACAAAGAGTAGATGTCTCAGGACGCGAGAGAAAACAACCGCTGCTGCTTTAACAACGTTTCCGGTACCGCTGACTTGTTTCTTTGTAGTCCTACCAGTGGCGTAGGGGCGGTGCTTTCGTGATCACCACCGGTGGTGCAAAATGCAAGAAGCTGGGTTGCGTTTGCCATCCGTTTTGCTTTCAGAAAACTGCTGAGGCCTGCGTTTCATGAGCAGTGTTCCTCCTTTTCTCGCTTTATCTCTTGTGAGAGTGCGAGCAGCCGAATCAGATCCAAAAACAAACAACCTCTAACACATTTTATTACGATTTCATTATGTTACAAGTTGACTTTTTCAGATTCATGAACGAATAGTTAATATCATGCTGTACACCGCGGCGCAAACGGTTAGGTTTGTGTTGACTTTTAAAGGAGAAGCCGATGGCATGCGGCTTTAACTTTTACAGCTGTATTGGCGGCGTGTATACTGTACACAACGTTTCCTTTCAGATTTAGGCGCTTCGGGTTTTACCGACAGAAGGCTGAGGAGTAGCAGTTGGAAACGTTGCCTAGGAAGAAAGAAAAAAAAAAGGCATCCCCCATTGTTCACCTGTTTTGTGCTTAAAGGGAAGCTGAAACACTTTTCGAAAATAATGAGTTCTCTGCGACATTCTACAGTTTTGAGTCCCCTGAACACCAATATCTGGTTCAAAAAAGGCGGAAACAAACGCGAGCGGCTGTTTTTCCAAGAAAACGCGCACCAGCGCCTCAGGGCATCGCGCGAACGCCGCTGTTGCCCGTGATTGGTCGGGGCCGCTGTGACGTCATTCGCGGCAGTCGCTGGTCGGCGCCGCCGTTTCAGAGCGTAGCACGCTGTTCAGGCTTCATAGCTGAGTCAAAGATGTTCTTTATTCTATGGCTGAGTTGTAAGCATTATGGAACGTTCTCGCTGTCTCGGACAGCTTGTGTTTTCGCCGTACATGTTCGAACAGACAGCCGATACGGAAAACGATGGCGGCAACGACAATGTTTAGTGTGCCAACAGCGAGAGCGATGTGTGCACCTTCTTGCGCGTTGGAAATCTTAGCTGGTACGTATGTTCTTTTTTTTTCATGTAGCTGCACGTTCCAATGACGGGAGGAAAAATGCGCTAAAGTGTCACTGGGAACTTGCTGCTGGAAGAATGCCGAAGCACTAACTTCTCATTAGATTGTAAACACGGGTGCAATTGCGCGATGTCAAGCACCTTGCCGCTGCTTGTCTAAATTTCCGTGGTTTTTTGCGTGTTGATACATGATCGCGAACGTAAGTGCCGCGTTTGGCTACTTCAAGCTCTTCAACTGTATCTACCTGTGTCACACTGGCTGCTTCAAACTCTTCGATTGGTGATGGTAGTGGAACGGGTTCATCAGGGGCTTGGTTCTATAGGTGCTCTGCTAGAACCTGAAAGAGTGCAAGGCATGGATGTCATGAATTTCAGCATATCATGCATATCAGCAAACATGACAACAGTTGGATTACTTCCAGTAATTGAAATACTTTTTCAGTAATTTATGTGATGGATTATTTGTCTAGTGATTTAGCAATGTGAATCATTTGGTGTCTGTAATTTCATGGCTGAAGTAATTTATTAATTGCGTTAAATATGCACCAGTAAGTTGTGTACGGTGCCAGAACGTTGGTAGTGTCGTGAGGTGTTGTGGAGGAGCATGGGGGGAAGGGCATGAAATGTTGGCAAGTGTATGTTACCTTGAAGAAAGGTTGGCGTCCCTTTAAACTTTGCTTTTTGCTTCTTGTATGCATGAAAACTTTTTGGAAGCAATCGTAAAGTAATACCATTTTTGAAAGCGGTAATCGGTAATGTAATTCAAATCGATGATTGTAATAAGAAAGTAATGGGTAATGTAATATAATTACTTTCAAATAATAATTTTGTCATGCCTGATACATGGCTAGTTCTCTAGATACGAAGGCAAGAAAACATTTTATGTGCAGCAGCGATGCCTGTTTTGGGCTAGACGACGTCGAACGCTGACAAGTTCAATACCTCACAACGTTACTTCATTATTTGAGCCCGGTCGCCTTGCCACGGGTGCGCCTGTGCCGACGCTTGTTTTTGCTGCATTTCGCTGCTGGTAGCAAGCTGTGAGTGCGAAATCTACGGAACGAAGTTTTTACGCGCCGAGTTCAACTACTGTATCGCGAGCATGAAAATATTACCGTAACGCCTCATGTCGTGCGATTTGAACACGAATGCTGAACAGCTAAACCTGCGGGCACCGCGTGGTAGGACGAATAGCAAATATCACGTAATGCACAAGCGTACCCCCGGTCAGTTATTTCACCGTATCAAAACAGCACCGAACAAACAGCCGTAGTACAGTGTTCCGTGACACAGCAGGGGAAAAACAGGATGAAAACGGCAAGCTGTTTGCACGCATGTGCATATTCCCGGCTGTGCCTCCACCTCGCTTCGTCAAATGCCGCTGTAAGGCCGTTTCTTCGACACTCAGGTGATTATCTGTTTAAAACATTGCCCGTGTGCACATTAAAACCCTTACCTCACCCTTTCTCCTCTTGGCGAAGGCCGCTCTTGGAGGTGGCGAAGTGTTTGTCTTGTGGGAGAATATAGACGGAACAACGCCGGACTTCAGTCGCGCCGATTTAATTGGAATACCGATTGCCCGCATCGTTGTCAAGCTCCGATGATAACCACTGTCGCGGAAATGCTCCGAGCACAGCACAGTAGATTTCGTCGGGACGAAATTATCTCTCCTCACCGCACGGACCCACTGCGCTGCAAGTTTCTTGTCCTTCGGGAACATGTGAAACACCACATCGTCTCGGCTGCCTGTGTTCGCACAGCCGAATGCGCACAGAACGAGGGCAGGTTAGGCGCTCTTGGCTGTAGGCACTCACGCAGCACAGCAAGGAAGCACAGTTCACGAAAATCGCAAAAGAAAACAAACGTCAGCGGCGGCATATCTCTCGTAGCGTCGTTTAGTAAAGCGCAGGACGGGAAGAAACATGCCAGCACGCCGGTCCGGCAGTACGGTCCCCGCGAGTGACGTCACTCTCGCCGGTTCTCTCCTCTGGCAACCACCTCACCCGGCGCTCCGGGAAGCGACGGGGGCGTGTCCGCGGGGGGGATTTAGAAAGCTATTTCTGCCCCTTATATTACCAAAACAAAGAAAAAAATTCAGAACCGTAAATGAATAGGTCTGTTCTTCCCAACCCCAGCAATTCATGGAAATTGAAAACCGCTTCAGCTTCCCTTTAATAACTACTACGAAAGAAAAAGAAAAGACAACAAAAAACGAACCTATGCAGAACAGAAATGCATCCGTTATTTCTCACCTATGAGACGCGTTAAGCGGTGCGTGAACTTTCAAATGCCCCACGCTCTGTTAGTGTTAGTAGAGGCCGCCGCGCAGGCAATGAAGATACTGTGCGTGAAAGAGACGAAAATAATTACGACTTTTTTGGGGAGGTTTCAACTGCCGGCATCATGCTCGCAAATAAGGGATCCGAGCTGCCAGTTTTGTTGTTTCTTCGCGGTGTGGGCAGAGGGAAAAGGGAACGCGCGAGGTACGCCGTGCATCGAAGGGCCGTTCCTTGACATTTACACGTTCTTTCGCTTATACGAAGACAAAGGAACACTGGCGCTTTGCAGTGAATACGTTTGGCTTTCTTTTCATAGAAGTGGGCTCACTGTGTAAGCAACACTGCGTAGTGGGGGTCATCCGGCGGGTGATGAAAAGGTCACCTAGGTACCAACCGCGCTCGACGAGAGAGCGCGTGTGCATAAAATGCGCATTGCGAGAGTATACGCACCGCGCAAACGGCGCGTGCGGTATGCGCGGGACGATGCAAGATTGCACTTCCCTCGGGGACTCGGGCGTAAGCGCACGACTCTTTAACAATTCACGCTTACGCAGGAAGCTCGAGAGCGGGAGGTCGGCGCGGGCCTTGGAGCGCTGGGAGTGGGACTCGGAGAGGATGGCCTCTCAGCCCAGCGAGAGAGCGGCATTTTGAGGCCACTTTGACGGAGCCGGTTTCTTCACCGAAGAGCAAGGACCGGCCCGCGAGCGAGGGTGGAACCGCGAAGAGGAGAGCAGCCAACACACAGAGGATCTCCTTGCGCGGCGCGTGGAGCGGCGCTATAGCTGGGCCCTCGATTTCCCGTGGTGGCTCTCGTGAGCGCTGCCGAGCCGAGGCTCCGGTTCCAGGACCTCTTCGCATCACTCCGCGTCTTGCTGCTCTCTCAAACGCAGGCAGACAGTCGGAAGAGTCGCGGAGCTAAGCAACGGGCGATTTCGTTTCTGAATAACAGGGGGAAGCATAACCGCGCTCGTGGATTGCAGGGTGTGCATCCGACGTTTCATCGGGCACGGCGCGGGTGGAGGGGAGAGTTACCCCCGCCACCATTTTTCGCGTAGACGAAGGCCGCAGTGTAAAAAGGCAAAGGCGACATAATTATCGTCAACCGACGTCGGTGTATCTGTTTGCACGGTTTTTGCCCAGTTTTTTATTTTTCGCGCCTGTTCAAACTATACAGGGTGTTTTATTTTGTCGGTAACAGAATTTTTAAAAATCACCCGTGACATGTAGCACGATTCCACTTCTTGAGCTATATTACTCTCAGAAGCAGACATTATTTGGGCGAGAAATTGACAAATTGACAATACTTGACAAAATTTTCTGAAGTAACTGTTAAAAAAGTTACTTTACGACACATTGCAATTTACGAATTATAGCCGGCGACTTTGAAAATAACTTTCACTTGGAACGAATTCTAAGGATGACATCAGTTTCGAGATGTGCGTTCGCAAAGTTTGCGACAAAATGCATTGGTGCATTCCAGTAATTTTTGAGTTTGAGTGCATAAAAATTCGTTTTGTTAAAGTAAGTGGCACAACAATGTATTTTTACGGCAAATTTGACCGCGGTTATCTCAAAACTCGTGCTAGTTTCAAAAGTCGTTCTAAGCAGCTGTGCCTTGTAAAATAATTGGCTTCAATTACGGTACTGCAATATGTGCGCTAAAGTAACTATACTTGAAAAGTTAAATCGTGAAATTTTGTTAACTAGTCCATTGTGCGTGATGACTTTTAGTGTAAGTAATGTATGCCTCTTCGAGTATTTCAGCTCGATAAGTAGGTCTGTGTTGTTCGCCATAGGAAATGTTTAAAAATTCTGTTAACGTTAAAAGAAAACACCTGTCGATCGACACAGTATTCAGGAACAGAGGCACCGTCTTTGTCACAAAGAAGGTTCATCCGTTAACATTTACGAGGATCGGAAATTAAGCGGTTTATTTTGACTGTGTTTGCTTCATTTACTGTTGATCCAATAATACATGACCGAAACGGTCCTGCGACTTTTTGAAGGTGACCTGTGGTGGCCTGGAAGCATAGGTGGCCTGGAAGGATTGCGGAAACCACGACAAAACTGGGAACGCCACCAATTTCGGTGCAAGATTTCCAACTGTTCACAGCTGGGGGCGTACTAGTCTTAAAGTTAAGTTTGATAACACTCCAGGTGGTGAATTACGAATGTATATGTGATGCGACAGCTCTACGGCGCGCCGTGTCGGTTTGCAACAATAGAGCTTTGGCCGATAATCTACACACTGGCGCTCTTTGACTGTGCGACAAGTCCTTCCAGGATTGTAACGACAAGCCAGAGTATGAAAACTGGCCCGAACGGGCCCCGTTTTGACATACTATTGCGCCTCGGGGTAGCGTTCAGGCCAGGTATCCTCCAGGCGTAGGGATGAGTACGTGCGGGAGCAAGAGCGAAAGAAAAATGTTTATTTACATACTGAAACAAGTAGTCAGATTGTAGTCAGGACTCTTCACACAACCGCAACAAGCTAGCTATCGTCAAACTCATGAGGTCCATGGTCACTATTTAGCTCAGCTATTCCACAATACTTGCTGCAAAACCCGCCCAAATTGCAATGCAAGTAAAAGAAAAAAGAACTACCAGAGGTTTAATTCTGTTTTCCCAAGAAAATGTGTAGCCTGGAAAATATAGCAGAAGCCACACGCCTATCTACCGAAGTAGCACCAAGTCCCTAAGTTCTCCTCCACCGCATCAAATCAATTGCAAGAAGGCGTAAATCCTGATTAGCTTTTAATTGATTAGAATTCCGGCCCATCTCCATGTCCCAATTACTGTCACACAGGTATGACGTCTGTCTTTAGTAGCTGGTTTAGATCTATGCTGAAACCTGCTTTCTGCTGAGACACGCTACAACTAAACTATCATTATAGACAGTTGTATACGCTATATCGACTTTTAGCAAGTCTAGCCTATAAACGATCCGATGACTCAAGCGCAAAGCCAGGTACTCACCCTGTACCGTGCTGTCATAATGCGCTGCATTCATCCAGCCACTCGCGAGTTGTTGGCTATTGGCGTTGACTGCAGGATACATCTTGCTGCTGTCATCCAGTCGCTCGCGAATGAAATGATGGCGACTGGTGTCGGTCGCAGGTTTCATCCCACCGCTGCCCTTAGTTGTTGAGACTCGGGGTAGCGTTTAGGCATGGAATCTTTCGTCCCATAAGGAGGAGTGCGTCCGGGAGTAGGAGTGAAATATAAGGGG
Organism: Dermacentor andersoni; assembly: GCF_023375885.2. Classification (NCBI taxonomy): domain Eukaryota; kingdom Metazoa; phylum Arthropoda; class Arachnida; order Ixodida; family Ixodidae; genus Dermacentor; species Dermacentor andersoni. The sequence goes on from NC_092814.1 coordinate 156,733,806, forward strand.
TTTATTTTACATTAATTACATACTGAAACAAGTCGTCAGATTCTAGTCGGAGCTCACACATGTCTGCAAACGCCAGGACGCCCACGTCTATAGACGTGAGAACACCTCAGCAAACCTCTCACGGCACCGACGGTCCGCTTTTAAATCGTTGTTTTTCCCTAGTCCCCTACACTAGGGAATTCAATGACCTTGTTGCGGCCAATCAAAGGGGTCGTACAGTTCACAGAACTACGCCTCTGGTACTCAATCTTCGAAGCAAGGACGAGGCAATCGAGAAACAGATTTCGTTCGCGCTCCTTTAACGAAACAGTTCATGCTCCCTCCACGATAGTCGTAGACTGGGTTCCTTGCTCTCCATGACGATCATCTTGTCAGGGTCAGGAGATTACTCTTCGCGCTCGTTACCACTTCCATGGAGGGCGGTGGATGTGGTCGATTCGAAGTGAGCCGCTTGTTTGCCCGTCACGGTTGGTGTCGGGGCCCCGTCGCCAGGTAGGCGGGCGCCGATGAAGGGGGCTGCCTCGGGGGAGCACCCAAAAAATGCGCACTGCCGATTTGGGGCACACCAATACGGACATTTTCAACCCACGAGTAACAGTTGCAAAACAACACTGTTGTTATAACGGGGGCTCAACTACATTGGGAACAATAAAACATTTCACGGTTTTCATTTACGTCGGTTGTTCCTACATGCTAGAAAGTAATGAAGAAACTGTCAGTCGGAAGCGATAAAGGTAACGCATGTCACAAATGGGTCTACACTGATGGACAGAATTAGCCGAAAGTGAATAAATGATGCTATTCACCGCCGTTTGAACGCATTCACTTCCCAAGTGACAGGTGTTAAGGAGCATGAGGTGCTCGCGAGCGACTGTGCCAACGACGCCAGCCACATTCGAATACGCCAAGCCGATAAATATTTGCTTAGTCATGCGCAATACTGGCTTGGAATGCCAGTGCCTGCTAGGTTTTTTTTTTGTCCCTGGGAGTAGACGTTGTTCGGGCTGCGGCAAAAATCGGTGTTTTTCAGCGAAGCACTTGAACGAGGTTCGGATGAGAGTGGCGTAAGTCGAGGGTAGAAAAACGGTACGGTATCGAAGTTGGCCCCATAAGGACACCACGTGGCGCGTTTCTGTTTCTTTTTAAATTTAGACATTGAATCACGGGAAGGTAGGCTACGTCAGAGCCGGCTATCCCAAAATTCGACATTCGTTACTCAAGCAACAATAAAAAAGAAATATAAAAGAAGAAAAATATAAAAAAAGCATGATACACACACGAACACAAGAGCACAAAGATTGTTTCATCTACGGTTACCAGCACCGAAAGCAGAGTACAGTAAATATAGGATGGTCACTCATTGCACAGGAGTGAAGGATGCCACACATGTCTCGCGCGATTCAGGAGTGCTGGAGACTCAAATGAGGTGCGATTGAAAAACAGAATGACGCTGCATTTCATTTGTATTATGCAAATTAAAATATCAAATAACTCATTTAGTGTAAGAAAAGCTCTGTGTCACCTCGTCTGGGCAACACATGCCAGGGACAAGCTGTGGTCGGCATAAAATATTCCGTTTCGTGCACGAACTCGAAGTCGCCGTGTGTGACGCGCTAAGCGAACTTCTGGAAAAACGTCGGGTATGAAGTGGGCCCGGCCGCGAGCGTCGCCGTGTGGGGCGTCGGAGCCGCTGCCGCCTCGACAGCCCGGGGCACGTCCTGCCGCGGCGGGCCCGCACGCGCACTCAGGGGACCCCGAGTGCCACTTCGACGCGCGCACGCGACGTTGTTTTGGCGCCTCTTCGAGTGCTTATTTATTTGGCACTCGACTGGTTTTGCCACGGGTCGGAGCAGGCGAGACGAGAAATACGACACCCAAGAGAATGTTCGCTTTTGCAGAACCGATGGCATCCATTCCGCCAGGTCGCGGCGCGAAGAGGCGGATTCGCTCCACTATTAACTTTCGCCGTAACCTCAATATGGGATGAGCAGCGAGAAAACATCAGAGCATGGCATAATGTAAACAGAGGAACGGTTGGCAGCTCTGGCGTGGGTTTTTTTACTAAATATCCAGTTCGGCACGCTATGAGGCCATGTATTGCAGGCAGGACGCTTAGCCGTTGAGCTCCTTTCTGGGAGGAGTTTCTAGGTATAGTTGAATAACTAACCAATGCAAGAAGGTGGGACTCCATAACGTTTGGACCAACGTGGAAAGGCCAGCATTACACCCTTATGCCACAATACATGCTAGGATGTTACTTTTGTTGGTTTTATGGCCCAGCATTTATCTCGAAGGGCCTCATGTAGATTTTAATCAATTCGAGGCAGATTTTATCTATGCGAATATATAAGAATGGGATGAAATTAGGGAAAGAAAAACGGAGAAACAAGTCCTCTTTATTGTTGTACGGAATATCTGAAAAATTTAAAAGCTAACATGTTCTCACTCGGCGAGTGCAATAGGAGAGGATTTCAGGCATTTCGTCCATAAAGGTTACGGTTTAAGATGCGACAGCATTCATTCTTACCCTATCTTGGTCTCGTTTCGTCAACTTTGGCCAAATATTTTGTCCGTCTGTGCGATTGAGGAAGAGGCTGAAATAAAATTTCGCTGCATTCAAGTGACTGCGGAAGTCGAGCCGCTGACCGGCGTTCTGCCGATTTCCATGAACTGGACGTGGTATTCACTCGGTAAGTGCCCGAGTGTGCCCAGCTAGTGCAGGCAGTGAAACATGTTCGAAGCAGCCTTAAAAAAGAAGCGTCTCTTTAAGTGGGCGCGCACAGTTTGTACTGGTGGCTGAACGTGTGCGGCCGTAAAGTGAAAGCACCTGACGGGGAAAAATTATGCAAATTTCGCTCAAATTTAGCGAGGAACTGATAGTTCGCTGTGCGTTTGTTCATTACTGTGTATGGATGTCATCTAAATGCTTTTTTCGCCTGGAATAAATCATAAGCACTCATCGCCTGCCGTCGTTGCCGGACATAAATGGCGGAAGCCGAATTCACAAAGCTTTCCGTTCGTGATTGATCCTCGTTATTTGCCGTCCACCTTCGCTAATGGTATGCCCAGCATCAGGATTGGCTAAAATTTTGTGTTACGAATAACTATAGCGTAAGAGCTTTTTGTGACTACAGGCCCAAATTTCCTAAGCAACAGAATGTTGCTGCCGTTCACTCCGTTTAGGATTCGGGGAACGTTGCCTCTGCGTCTGGCGCCAGGGGGTCGTTTCTAGCCTACGCCGCAGGTGCGTCTCGTAACGGGTAGCTGGCCCACGCTACCGGGGCGTCACATGGAGGCTCAGAGGGCCAACAGCTTACTTCGCGAGGGTTGTCTCATTAGTGGTGAGTACGAGGTCGAGAAGTTGGATGAACGACAACAGGTTTATTCACATAGGAGAGGCAAACTTATGTACATGGAACGAGGGATACTCGTACTGGCCGGAGCACGGAGCGCAGTACATCGTTCTCGTAGCATGAGCTACAGGTCAGATAAGATTACATCTTTTCGGAGAGCACGTGAGGCCACGTCAGCACACATCATCCCACCAGAGGAGCCGTAAAAAGTCCGCTAAAATCCCCTCTGTCCGGCCTAGATCCCTAGGTCAGGGAAATCTGCGGCCACACCTTCCTCCAACCGGAGCGTCCAAAGCCGCCGAAGGCTCCGCCTTGAGGGCGAGAGTGCGCACAATCACTCCGGCACCTTTGTACATAATCGGAGAAATAGCCCCGCGCGCACACGGCTCACTGCCCCAGAGAAAGAAGGGGACGTTCGTAGACAGGAATGTCACGTTTGACTCTATTGGCGCATCTACGCTCTTGGGATGGCCCAGAAATTAGCTGGTTCGTCTGTCGGTCGGCTCTGACGGCCAGCAGCGACCGTAAGGAAGCGGCGTTGAACGCACTTTCACTGGAGTTTCTCGGTGGCAGCGTCGAGTTTGGTGACCAAGTGCCATCCATCAACCCCGCAGCCGTCAGACGTGTCTTCCCTTGGTGTCGCCGCGGGTCAGTCCGATGCGACGTATTGTGAGCCTCACGAAGCTGATTCGTCTCAGGAAAGCAGGAGAGGTTCGCAGGTCGCTGCCCCCGATGGCTGAACGTAACACTCGTCACGGCAAAACAAGGTGCGTGTCATGTTTCTTTGTGACAGTAAGTACCATTCCTTTCAGTAAAACATTTATACTTTCAATTCCTCCCCGCAGGAGGCATGTAGTTATGATTCTAGACTAAACAGGTAAGTACTACATCTAACCATGGTATTAAATGACGAAATGCAACCTACATGCAAAACTTACACACGAACAGGTCACTGGTATTGAATGTGCCGGAAGACCCACTGACACACATTAGGCAGCCTAGTCGTAGTGTCTTGTTTGTCACTTTACAAGGACTCGGACATTTACCAGCTATGACAACAGCAAAACTCTTGTTCACTACTATTGAACACGAAAGCCGGCCAAGACGCATTATGGCCAGTCTTGAGCGGTGGCGGATTGAACACTCCCAAACAAGGCAATATTTGAAGAACTATAGCGGACGTGAAGCGCATTGAAGAAACAGCAAGTAATAACTTTATTAGCTTTTTCACAAATATTCAATATATGCCGAACCAGTGTCCTCGCAGCGTACTTACATAAAGGCGAACTGACATTATTCGTTTATTATTAGGCGGACGCTAAAGTGGGCGAACTTTGATTAGGTAATTCGACAATATATATCATCATTATCCTTTAAGCCCACTGCAGGACGAAGGCTTCTCCCTGCAATCTCCAATTACCCCTGTCCTGCGCCAACCGATTCCAACCAGCGCCCGTGGATTTCCTAATTTAAAAAATATTAAGGAAGTTATTAGGATATATATATATATATATATATATATATATATATATATATATATATATATATATATATATATATATAGCCGAATAATTCTGGGCTTTAGAGAGGAGGTTCAAATTTCCATCGATTCTATTTAGCACGTTGACAGAAAAGCGCACGATTGTGTAGTCGTCTTCACCTTTCACTTAAAAGCGAATGGTGACACAAGCTTGTCGACTCAATTTTCGTAGCGAGAACTAAGTCCTGTGCACGTACGTTCGCCATGTGATGACGTGTGCGCTGATATTTTCAGTATAAGGAGAAATATTCGCCCGCATATGATTACCTAATCAGAGTTCGCCCAGCGTGCGAAATAGGATCCATGGAAATTTCAGCCTCCTCTAAAACCCATATATAGTTCAATTTCGTGTTTCTTTTAGCTTAAAATCTACCAGCATTACATGCTGCTTGCTTCTTATCGGGCCCCTCGGTCTCCATGGTTCTTCTCTCGCCTGATGATCATTTATCCACCCTTTCTATTCTCATTATTTTTCATCTCCTTTCAATTCGCCTGCAGCAGCTTCTTACTTGTTAATAACATAACGTAGGTACTGGAATTATAACATTTATGTTTAATTTTATAGCGGCGTTTCTTGTGGGTATTCTATTTCTACCATTTTCTTTTGTTTCAGAAAAGCCGGCGATGCAATATACATATGGGCGCTGTAAGCTATTGCAAACTGTTTCTATTCCATATCCGAAATCAGCCCTCCACGATTGGTCAAAATATTTTCGGGTCACCCCCACTTCAGCTGTCTGTCACGCGACGTCACGAAAACGGCGAAAAACTCCCTATCTTATATGACGTGTACACACAGTGTCACGGATTTCCTCCGGCGAACACTCTGATCGAAAGAATGGACTAGGCGACAGGTGTACCCACACAGAAGCACATTTAATACAACCTACGCAACACAAACACTAGCACAGAAACCTAACACAACTAACACACAAGATACAAAGACTATCAGTACACACGAGCCGGTAACACTGCTACTAGCGTTCTACTATTAGTGGTTGGCGTTTGTGCTCACGTCTGGTTCTGTGCGGATGTGGAGTGGTACGAGTCCAATAGCCGGCGTCGGAGTGGCGTTCGACGTTCTAGGGCTGGCGTCGCTGGCGGCGTCGTTGGCTGCGTCGTACACGCTCCCGGTCCAAACGCCCGTGGAGGTGTGGCCGATGATGTTGGCGTTGGGGCACCACCCGGAAGAGTGGCAACAGCGATGGAAACACCACTGGCCGTAGCAGGTGGTAGCATCCTCCGTGGACTCCCCGGAACGGGCTCAGGAACGGCAGTAAGTCTGCGGTGCGAAGCCGTAGAACATGAGCTCACCGGAGCAGTAGCCGGCGTCGCTCTCTTCCGGTCGAACCGTCCCTGACCCGCCGAGTCTCCGCTGCTTCGTTCTTCCCCCCGTGTCTCGTCCTGCATCGCCCTTTTACAGCCTTCATGTTAGTCCACGTAATCCTTCTCTTCGTCTTCTTCTCTTCTCCACCAATCATCGCTTTCCATCTCACCGGAAACTTCTCTTCTCCACCAATAATCTCTTGTCACCTCACTGAGTACTTCTTCTTTATCGTCTTCAGTCTTCGGTTAACCCACGTCATCCTTAACGCCATCCTCGTCGCCTTCTTGAAACTTTTCTTCGCTTATAATTTTATTTTAGCCTCCCTCTTATGTGTGACACACAGATTATGCACGATTAGACCGAACAAAAGTAGAATAATTATTTCTCATTCGACGCCTTTTTCGCCATTAGCCCTCTGCCGCTCGTCAAAGGTTTCGGGCTGCGCCCACTTCGCCATTATGTCACGCGGCGTCACAAAACCGCGAAGTCTCACCACGTAAAAATGACGTGCACGCGTTAAAGATGAATTACTATGCCGAACAGCAATCGACTGTAAAACTGGGCAAGTTGATTGATCTTCATAGCGCCTGTCGTGCGTACTTCTTTGTCTTGTGGTACCGTTATTTTTTGCGCTGCTTTTCCTATGAATATGCCAGATGAAACTGAATTTTTTTCTGAAGAGCCGGAGACTGCCCCGTTCCGAAACGAATAGAAGATGACTGCTTGCCGATCGCTCTGGCACGTACTGGCTACACAGAGGGCCTTTTAAATACAATTTTGTCTATGCCACGACCACAGCCCCGCTACACGTTGCGACGAAATTTTGCGTCCATATTTATGGACAACGGCGTCCCAAAGCCGTTTTCGCTGAGGTGCTGCATTTCTTGAGACGCGGCGTCCTTCAACCTTTGACATGATAAAAGTCTCTTTTCCTCACGCATTTCTTAGAATGCAGCTGAAGAATAGGTCTCGATGCCAATATTACCAAACATACCTTTTTCGGGAACTCAAATGGTGACCTTTCTGACGCAGATATGGCTGACGTTGACTGCACTCGACATTACACAGAAACGGCATGGAAATTTCCTTAAATTTTTTTAGTTATAGAATTAGTTGACAATTTGAGTTATGGGTCATTCCACGCGAAACGTCCCAGACCCAAAAGTGATTATCATTGATTTTCTTGAAAAAAGAAAATTGGGCTAGATGGCTATTGTGTGAATGAGGTTTCACGGAAGTATCTTCGTTCCAAAAAATGTTTTGATCACGTGAGCGCTCTTTGACATTTCCGCAAACAAGCAAAAATTCGCTGGAGGTACATATTTTGTAATCAGGTCTGAAACTAGATGCACTAACAAATTTTATTTTAGAGCATTGTATGGGCATCTTTCGTATGACGTCATAATTGAATGCCTTTTCGAATTTTCTATGTTTATTTTGCTCAGTAAAAAAGCAATAAATGTGGCGCTTTCGAAAGTGTTTTTCACAAACTGCGCTATTTTTGCAGCTACCATAATTTTTCTCCCTTTTTGTCTTTGGCTATAGTGCGCGCTAAAAATAATTTAGAAATATTAATAGATATATTTTTTGAGAAAAATACCTCCAAATTTGGCAAGAAATGAATTTTTTGTAATATTCAAGCCAAATTTGAGCATTGAGGCCCTGCGCATAAAAATATGTCAGATAGCTCAATGTACACACAATTTAGAAATTGTGACTACACACTATTTAGAAATTTTCATTCGAGTGAATTTTGCCTGAACCGATAAAACAATTTTTGAAGTCAACAATCAATATCACCAGTAAGCACACTGCATATTTGCCGCAGCTCTCCTCGTTGTCCGCTTGTCGTCTGCGGGTCGTCTCCTGCTCTTCTCGTCGTCTGCCGCCCAGCAGACGGCGGCTAGTGTACGGGGTGATCATTTTTCAATTTTATGGGATTTTTAAAAATCGTCTGTGGCAGATACCACAATTCTAGTCCTTGAACTGGATTGTTACGCGAGGCGGACATTACTTGCACCAAAAATCGAAACATATTCGACGAAATAACTAACGTTTACTAGTTAACTTCATAATTAGTTATTGCACGGCACATATTGAAATTTATTACTTGTAACCAGTGAGATTGTGAGACGTATTCATTTAGAATGAATTGCCAGAATGCTTGCATAAAAGAGCGTATCGTTAAAAAGAAAATCGCAGTTCCGCCGGAAAGGCGAAGCACCGATTGCGATAGAAAATTAGTAGATAGCTGTAAAAAGTAATGATAGTAGTTTTATTGGCCGTGTAAACTTGTAAACATTCGCTTACTAAATAAATGAACAATGATAGAATGCGTAAGCGCGACTCAACGAGGACGTAGATAGAAACGGACACAAGGGGACAGCGCAGTCTTTGTGTGTCTGCTTCTTTCTACGTCCTTGTTCAGTCGCGCTTACATATTCTAGCATGGATTTAAACCAAATAGCCCGCCAAAGTGTTTTAACTAAATTAACCAGCAGGGTGTCACGCGCGCACGGGTAAACACACATCGATCGATGACAGCGGAAACTCTGTGAAAACGCTGGAGTTCGGAATGGCGGCAGGCAGCCGCGAGCCAATTGACCTCCACGCATATGGCGCTTCAACGCGTACGAAACCTCGAAAGCATAGCGCATACGAAGTTACCGGCACTACGCGCACTTTGCAAAAATCACAGATCGCTTTGAAAATGAGGCCCGCCGCGGTTGCGTCCACTCTGTACGGAGGACATCGGGGCACCGTAGCAGCCTTCGGAGAAGAACGCCCCTCCTTATTCGCCTCACCTTCCTGCCTCGCACGCCACAGGAGAGGGCACGCATCCGGGCCGCGTTCCTCGCTCGCGCACGCGAGATGAACCTTGTTCGTCGGCTCACCCTCACACGTTTTCCCTCATACGGAACCTCACGGCGACGCCGATGGCGATGGCAGAAATTCGCGTGGAGTGTCCATATAATCGCAACAAAAAGTAAGCGGACCAACAGTGAATTTTTACGGCGAGTTTGATGGCACCTTATCTCCAAACTGTTGGCGGTCTGTAAGTTCATTCGAAGTGGATACGCCTGACAGTCTCACCGGCTAGAATTCGTAAATTTCATATGTGTCATACAATAATTAATGAGGAAGTTAATTAGTGAACATTAGTTATTTCCTTGAATATCTGTTTTTATTTTTGGTGCAAATATTGTCCGCCTCTCTGAATTATGCTCAAGGACTAGAGTAATGGTATCTGCAATAGGCGATCTTTAAAGATTCCATAAAACTGAGAAGTGATCACCCCGTATACTAGCTGTCGTCTTCTGGGTGGCAGATGACGAGGAGAAGACCAGACGACAAAGCGCAGACGACGAGAGTGGCGGCATTTACACAGTGCCTGCTGGTGATATTGGCCGTTCACTTCAAAAATTGTTTTCTCGCTTCAGATAAAATTAACTCGAACGAACATTTCTGAATCACAAGGTAAGAGGTCAGTGCATATATTGAGCTATCTGATATTTTTATCTGGAGGGCCTTAATGCTTAAATTTGGCTTGCATATCACAAAAATTCACTTCTTGCCAACTTTACAGGTATTCTTGTAAAAAAAATTTATTATTAATTTCAAATCATATTTAGCATATACTACAGCAACAGGCAAAAACGGAGAAAAATTATTGTAGCTGTAAAAATACCGCAGCTGATGAAAACATTTCTGAAAACACAACTTTTATTGCTTTTTTACTGAGTCAAATTAATATAAAAAATTCTAAAAGGATTCAATTATGATGTCACATGAAAGAACGATGCCAATACAATGCTTTAATATAAAAGGTGTTATTGCATCTAGTTTCAGGCCTGATTAAAAGTATGTACCTCCAACCACCTTTTGCTTGCTTGCGGAAAAGTCAAAGAGCGCTCACGTGATCAAAACATCTTTTGCAACAAAAATACTTCGGTGATACCTTATTCACACAATTGCCATCTATCCCATTTTTTTGAGAAAATCAATGATCGTCACTTTTGGGTCTAGGACGTTTCGCGTGGAATCAACCATAACTCAAATTGTCAATTAATTCTACAACTAAAAAATTTAAGGAAATTTCCATGCCGTTTCTGAGTAATGTCGAGTGCAGTCAACATCAGCCATATCGGTGTCAGAAAGGTCACCGTTTGAGTTCCCGAAAAAAGTATGTTTGGTAATATTGGCATCGAGAACTATCCTTCAGCTCCATTCTAAGAAGTGCCTGAAAATAAGAGAGACTTTTATCATGTCAAAGGTTGAAGGACGCCGCGACACACACACACACACACACGCACACGCGCACGCGCACGCGCACGCGCACGCGCACGCACACGCACGCACGCGCACGCGCACGCGCACGCACGCGCACGCGCACGCACACGCACACGCACACGCACACGCACACGCACGCACGCGCACACGCACGCACGCGCACGCGCACGCGCACGCACACGCACACGCGCACGCACGCACGCACGCACGCACGCACGCACGCACGCACGCACGCACGCACGCACGCACGCACGCACGCACACGCACGCACGCACGCACGCACGCACGCATAAAGGTAGGGGACAAATGTGTGTGCGGCCCAGACGATGGCCAAACGTGTGTGTGTGCTGAAATACATCAGTGCGGTTAGAGCAGTTTGCGGAACACTATTGGTCCGCTGGCTCATTCAGTGCTGTTCTTTATAGCCGTTTGTTCAGGTTCTTCGTCAAAGCCGCATTGGCCTGTCTTACGCATCTATATGCACCTTTAATATGAGGTCACTAACATGTTATTTACAACAGGTAAACAAGTGCAGATTTCACATTGAAAGAAAGCAAAGAAACGAAGTCATTCTCGATACGAACAAACTCGCGTTCGGGCTTACGCTGGGAGCATATTTGCGGAGCTGTCCTTATGCTAAAAAATAAAAATAAAACATAAAAAGAAAAGAAGTCCGGCGTGGGTATTAGAATTGCTTGGTTGAAAAAGAAAGACGTGCATACTCTCGTATTTCGTTTGTTTCGCCAGAAATATTTCTTATATGCATTTAGCCATTTCTTCTTGAACATTTTTTTTACATTAAGACATTCCTTATATGCGCACATGAAAGTGCAGTGAGTGATCTACTCCATCATGCTCGAGATCGATATCGGGCTGCCAAAAACTTCAGTTAAATGAGATGAGTGAATTGAATTAAGGAGTGGTCACTCTCTAATTAGGCTGTTCGATCTTCCTGCTTTCCTCAAACTTCGCTTGTCATTGATTGCGTGAGTGCAAGGATGCCTCGCGCCATTATTGCCGATATAACTTTACACTTCAGACATGTGAATAGAGTTACGTCACTCATGTCGGGCAGGTTGTGTACTTCCTTCGCTTTCAATGCATTAGAAGAATAGTTTCTTTTATTTAGAAAATCTAACTTGTCGCACTTCAAGGTAATGTATTATAGCATTGCTTAAAAAAATAGGTGCAGCCATCGCGGGAGTAGTTTAATAAATTTTGGATTCTCTGATAAATGCAATATTTCATGTTTTCTGTATATTTGTCAGGTTATAACTCTAGAAAAGACGACAGAGAAAGGGAGAAAGACATAAGATATGGGGCTTCGTAAGCAGTCGTCGTCAGCCGTCATTCGAGAACACTGCCCTAACTAGGGTTCTCCTTTGACATCCTCACGATCCAGGTCCAATGCATTGGCCATGGACGCGAGATTGCCCAACTGCTATAGATTGGCACAAAGCGCATGTAGTGCTTGAAACTACCTCATGCGTCAGCTAACCTACAACACGTTTATAAGGCATCGCTGCTTGGGGCTAGTGCAGTACAACGGCTGTCAGAATAATTCTCAGGAGGGAGATAAAGTTATACAGCGAACAGCGGCTTCGAAGTGTTGGCACAATCCGCCCTCTTCCCAAAGCCACCGACGTTTGCTCTTCACAGCCTCCCTTCCCGAAATTAGGTCGCTGGAAGCATGTGCCGCACGGTTGGGTTTGTTATGACGACTGCCATACAGACGTGACCTGCTAAGTGCGGTGTTCATGACCCGATTAATCGCTTTCACGTTTATCCCGTTTATATCGCGTCTATTATCTGAAGGATTCTAAGCGGACGTTTGGGGGTGCATTCTTCCGCAGGGTTATTCTCACGAGGTTCCTTTGTCGATTTCATTCTCACGAGGTTCCTTTGTCGATTTCACTGACAGGCAACGTGGATGAGACTTACTGAGCTCAGTAAATGTCTATCGCTGCAGGGCGGTATCGCATTAGACGTTATGTCCCGAAAAAGTGAAAGTAAGCATCGTCGAGTATTATCGACCAAGAATTCTGGCCTTATCGTATGACTTGTAGTATGACTCGCAGCAATGCCGTTCCATTGCGAGAACGCGACGGAAAAACCCGAAGCTGCTTCGCATTTCGGTCTGTAACTCTAATCTACGGAAGGTGGTACCCCCGTTCGGAAATTGGTCTCTGTGGCTTTTATTTATCTCTTCAGCCATGCGTTAGCGTGGAAGGTGCGTGGGCACCCGCCAGCGGCGACTAATTCCGTTTGCGGGCATTGGAAGGAACGCGCGAAGAGCTTGTCTGTCTCCTTGCAGCGTCTGCACAAAGAAAAGCCCTCATCGCATGAGCAGAGACCGCCGGTGGAGAGTTACTTGATATTCGCATTTCCTATTTCTTGCTTTTTTGTTTATGACAGACAGACAGACAGACAGACAGACAGACAGACAGACAGACAGACAGACAGACAGACAGACAGACAGACAGACAGACAGACAGACAGACAGACAGACAGACAGACAGACAGACAGACAGACAGACAGACAGACAGACAGACAGACAGACAGACAGACAGACAGACAGACAGACAGACAGACAGACAGACAGACAGACAGACAGACAGACAGACAGACAGACAGACAGACAGACAGACAGACAGACAGACAGACAGACAGACAGACAGACAGACAGACAGACAGACAGACAGACAGACAGACAGACAGACAGACAGACAGACAGACAGACAGACAGACAGACAGACAGACAGACAGACAGACAGACAGACAGACAGACAGACAGACAGACAGACAGACAGACAGACAGACAGACAGACAGACAGACAGACAGACAGACAGACAGACAGACAGACAGACAGACAGACAGACAGACAGACAGACAGACAGACAGACAGACAGACAGACAGACAGACAGACAGACAGACAGACAGACAGACAGACAGACAGACAGACAGACAGACAGACAGACAGACAGACAGACAGACAGACAGACAGACAGACAGACAGACAGACAGACAGACAGACAGACAGACAGACAGACAGACAGACAGACAGACAGACAGACAGACAGACAGACAGACAGACAGACAGACAGACAGACAGACAGACAGACAGACAGACAGACAGACAGACAGACAGACAGACAGACAGACAGACAGACAGACAGACAGACAGACAGACAGACAGACAGACAGACAGACAGACAGACAGACAGACAGACAGACAGACAGACAGACAGACAGACAGACAGACAGACAGACAGACAGACAGACAGACAGACAGACAGACAGACAGACAGACAGACAGACAGACAGACAGACAGACAGACAGACAGACAGACAGACAGACAGACAGACAGACAGACAGACAGACAGACAGACAGACAGACAGACAGACAGACAGACAGACAGACAGACAGACAGACAGACAGACAGACAGACAGACAGACAGACAGACAGACAGACAGACAGACAGACAGACAGACAGACAGACAGACAGACAGACAGACAGACAGACAGACAGACAGACAGACAGACAGACAGACAGACAGACAGACAGACAGACAGACAGACAGACAGACAGACAGACAGACAGACAGACAGACAGACAGACAGACAGACAGACAGACAGACAGACAGACAGACAGACAGACAGACAGACAGACAGACAGACAGACAGACAGACAGACAGACAGACAGACAGACAGACAGACAGACAGACAGACAGACAGACAGACAGACAGACAGACAGACAGACAGACAGACAGACAGACAGACAGACAGACAGACAGACAGACAGACAGACAGACAGACAGACCCATTTCAAAGTCAAAGGAGGGTGTTTACTGGTCCTGCTGGTTGGAGGGCTGAATACACTCGAGTAACAGCTGTACCGTAATACTTTACCACTAACTAAAGTAACACTGTCTTCGCGGGTATTGGTAACCTATCTCATTCTACCTGAAGCATAAATTCTACAAATTAAAGTCATGGCGGTGAGCGTAGTAGTAGCGGTGAGCATGCGTAGTTAAACAGAAAAAAGGAGCTATTAAGTACAAAATACTGCAGATGAATACGTCCAATGGGTTAAGTTTTCATGACGTAATTATATAACAAAGTTTTATTCGGTCATGTGTGGCTACTAGCATGTCTCGAAAGCACGAAACGAATAGCCTTCTAAAATAGGGTAAAACTCTAAAAGCACATGGATGATTTCGAAAGTAATTAAACTGGATCATTCAAGGCATTGCTTCTTTTTTTAATCGCATATTTTGCCATACGGCATGTTATTTAAATAACTGCATGGAGCCCTTCGTGAAAGAGCTGCATAAGGGCCCTGTGGAGCTTATTGTCCACAATTAACTCTTTTTCTTTCTTTTGCAAGACTGAAAATATAGTCTGAGAGAACAAAATTAGTTCAGCAAAATTGGTTTATTAATTAGCTGAATTTAATCGAATGCTGTTGCTCCTGTCCATCATGCGTACTTAGGAGAATTGTGTGCAAATTATTCCTGCAGCGGACTGTGTGTCATTTCTTGGCATAAAATTAGATCGTAACTTGAAGTTTACTAATAATATTGCGTTTGTTAAACAAAAGACAGCTTTCGGCATAAGAGCTTTCATTAAATCACGTGCATTACTTTCAGAACACGCATTATTATCTTTATACTTTGCATTCATTCATAGTCATATGACCCATGGTACTGCTTCCTGAGGAAACATAACTGCCACCTCTCGTCTATTCAACACATACAGAACCAGGTTATTCGCACAATCACCAGCAGTTCCTTTTGCTCAAATGCTCTTCCGCTACTCCAGACAACATTATACTACCTGTATCTGGTTTGTTTAAGTATCGTCTAAGTATTCTCTTTTTTAAGTTACTTAACAACGAGTTTGCTTACGAAATTGTGGACAACAAATTACTCACTAATACTAACCACACTAGGTTTGCGCATAATTTCAACTTTTTACTACCTAAATGTAACACCAACTATGGAAAAATGGCATCCTCGTTTACAGCATTAAATATATGGAATGACCTACCCCATTTACTTAAGCTAACGTCATCTTTGAATGTATTCAAACATGAGTTGAAGTGTTTTATTTTCTTTTTGTAAATAGTTACATGCCCTATAACATGTTCTTATGTATAATTATGCTCTTTGATATTTGCCCTTTTTGTTTGTTTTCTCTTACCAATGTATTGCATTACGCGCGTTCATTTGTTTTTCTTGTACTTTTAAAAATTTTGCTCCTTTCAACCACGTTTTGTATACATTTTCTTTTTTTAGAACCAAGGGTCCCGTTGCAGTCATTGACTTTGGGACCTTCGTCTGCACACTATTTGTTACTTACTCATTGTTATTCAATGGAGAATAAACTGAAACTCAAACTGAACTGAAATGTGCTCATGAACAACAACAACAACAACAACAACAACAACAACAACAAAACGCTGCTAGTGGTGCCTCTTTCTTATTTCGTTTTATTGACCTCAAAGGCCCCAGATTGGGATAACATGAGGCGTGAGGGTACAAGAAGAAACAAATAATGGTGACGTAAAAAATTATTGACTGTACAAAGAGTAACATAGTTCATGCATGTATTGACAAGAGAAAACAATCATTTGCGCCATTGAGGCGTATATAAGCAGGAAATAGGCACGACGTCAAAAAGGATAAAAGTACAAGCAGAATACAAAACAATGCTGTGGGACCGTTTATAAGCACAAAATGCGCGCAACGCCAGTTTAATGAAGAAAAAAAATGTAGAAAGGCAGTGGGAAAGACTGCTCTACCCAGCTTGAAAAAGTGATATACGTTTTTTGAAAGGGACAGGGTCACCTATCTGATCGATGCTATCGGGCAATTAATTCCAATTTTTGGCGGAAGGAATAAAAAAAAAGATTCGGCTAATGTGACGATCTAGGGCGAGGGTAAGAGAGATACAATGTATTGTTGCTGCGGCTAAAGGAGTGAGAGTGTGAGCAGACACGACATTCCTGTTTATGGAGTTAAAATCGATTCTACACTGCCGAATATGAACTTGGAAGGAGCAGTTCGAGAATCCTCCAAACGCCATCGCAAGCTTTGTGTAGCTTCGCCACAGTGTTACCCACTCTGTGGCGGTGCACGCTTTACAGAAACTTGCCGACTGCTGTCTGCACTTTCTTTTATACATATCCCACTACTACGCGTGCTACTGCTGCTGCTGCTGCTGCTGCTGCTGCTACTACTACTACTACTACTAAACTAAAGCTAACTAAATATCTACTACTAATCGGTAATGCTACCACTAAACAATAGGCACATTAAAATATGCGCAACTTTAGTTTCCTTATTTTTTTTTCTTTCTTTCAGCAGGCGGACGGGCAGGTGCGCGGTATAGACATTTTCATCGGGCGAGGAGAACAGGGCGCGCGGAGAGCCTTTCCTCCTCTCTGGCTTGGGCGATCCGGCGCGGCGCTGCTTGAAAGTATTGCTGTCGCGTGCTGCCGAACGATTTCGAGATGTTTTAAGTCGTACTTTGTGAAATTTACGCCATGTCCGTTCATATAAGGTCGTCAGGGCAGCCTTTCGGTGCATCGGTAACTACAGTAGGCGGAAATATCTCTTGGGGGCGCAAAAATGTGACGCGCTTTATCAGCCGCGGTGTACGCACATGATCATTCGCGGTGTGTGTATGTGTTGTGAACTATTTTGCTTATATCCGTTTTAGTTCAACAAAGAAAACCGGTGTCTCTGTATTAGCAGCATGAAAGGGTAAATCTGCTCACTGTTTGATCTCTTGGCGTAGGGAATAAAACAAAGCATAAGAGCGCATGCTCGTGCACGGCCAACCTAAGGCAACCACGAAACATCTAAGCGGCAGGCGCTATCAAATATTTGTGATGCACCGGCATCGTTCTCGCGCATTTCAGGTCTTGTAGGCTTCAAGTTACCATATGCCTACGCTAGCCTTCCTGCATGAGGCCGATGGCGCTGCTCAACACAGCGATCACTGCGGTTGGTAAACCAGCACGATACATATGTAAGCTGTGCGCTTCGGCATTGGCTTTTTGGCTTGTATACAGCCATAATATATGAGAGGGAAGGCATAAAAAGAAAGCGATGCCTACTTTTGAGGAGAAAATTTCCGTAATACGTGTGAGTGCGTCGTAGAGAACGGAACGAACACAACCGAAAAAAACAAATCGGTTATCATCCTCTTTCTCGAAAAAGCAAGAAAAAACGGGCTAATGCCGCAATACGACCTCGCATAGTCACGCCGCACAACGTGTATGAATATATAACCGCTGATGCCGTATGATTGGACCATGCGGTATATAGGACGAAGATATCCGTAATCCAGCACCTACCACTGCTTAGGACGCTCGCGCAGTTCGTAAACAGTCCCTTTGCTGGACAAGCTTAATTCAGACTGTAAGGTCTGCTGCTATTACTTGTCAAAAATATTTTATTCAGGGGTGGAAACCTCATCCATCGAACCAAGTAGTCACGCAATGTAACCTGCAGCGAACAGTTCGAACGCTTGTCAAAGTATAACATCACAGCTCCTATCGTAGCAGAACGGTACGCACGCTGTTACGATCGTCGATTATGTTTTATGGCTCCTAAACCACAGCTTAGAAATAGAGGATAATACTGCAATAAGGTCACATTAGTGATTGGAACATTCAGAAATACACAATTCATCTCCGAGGCTGATTGTAGGCTCAAATATGCGCGCACACATCACGCTGCGTGTTCCGTCCACCTCAACGCCAGCAGAAATTCTGGCCATGACGCCTTAAACCACTTCAGCACGTCTCACAGAACCGTTTACCACGTAGAAGACACACGTCATACTAAACAGAGCGCACGACCGCGAAAACAAACGCCAGAACCTACCCCTGAGCGTATACCTGCCAAGCAACAGACCGCTTTCACCCAAGCCAGTATGGCGCTGCTCATAGGCGGTGCCACTGCGTTCACAATATGGCGGCGCCTACGAAAAACGGTCTATAGCGGCCAAACAAGCCGTTGGGTGGGCGGACAGGCAGGCAAGCAATGTGTCTTGTCTTCCGAAGCGTTTTACTTAGGAGCGAACGATCAGAGAAAAAGAGAAAATAACACGAAAAAGAATGGAAAGCGCGTCAAACCTCTCACAAAAGGTAGCGTTCGTCGAGAATTTGACAGACGGCGCTCCCCGTAACTTGGTATTCTAAGTACCAAGCGGGGGTAGCGAACCAATGACATCGCCGCGGTCGGACTCAGACACTGGCGGTGTTCCTGTCGCGTCTATATCACATTTCAACCAGGCTACCTCAGCTACTAGCTACTGTACAAGGAGGACGCCGCGAGTGCACGCGGCAGTGCACAAAGTTGCACAATACAGCTAAGCGACGAAGTCATGGAAGAGGCACGCTGCGCAGGTGGCGTGGTGCGATGTGTCATGGGCCAGCGTCGTGTCGGCATCTCGCCAGTCTGTGTAGAATTCTTAGCCATATACTACTCTAGGTATAGAGCCACTTTTTTTCCACTTTTGAGCCAACTATGCCACTTGTGCTACCCTAAACACAAATGCAGCGATGGCGCTGTATTTGTGCTTAGAGCACCAATACAGCGCCAATACAGCACCAGTTCCTCGGATTGTTTTAAACGTTATCAAGCATGAAATGCTTTTAGCTCCCGTTGTCGGCGACCTTCAATTGAACTTGAGCGGAAAGCCAGAGGCGTTATCCGGGCACTCAAACAATAACATCCGGACAATTTGCGAGAACAAAACGAGATCATCCGGGCAACCAGTCAATACTTAAGAAAATGCTGTCTCTTGCCAGCATTTGTACAGGACCGCGTTACATACGCTTGCTACTGCCCAAACAACTTTCAAAAATATTGCTTCCAAGTTCTTCCTAATGTTTGTTCACGATATCACTCAAGCTGTAGCTTCTAGTGCACTGACATTTTATTTCTCATTGCCAATAGCGACGTTCAAAAGGCAGATACAGGGCACCATATACTTCATCTCTCGAGACAGGGTTGCCTGTACTCTTCTGAACTCCAGCGATTCCAGAGTTTCGCGGGGCGGGTTTCACGTTGCCTCGAAAGATGGCGCCTCCTTCAGGGGCTTTTCTTCTAGCTGGGCAGTGCGCTCGGTCTCCCTGGCGTCGTTCGCCGCCTGTTATGCCGCCTTCAGCCGGCTTTCTTCTTCTAGCTGGGTAGCGTCCATATGGACCAGTGCGCAATATGGCATGGTGCAGTGTAGTGTGGCGGCGTTTCGAACATGCAGTACGCCCATTTTAAGATTGTGGCTAGTATAATTTCCTATCATTCTGCTGTGACGGTTGTCATTTAATGCTTACATCTTCTCGCGATTACGGGAGAGCTAGTAATATTTTCCTTTGCTGTTTCCCACCTTTTTTTTTTGCGCCTAACCTTCCTTTAGCACCTAACCTTCCTTTATTATCAACAGCGAAATTGGCAGTCGCCTTTCTTTCCACATGCGTGTTTAGTAGAAAGTAACTGCAACCAGTGTAGTATACGTATATTTTATTCCATGGACTTTACAATATACGAGGATGAAAACAAGAACAACTTTCACTATATTAGCCCTTTTCATAACAGCATCAAGTCGTCTTTGTGATGCTGAAGCCACTGGGAGTGTTCCAGGCATTCCTGGTCATGCCGCTAACGAGCATGCTGCATTATACGGGCGATGGCCCCTTAAAAGAAGCTTAGCCGGAGTGATCGCGACGTCGCTTTTTCTGGCAGAGACGTTTCACGCGACCAACTGAGACAAAATAAACGAAAAAGAAACCTCAGCCGGGCATCATATTAAGAACCTCTAGATTCTGACGCCAGCTCTCAACAACCGACTGCGCACATCATTAGGCCATCGCGTATCTGCGCGCCCTAAGAGCATTCAATGCCTCGTGATGCAGCAGCTTGTATGCAGTGTATACTACGCATGTTCAACGTTAATGATCTCGGTGTCAGGATCCTCGCGTTATACCATGCTATATACTCATCGGCATTTTCGAGGGGAGTGACGGCCATAGGGAAGGGCTTATGAGTAAGAGGACGTAAGTCCTCTCATAGACGTCCAGAAAGATGTTCTCTCTCTCTCTCTCTCTCATATATATATATATATATGATTGTTGCCGCGAGAAAGGCTCTTGCGTCTCGTGTTCAGACATCTACAGACCCGTACGTTTCATACATCTTCGACGTCTTGGCTCTATGTCGCAAAGCTGCCGATGCTATGTCTGAATCAGATAAAGTGTCCCATGTTCTACAAGGCATCGCCGACGACGCTTTCAATCTGCTTGTTTTCGGCAACGTCTCGACAATCGACGCCATCATTAAAGAATGCCGTCGCCTTGAACAAGCCAAGAGCCGCCGTATCACGCACCACATCACGCGGCTACCCAACACCGCTGCTACGTCGACATGTGAGGGTCGACCGCGTCAGGCCACCACCTGTGACGACGTCAGCCGTATTGTTCGCCGCGAGCTCGAGGCCGCCTGTTCGCCAACTTTCTCCACGACGCCTCCCGATCCGCCAGCGACCACGTTTGCCATGATTCAGGCCATAGTCAGGCAGGAATTTGAGAACATGGGTCTGAACTCCGTGTGTTCAACACCTACACCCAGCGTTACCCAGTTCTCTATCGGCCCTCCTCGTCCCCGACAGTCCTTTTCTACCACATCTCGCCGCAACCCGTCCGAATGGCGTACTCCTGATGACAGACCAATCTGCTTCCACTGCTGTCGCATCGGCCACGTCGCTCGTCACTGCCGCAACCGATGGCCACCGCCTCCTCGGACATACGCCGCCACTTATTCCCGCACCTTTGGACCTTCTGTTCCCTATGCCACCCGCCATGAACCCACTGCCGCTGATGCCCCTGCTCCGAACCTCCGTACAACCGCTCGCCCTCACCTCGACGCCGTCAGTCTCGTTCGCCCCAACCCCGGCGCTTCTCTTCGCCGCCTATCGCCTCCCAGGCCCAGCCGGAAAACTAGGCACTGCAGCTTCTGGAGGTGAAGCTGCGTTGTCGACACTGCCCTCAAATCCTCTGCTCACGTTAAACACTAACCAAAACCTTCTTGACGTTGACGTTGATGGCTATCCTGTCACGGCACTCATCGATACAGGGGCACATCTTTCTATTATGAGTGCTGCCTTCCGACGACGACTGAACAAGCTCCTCACACCAGCGTCGGCACGCGTCGTCCGCGTTGCGGATGGCGGTACTGTGCCTATTATCGGCATGTGTACGGCACGAGTCAGCATTGCCGGCCGCCACACCCCTGTCCTCTTCACAGTGATTGCTCATTGCCCCCACGACCTCATTCTCGGCCTCGATTTTCTCTCCGCGCATTCTGCTCTTATTGACTGCTCTGCCAGTACCCTTCGCCTTGAGTTGCCGATTCTCGCAGAACCTTCTGACGCACCCCAGTGCCGCCTACGCCCCACCGGCTTTATGCGCCTGCCGCCAAAATCAATTGCCTATATTGAACTCTTGTCTTCCCCACCAGTCCCTGATGGCGAGTACCTCGTCACTCCTCTGCCCGACATTCCACTACAGTATGACGTTACCGTGTCTCACAGTATACTTACTATTACTGCGAACCGCACTCACATACCTATGTTTAACTTTGGATTGGCAAAGCAAATTCTACCGCAGGGTATTTGCCTTGCCAACGTTGATTGTCTCGGCGACCATCACGTGGCAGCGTTATCAACCGATGTTTCTCGCGAGCTTAGCAGGCCCATCGTGCCAGCCTCGGCCGCCGATCCCAAGATACAGAAAATGGTTGCGACGGACCTGTCTTCTGCGCAGACTGAAGACCTTTACCAAGTATTATCGTCCTACAGAGATATTTTCGACTTCGACGATCGCCCTTTAGGCCAGACGCTCGCGGTCAAGCATCGAATTGTTACTGGCGATGCTACTCCTATTCACCGACGACCGTATCGAGTTTCTGCGTCGGAACGCCGAGTAATTCAAAGCGAAGTCAACAAAATGCTAGATAAAAACATCATTGAGCCTTCTTCGAGTCCCTGGGCGTCACCTGTAGTGTTGGTTAAGAAGAAGGATGGCACGTGGCGCTTCTGTGTAGACTACCGTCATCTGAACAACATTACTAAGAAGGACGTCTACCCGCTCCCACGTATAGACGACGCCCTTGACTGCCTCCACGGTTCCAGCTATTTCTCTTCTATCGATCTTCGTTCTGGATACTGGCAGATTGCTGTTGATGATATGCACAGAGAAAAAACCGCGTTCATCACACCTGATGGCCTATACCAACTTAATGTAATGCCGTTTGGATAATGCCGTTTGGCCCCTGCCACCTTTGAGCGTATGATGGACTCCTTGCTCCGTGGTTTCAAATGGTCCACTTGTCTCTGCTACCTCGACGACGTCATCGTCTTCTCGCCCACGTTCGACACTCACCTTGAGCGCCTAACATCTATACTTGATGTATTTCGAAAGGCGAAGCTGCAACTTAACTCGTCGAAATGTCGTTTCGGCCACCGCCAAATTACTGTTCTGGGCCACCTCGTTGATGCTTCTGGAGTACAGCCTGATCCCGACAAAACTCGCGCTGTCCGAGAGTTTCCGGTTCCGAAGACAGCCGCAGACGTTCGAAGTTTTGTCGGGCTATGCTCGTACTTTCGTCGTTTTGTTCAAGATTTTGCGGCAATTGCTAGACCCCTCACTAATCTTTTGAAGAAAGGCGTCCAATTCTCGTGGGGTACTGCAGAAGCCGTCGCCTTCTCTCGTCTCGTCACTCTTCTCTCCTCACCACCCATTCTCGCCCACTTCGACCCTGATGCCCCTACAGAATTGCGTACAGACGCCAGCGGTCATGGCGTAGGTGCCGTCTTAGCCCAGCGTCAGCGTGGCCAGGATCGCGTTATTGCTTATGCAAGCCGCCTCCTCACACCATCGGAGCGCAACTATTCCATTACGGAACGAGAATGCCTTGCTGTAGTCTGGGCGGTTGCGAAGTTCCGTCCTTACCTCTACGGTCGCCCTTTTTCCATAGTCACTGACCATCATGCTCTCTGCTGGCTCTCATCCCTAAAAGATCCTACAGGCCGGCTTGGTCGATGGGCTTTGAGACTACAAGGATTTTCGTATTCTGTGGTCTACAAGTCTGGCCGCCTGCACCAAGACGTTGACAGCTTGTCGCGTTACCCTGTTGACGACTCTGACTCCTCCGATATTACCAGTGCTTCTTGCGTATTCTCTGTATCACAGCTGCTTCATTTCGCCGACGAGCAACGTCGTGACGCTTTGAACACTCTCCGGCCGACGCCACTCTACGCCTCTTCGGCCTCCGCGACGGTACTCTGTACCGTCGTAACCTTCATCCGGACGGCTCTGAGTTCCTACTTGTCATACCTAAACACCTCCGCTCAACCGTTCCAAAAGAGCTCCACGACGCATCAACGGCAGGACACCTCGGCGTATCTCGAACCTATAACCGTGTACGTCGCCGTTTTTTCTGGCCGGGCCTTGCCCGTTCCGTACGACGTTACGTCGCCGCTTGTGAACTTTGCCAACGACGCAAGAAGCCTTCCCAGCACCCCGCTGGTTACCTGCAGCCACTCGACATCCCTGCCGAGCCCTCCATCGTGTTGGCTTAGACCTTCTCGGCCCATTTCCGGAATCTACATCAGGAAACAAGTGGGTTGCAGTCGCGGCTGACTACGCGACCCGCTACGCCGTAACCCGCGCTCTTCCGACCAGTTGCGCAACTGACGTTGCGGACTTCGTTCTACGTGATATCATTTTGATGCATGGTGCTCCACGTCAATTGCTAACAGACCGTGGCCGTACGTTTTTGGCGAAAGTCATTGACGACATCATGCGGGCCTGCTCAATTCAGCATAATTTTACTACCTCCTACCACCCTCAAACGAACGGCCTCACTGAGCGTTTGAACCGCACCCTTACAGACATGCTATCCAAATACGTTTCAGACGACCACTGTGACTGGGACCGGGCTCTTCCCTACATTACCTTTGCATACACCTTTTCGCGTCTCGAAACTGCCGGCTTTTCCCCGTTTTACCTCTTGTATGGCCGCGAACCGACGCTACTACTAGACACCGTGCTTCCGTCCACCACAGCTTCAACTAGCGCTTATGCCCGTGATGCAATCGCCCGTGCTGACCATGCTCGTCAACTTGCGCGCGTTCGTCTACAAGTCTCTCAAGACAAACAGAAGCGACGCTAGGACCTCCGTCACCGTGATGTCCATTTTGCGCCCGGCACCCTCGTGTTGCTTTGGTCACCATCGCGTAAAGTTGGCCTCTGTGAGAAACTGCTTTCCTGTTATACCAGCCCACATCGCCTGCTCCGCCAAGTGACCGATGTCAGCTATGAAATCGTTCTAGCCACGCCCAATACGTCCTCTGGTGTGACAACCAGTGACATTGTCCACGTCACCCGACTCAAGCCCTACAACTCTCCACGTGGCTTGGATATTTAAAAGCACCGTGACGGCGCTTTTGCCGCCGGGGGGTAGTATTACGATATTATCGGTAGATATCCGAGAGACGAGCCGCCGCGAGAACGACGAGGAAGTGGGTCTGTGCCCTTGGCGCGAGTGAATGTCGGCCTGGTGCTCTGGTTCCAGTCCAGTGTAAATAGCCTGTAAATAGCCTCTTTCGTCTGTGTCTTTCTACACGTAACAATATATATATATATATATATATATATATATATATATATATATATATATATATATATATATATATATATATATATATATATATATATATATATACAGGAAAAGTGTATCTCGGACTGCAACTGCGCTGTCACGAAGCTAGCACCGTAGGTCGCCGCAAGGAGCACCCTCTGTTCAGCGCACGCCGACTGATCGGAGTGACAAGCGTCGATCAACCAATCGGCGTGGGCCAGCTGTCGCTTGGGGTCTTTAAAAGCGGACGCACCCTCATCTGTCCTCTTAGTTGGCAGAAGTGCGCAGGCCGCGCGATCACCTACTAAAGGTATCTGCTTTTGCAGGTAAGCACCCGCTGGGAGCAATTTCTTGTTTTTTTTGCGCGCTGCGCACTGCTGCCACACTTCTTGCGGTTCTCACTTTTTATTGTTCAATTTGTCATTCTTTTTTTTCAATATGTCTAAGGATTTCGCAATAGCTTTCGACGATTTTAAGCGTGAAATGAGATTGGAACTTCGTTCTGTGAAAGAGAGCGTGAAATTCTGCAGCGACTCTTGCGATGAGACAAAGAAGATCACCTCTGAGATTAAGGAACTGAGAAAGGAAGTCAGTGAACTTGTTAAGTGTAATGAAGGTTTGAGGAGCGAGAACAAGCGGTTGGCATGAAAAGCTGATGAGCTACAGCAGTAGACAAGGCTCAGCAATTTGGAAATAAAAGGTGTCAAGGCGAATGCAGAGCCTGTTGATGTCATAAAACAAATTGGTGAAGTTGTTGGTGAACCAGTCAGTGAATTAGACATCGATACATGTCACCGCATTCCCACTCGGAACTCGGACGAGACGAACATTATAGATCGTTTTGTTCGACGAGAAAAAAGGAACACGTCCATTTCTAAGGCAAGGAAACAGAGACTAAATAACAGTATGCTTGGTTCCTCGGATCAAGGGGCTGTCTATGTTAATGAGCATCTTTCTCAGCTTAATGAGCACCTATTAGGTGCCGCCATTGCACGAAAGAAATTAGTGTCATGGAAATATGTCTGGACCATAGGGGGTAAGATGTTCGCACGTCAACATGGACTGATGCTCTGAGGGTCACTGATCATGGTGATCTGGAAAAAAATGACGAGGTAAGGTCCGTTTCCTAAGATGGACTGTCGCACCGCCATGAACTGCGAGCCAACTTGTGCTGGCTATAATGTTGAAGGTTTCTGAACGAAGCTCGGCTCTCTATGGAAAGGGCTCAGTGCTATACATTTTAATGCTCGAAGTATCATACAGAAGGGTGACCATCTGAACTTGTTTTTTGCTTCCATAAAGCATAAATTTGATTGTTTGGTGTTTACAGAAAAAGGCTAACATCCCATGAGGATCGTACCCACTTTGACAATTATACTTATAATGGATTAATAAGGCTTCACTGCAAGGGTGGTGGTCTCGCTATGTATGTAAATAAATTGTACAAACATTCTGTGACAGATGAATTTTGCCTAATAGCTTCTAATGTGGAATGAATTACTGTATTTGCTAAAAATGTAGCGGTCGTTGCAATATACAGACCTCCCACCGGCAACAAACGGCAGTTCTTTGACTTCCTAAAAAAATTATTGGTGTATCTGACTTCTACCGGATGCGTATTTATTATTATGGGTGACATAAATATTAACTTATTGTGGAACGATTCATGTGCAACGCAATTTAATAATACCGTTGCATCCTTTGCCTGCTGGAATTCGATATCTTTACCCACAAGGGTAACTGTTGAAACAAGTAATCTACTAGAGGTATGTATCACAAATCTGGTGTCTAATACCATTCTCTCTGCTGTCCTATCCCATGGCATTAGCGATCATTTGCCAATGTTTTGCTTCCTGCCTGTCATGCACGACATATATGTTAAGGTCCCACGGTTATACAGGGTAATTAATGCTAACACGATGGGTATGTTCAAAACATTAGTTGAAAGTTCACATTGGGATAATTGTACGATACAACTGACTTAAACAAAGCGTATACTGCATTTATTAAACAGTTTCTTTGGTGCTACAACAATGCCTTTCCACTAAAAGAAACGAAAACTTGCAAAAAGTTTAAAAAGCTTTGGATGACTCGGGAACTATACAAAATAATTAAAACGAAAAACCATTTGTAACACAAGTTTATTAAGAGCCGTGATGCCAACACGCTAATTGAATTTAAGAAATACAGAAATAAATTTAACCAGGATATTAAAGTAGCTAAATTACTTACTATATTGATCGGTTTACAAAAGTAAAGTCTGACCGTAGAAAAGTTTGGCGTGAAATTACCTTTTTAACTCATAAATATAATCCAGACCCGCCCCTTACTATTATGACAGTCGATGGCGAACTTACAGGCTCTGATCTCGCAATCACTTTCAATGATTTTTTTTCATTAATGTAGCAGATTCTATATGTACGTCAGTGACGACATCAGTACAGATGCACTTACTAATCTAATCACTCCCTTACAAAATTCTATTGCGCTTATGCCAACTACTAATGAAATAGCTTCATTAATTCATAAGGTAAAAAATCATGTTTCACCTGGGCATGACGGTATACTAGCAGTACCTTTGAAGCATGTATCTTCTTTAATATGTGACGTTTTGTGTTAAATCGCAAATCCTATGTTAGAAAGCGGAGTGTACCCAGATCAGCTGAAGATAGCACGTGTATGTCCAGTTTACAAAAGCGGGCAAAAGAATGACATATCTAATTATAGACCCACTTCTGTTCTACCCGTTTTATCAAAAGTCATTGAAGGCGTCATTAATACGCGGCTCAAAAATTGTTCCATAAGTACAATGTTATTACTTCCCCGCAGTATGGATTTCTGAAAAACAAATCAACAGAGCAGGCGCTGTTAACAGCAAAAGAAAAAATTATTAAGAATATCGAAATGAAACAGTACACTCTTGGCCTTTTCTTAGATATTTAGATCTAAGTAAAACAGTCGGTTGTCTGTATAAGATATCTCATTTGTTGGCCCTCTGGTTAAAGATATCCATGTATTACGCACTCCTGTACTCAAGGTTATACTGTATTGTTTGGGGAACTACGACGTCCAGCAATTACCTTAAACTAATTTCAATTCAGAAACGCGCTTTGCGTGCTATTGAGGGGTTTTATGGCAGACCATCAGATTTACCTACGTCACCGCTATATTAGAAACATGGTATCCTTAAAGGAAAAGAAGTCTACAATTTCTGTCTACTTAAGCACATCCAGCGTCATAAATGGTTCTTTTCCTGTCCAGATAATTCCAGCAGCCCATATGCTTTCTGGACGAAACGTAAGCTCGTTGCAATCACACGCACCAATTACGGCAAGCCAACACTAAGCTACCAAATTCCCACGGGAATAAATCAATTTCTCTTTGAAACTGAATATTACCTTCCACAAAAACGTTTTAAATCTACAATTAAAGATGCCTATTGGAACAAACGGAATGAGATATTTATTATGTCCCCAGACTTTGTAGTTATTTGTATTTTTTACTACCTTTGAGATGCTTTCTTTTTAACGCACATGTTACCTTTGTGATATTGTTTCTGAGTTTTAGGACTGATATTTTTATGTTTGTAAAAATTATGTATATTTATACCACTCATACGATAAGTTGTGCATGCGATTTATTCTTTTCTAGTACAAATTTCATGCATTTCAACTCACTGCGTCATGCTTTATACAAGGCTTGAGAAATTAATTCTGAATTTGTTGTGAAGTGCTCTTGCACGATGCCAGTTCTACGGGTGACCAGGACCTTGTCAGGCTCTTGCATTTTGTCGTGGCGCCCTCTTTTCGTTGAAAAGAAATAAACTTTCACTTTCACTTGTAGGTTGAGGACGCACGTACAAAAAAACGATGCTATACATCCTACGTTTCCGCCGGGGTCCTGCCATCTCCAGAGAATACATGAAACGGTAAGGGTTTCTACTTAAATACGTAGTTGGCATTGGGACCCCCTATGCGCTCTCTCTCTCTCTCTATATATATATATATATATATATATATATATATATATATATATATATATATATATATGTACACCTAGCTTTGTGCTTGGCCCTGTTAGAACTTTAGGTATGGCATAGCCGCTGTAGTAGTTGACACTTATCGAGACTATCGAAAAATGCACTCACAATAAATATTAAACAGAACAGCATTCCAATATGCCTCATATTTTCAGGGCGCAGTTTTCGGAAAGGGTGCAAGGCCCGAGATTGTTAGCGAATCGGTAGAATTTGCGTTCTAGATAGCTTCAATATTTCATTACAACATGCCCCCAAAATTGTTGTTGCAAGTCTAATTAGTAAGTTTTAGTTAATTAGGTGCTCGATGGGCGGAATTGTTCGCGCACGTAATGTCCACCGGGGAGCATAAAACAAGCTGCATAGCTCCCGTAGACCTCTGTACGTAAGGGTGATATTTTAATTACTGATACAGAGACCTGGAGTGGGAAGAATTGGGGATAAGAGTTAATGGAGAATTCCTTAGTAACTTGAGATTCGCTGATGATATGCCTTGCTTAGTAACCCAGGGGACCAATTGCAATGCATGCTCACTGACCTGGAGAGGCAAAGTAGAAGGGTGGGTCTAAAAATTAATCTGCAGAAAACAAAAGTAATGTTTAACAGTCTCGGAAGAGAACAGCAGTTTACGATAGGTAGCGAGGCACTGGAAGTGGTAAGGGAATACATCTACTTAGGGCAGGTAGTGACCACGGATCCGGATCATGAGACTGAAATATTCAGAAGAATAAGAATGGGCTGGGGTGCGTTTGGCAGGCATTCTCAAATCATGAAGAGCAGGTTGCCACTATCCCTCAAGAGAAAAGTATATAACAACTGTGTCTTACCAGTACTCACGTATGAGGCAGAAACCTGGAGGCTTACGGAAAGGGATCTGCTTAAATTGGGGACGGCGCAACGAGTTATGGAAAGAAGAATGATGGGTGTAACGTTAAGGGATAAGAAAAGAGCAGATTGGGTGAGGGAACCTACGCGAGTTAATGAGATCTTAGTTGAAATCAAGAAAAAGAAATGGGCATGGGCAGGACACGTAATGAGGAGGGAAGATAACCGATGGTCATTAAGAGTTACGGAATGGATTCCAAGGGAAGGAAAGCGTAGTAGAGGGCGGCAGAAAGTTAGGTGGGCGAATGAGATTAAGAAGTTTGCAGGGACAACATGGCCACAATTAGTACATGACCGGGGTAGTTGGAGAAGTATGGGAGAGGCCTTTGCCCTGCAGTGGGCATAACCAGGCTGATGATGATGATGAATCACCAAAAATGATGACCTGCCTCACCTATCAGGATATAATTCAAAATATTTATATCGCGTTAATAAGCATGGAGGCGGAGTTGCAATTTATTTCGAACAAGCATTTTCTCACGAGGCACTAGAAGATGACTGTTTATTAATGATGATGTTGAATACCTAGAACTGCGACTTGAAAAAACAATTACTGAAGTCATATAAAGACCGTCTATGGGAAGAAAATGTAATTTTATATGTTTGTTGTAGAATCTACTCTACAGTTTTTCGCCGAGCTATACGCTTTTAATTATGGGTGACATCGAAATAGAAATGATGTCTGGTGATTCATGTTTCAGAGAAATGGTGATGTTATTGTCTGCTTAGGGTTGCACAAATCACATCAACTTGCCCACTAGGATAACTACAACTACCGCTACACAGCTCGACATCTGCATCTCAAATCAAAACGAAAAGGGCTTAAAAAGTGGGATTTTCACACCCGATATAAGCGACCATTTAGCAATATTTTGCGCCACCTGTTCGAATACCGGTCCATTCAACAAACAAATACGCTTTAAACGACGTATGGATGACGGCGCTAGAAAAACATTCTTTGAAATTGTAAATAGAATTGGGTGGAAAAATGTTTAACGAAAAAAATGCAGATAAAGCTTATGAGCTATTTTTCTAGTTATTAAAGGAAAAATATGACAAAGCTTTCCCATTACAGCAGATACATAACCGCAATACCAAAAAGTACCCAGAGTACTCGATTAATTCTACACTTCGTAAGCGAATTAAAGAAAACAACTCGTTGTATCATACGTGCGTTCAGTCACGAAATACAGACTTATTTGTCAAATATAAAAACTACAGAAACACTCTGAATTCCGATCTGAATTGAGCAAAAAGAAAATATTTAAAAAAAATTGAGAAAGAAAATACTAGGCAATCGTAACAAGGTCTGGGAGTTTGTTAGCACCCTGACTGGCAACGGAAACAAAAATGTGATGAATTCACCATAGCTGCTTCAGATGGGTCAATTCTAAGCGGTTAGGCTTTGGCGGAGAGTATGAACGACTTCATTATCAGCTCGGGTGCGCATATCCCGTTGACAATGAAGAAGCGTGTATCAATACTGTAGTGCATATCGTTCCGATAAAATCTTTTTTTCTGACAACCAACTGGCCCCGCAGAAATCGCTCAGACTATTGAGAAATTAAAGGACAACGTGGAAGCTGGTATCGATGACATAGGTCCTTTAGAAATTAAGTGTATATCAGCATTAATATGTAATATTCTTGTCCATATTATTAACCTTACTCTGAGCACGGGTATCTTTCCACAAGTTTTAAAGATAGCAAGAGTGACACCCATCTATAAAAGCGGTAGAAGGGATATGCTCACAAATTATCGGCCGGTTTCAGTCCTACCCACTATATCCAAGGTTTTCGAAAGCATCGTACACAGTAGACTAATATCATTCATGAATAAGCACAGCATATTAACCAAGAGTCAGCATGGCTTTCATAGGAATAAATCAACAGAGAAAGTTTTGACATTCATTAAAGATAAAATAATAACAAATATTGAAAACAGAAAATAAATGCTTGGTTTGTTATTAGACTTTAAAAAGGCTTTTGACTGCATTCATCATGAAATATTGCTTAATAAATTGTCATGGTATGGTATAAGGGGACGGCGTTAAAACTGGTAGAGAATTGCTTAAAAGATCGTTTTCAAGTAGTTAAGGTAAATAATATATTTTCTTCCAAAGAAATGTTAACACAAGATGTCCCACAATGATCGATTTTAGGGCCACTTTGATGTTGATTTACGTAACTGATCTAGTAAATATTCCTCATTCCCCTGAAATAATAATGCATGCAGACGACACAAACGTGTTCTTCCCATCAAAACAGCTGCAAACATTAGAAACAAATGTAAACCATTATCTGTCAGCTCTTTCATGCCGGCTAAGGGTTAATCGAATGCATTTAAATAAAAGAAAACACATGCATCATATTTCATGCAGCTCATAAAATGATAAACAACGACTTGAAAATTACATTTGAAGCGGAGTCTATTATTAGAGTCAATACACAAAAATGTCTTGGTATAATAATTGAAGAACACCTATCTTGGAATGCTCATCTCAATAGTTTAGCTGTAGAGCTCACAAAGTGTGTGGAGTGTAAATACAAATTGGCCACATTCATCCCTGTGTAGCTAATGAAATCTATGTATTAGGCAATGTTTTACTGCAAATTATGATATGGAAACTTGGTATGGGGAACAACAACACATGGTAATTACGAGAAATTATTGGTATAGCAAAAACGAGTACTTCGCTGATATGAACGCTATAAAGGGAACCCATGGAATCTCAGAACACCACCTTTATTTTTAAGGCATGATATGTTACGAGCTGACCAAATATTGTATTACAAGGGATTACAATTTGTACATCATCAAAAATTATACATAAATAGCAGCATTGATAAATTGTCTTACTACTTTAGAGAACAAAATCGACACATGCCAATAACACGGACTAACTATGGAAAACAATCCATGATATAACAAATAACGTCGCTTCTTAATAAACTCGAAAGAGATTTGGACTTCGAAGTTAGTCTAAACCTCTTTAAGAAACGGCTAAAAAAGTATTACCAATGCGTCCACATTTACTTTATCCAATTAAAAAAAATTATTTTCTTGTATTTTATGTATCTTCTTTGTATTGTTCGCAACACATACTGTTAAATTGATTCTAACACTGTGCATACGAAGCTCTCGTAGATGTATTGTTAGGTAGCGTACAAATTTCTAAGAGTGAATTGGGAATGTACTACTTTTTTGTATAAAAAAGAATGGCCACATGCTGTGAACTTTTTACTATGTATGTATTATATTTATGTGTAACCGGTACAGAGGCCTCTGTCAGGTATTGCCATACCTTTAGCGTCTGTACCTCTCTTGGAAAAAATTCAAGAAAAATAAACCATCTGCATCTGAACACAACATGCCCCCAAAATTGTTGTTGCAAGTCTAATTAGTAAGTTTTAGTTAATTAGGTGCTTGATGGGCGCAATTGCTGGCGCACGTAATGTCCACCGGGGAGCATAAAACAAGCTACATAGCTCACGTAGACCTCAGTACGTCAGGGTGATATTTTAATTACTGATAAACCTAAATAATTAGACAGTTACTTCGTGAGCCGGCCGTTAGCGCTGCCTACTCGAAAGAGAAGCCATAACGTTGAGAGCAGTTTAACTCACGTCCATTTCGCACGTCGTTGAAAACGACTCTAACGTAGGAATCACTAAAGTCTGAATTTGCTGTTTCTTTATGTTTACCGCATCAACTCGTCCAGCTCTTCTTACTTTTGTTAAAGAAATATTCATCCGAGGCAGTACTCAACCCACGCTCTTCTAACTTCGCATTCATAAGTGAAAAAGACAGCAGAGTTGTGCAACCTTTGCGGAATCACGGCCCAATTTTCAGCGTAACTGTTTCCTTCGGACAGTTTCATTACAAATTTTAGTAGCTTGTAATTAAACGACACACTATAAAACGTTGCCCGCATATTACTCACGCCTTATCACAGTTCCCCGCACACGATAACGCTTTTAAGCACTCAATCGCTACTTCTACTAAAGATGCTCGTCTTTATTTATTTATTTATTTATATTTGCCCTCGGGGCTGAATCATTACAGAGGGGAGTGGGTAGAGAATAAACATAGTGCACAATAATATGACAAAACAGGGCAAGACATGTTAACTCCTAATTTTACAATGTTAGCTAAGGCAGATTTACATCGGGTGTTATCATTAATGGAAACAATGTCGGAAGGAAGGCGATTCCAATCTTGTGAAGTTCGAGGTAAAAAAGAGTAAAGAAAGGTTTTAGTATGACATGGCTCGACAGCAATCTTAAAGCGATGGTCAACACGGTCAGATATATAATGTGGCTGAAGAATGAAATCGTCACGGAGGGTCGGGTGATAGTAAAGCCAATGAACAAAGTTCAAGCGAAAATTTTTTCGGCGGGATGCTAGAGATGGAAGAGAGATATCAGATTTCATAGAAGTTATACTGGCAGTGCGGTTATAACAGGAACAGATGAAGCGAGCGATTCTGCACCATTTCTAGCGACGCAACCAAATTGTTAGTGCTTGGATCCCACACTGGAGTGGCGTATTCTAATTTACATCGAACGAGTGTTTTATATAACAAGAGCTTTAAAGATGAAGGGGCTGCTGAAAAGTTACGGCGTAAGTAACGTAACATGCGATTAGCGTTGTTAATTATCTTCTCAATATACAAAGACCAACTTAAATTAGATGGGATATAAACGCCTAAATATTTATAGGATTAAACCGCGGCTAAAGGAGAGTTGTTTAGGTACTATGGAAAAGGACTAGTAGATGCACGAGAGACACCCATTACTTTGCACTTATTAATATTTAATTCCATTAGCCAAGTATTGCACCAGTTAGATATAGAATTTAGACATGACTGAAGAATGTTAGCATCGTTATCAGTAACTATTTCACGGAAAATTACGCAGTCGTCAACGAAAAGATGAATATTAGAAGAAACTAAAGAAGGAAGGTCGTTAATGAAAATGAGAACAAGAAGGGGGCCTAATACGGATCCTTGTGGGACTCCAGATTGGACAGGACATTGGTTAGAGGAAAGTTCATTGGCTACAACAAATTGGGAACGATTTGAAAGGAAATCTTTGATCCACACACAAAAAAAAAAGTCTACTATCAACATTAAGTTAACTAAGTTTATGTAAAATAAGTATGTGGGCGGCCTTGTCGAACGCTTTAGAAAAATGTAAGTAAATACAGTCAGCTAACGAAGAACGATCAAGAATGCGGTGTAGTTTATGAGTAAATGATATGAGCTGCGTTTCCTACGGTAATGATTTCCGGAAGCCATGTTGAGCTGGTGAGAAAAAGGAGTTAGATTCAAGAAAGGCGACAAGGTTCGGGTATATAATGTGTTCTAAGAGTTTGCAGCATGTGATAGTAATGGAAATGGGCCGATAATTACATGGGGAACCTTTATTGCCCGATTTGAAGATTGGAATCATCTTCCCAATTTTCCATTGGGTTGGAAGAGTTGATGTGTCAAGTGATTGCTGAAATATTTTTGTTAGTAGGATGGAACTGTAGACACAAGTATTTTTCAGAAATTTGCAATCAATAGAATCATAACCAGGGGAGGAATGGTGCTCCAAGTTATTGATGAGTTTCGTAATTCCAGCCGTGTCAACAATAATGGGAGGCATGAATGGGTAACTGTAATGAAAAAAATGTCTGGAAGATTAGTATTTGTAACTACGGAGAAATTTCTCGATAAGGTGTCATTAAGAATAGTAGCATATTGGTTAGGTGGAACGGGGTTGCCAGCTGTGTCTACCAAGGCAATGGAGTTATCAAGGCAGGGGTTAATCGTACGCAAAAACTTTCGAACATTAGATTTCAGAAGTTGGGGTAAGGTATTCGACATGAAGTTATCTTTAGCTTCCTTTAATGCTGCAATGTAAGTATCAGATGAAGATTTATAGGCCGTCCAGTGCAGGTTTGAGGATGATAATTTGGCCAAGCGATACAGACGTTTTTTTTTCGATTAGAAAGCCGTTTGATATGGGTGTTATACCATGGTGTTCGAGGACTACACGTGATAATACGAACAGGGATGTATTTTTCAATTAATTTGTTTACTTTAGTTGAAAATATGTCCCAGTTATGTTGGATAGAACGTTCATCAACGTCAGTCAGAAATGGGTTAGTGAAATCAGCTAATTCATTGTTGATTGCCTCGAAATTAGCTCTAGCATAGTCACGAATTGTTTTGCGTATTTTTCTGGTTTTGGAACTTGCGCATAAATAAAAAAGTAGAGTAACGAGTGGTCACTTACACCTGACAAATAAATACTAGAAACAAGGTCACGTCTAGTTGTAAGGATTAGATCAAGGGTGTTGGTCGAGACAGGCGTGATTCTAGTAGCTTGAGTGGTTAACTGCGATAATGAAAACGTAGAGCACAGTTCTAAAAAATCGCGAGCTTGAGAAGAAAATGGTGACTTAACAGCTGGTTCTGTGTTCCACATTATGTTAGGAAAGTTAAGGTAACCGAATAAAAATATGGGGGATAAAGGAAAACGTGTGACAATATCATTAATACTGTCATGAAGTTCCGGGACAAAACAATTAATGTATGTGGGAGGACGGTAACAAATGCCAATGACTATATTTTGATGGCCAATTATTAAAGACGCCCAGGTGATTTATAGGCTAGTGTTGACGTCAATGCGCGATGATGAAAAATCTTTAGATACAGCGACGAGCACACCGCCACCACGGCGCGCATCTCTGTCACAACGATAAATACGGAAACGGTATGCATCTTGGAAGATTTCCACATTTTGAACGTTATCATGAAGCCACGTCTCGGTCAGTGCGATAATATGAGCAGAAAACGTGCCTATTGCGGATGATAAAGAGTTATATTTGTTTAATACGCTTCTTGCATTGGTAAAGGGGATGGCCACACGAGAACAGCTTGAATGCTCATCACCCCTCGCGCTTTCCTAGCTTGAAGTGCCGGGGTTAGGTGTAGGTATGGCAGGCCCTCCACGTAGCTCGATTTCTTCAACCTTATCGGAGGCAGGATTATACATGAAGAATTTTTTGTTTAAAAACATTTTGTTGTAATGCAGCTGGGACGAAGATGATTGTGGTTGGCTACGAGCCAATTCTATTAGTTTCTTTCTAACTACACGGGTTCCTGGCGAAAAGTCTTGACTGATGGATATGTCATTTGTTTTGAATTGCTCACGCAGTGATAACACCTTTTCTTTAATTTTAAAGTTGGAAAACTTAGCAATAATGAGGCGCGGTTCGGCAGGAGAGATTGAACCTAACCGGTGAGCACGCTGGATGCAATCGGCAGAAAATGAGGGAAGTACAGAAATTATTGCATCTGTTAGCTTTTTTTCAGTGTCATTCCAATATTCTTTGGAATCGGGAATGCCATAGAAAATTAGGTTGTCGCGACGTGACCTGTCTACTATTTCATGAAATCGTGACTGCAATGAGTATTTGTGCAAGGATAAATCTTGGACTTCTTCTGCAAGGAAATACATTTTCGTGACATGTCTTGAGCCTGTTTAGCCTGTTGCTCCAAAGTGTCCAAGCGATTCTGAAAAGCCGCAAGTTTGGCCTCAATGCTTCTTTGTCCGTTTTTTTTATTGCTTTAAAATCAGCGGCCATCTCTGCGATTTACATGCTTGCAACGAGTGTGCACGGATTTCCTTTAGAAACTGGAACATAATTGGAATTTGTTGTTTCGATCATCAGGAAAGCTTTCCATGTCGAGAAGGGAATCGGAGCGGGTGGTTGGACCTGGATTAAGCGCAACATCTCCCGCACGTATCAATAAGCAAAACATTGAAAAACATTCAGATGAAGTCTCCAGTAATTCGTTTCTGCCTTCCGGTGGACAGTGGGCAGGGCAGCAGCAAAAGAGACCAGTTGTCACTTCTATAGGATTTTGTCGGCAAATAGGAACTCACCTGCGCAAGAAGGCCGAACGGGTTCAGCATGGCAATCGGTGCGCTGCTGCCGTCGATGATGCGAAGCCTTTTATAGCCGTCGGTGCAGTCACATGGTACACGGAGAAGATCACGAGTGTCGGAGACAATACGAAGGTCTCGGTGATAAGGCGGTGGTCACCAGGACGAGATAGACGACGGATCAGATCACTGTTGTAGTTGGCAGGCCATTCACCCGGTGCAGGTGAACGCGATGAAGCTTGCGTTGACAGGCAGACAGCAAGAACCTGTGCAAGACCCCTTTCATGATGTCACCACAGAGTAAAGATTCAACAAGAGCGGAAACTCCCATAGAGTCCAGCGGGCGAATTCACTGAAGCGCACCAAACTGCCGACATTAATAATACCTGAACCACACTTCCCGGTTTCGGTTTTGGGCGCTCAGAGTTTTGAACGCTAGCTGGAACGCGTTACGCCGGCTGCGCGGATCGCCGCGGCATTTCTTTCCGCTCTACTGCGCAGGTACGAGCGGTCTTCGTGTGGAATCGTTTTATTATTAAGTAAAAATGATTAAATTAAATTATGGGGTTTTACGTGCCAAAACCACTTTCTGATTATGAGGCACGCCGTAGTGGGGGACTCCGGAAATTTCGACCACCTGGGGTTCTTTAACGTGCACCTAAATCTAAGTACACGGGTGTTTTCGCATTTCGCCCCCATCGAAATGCGGCCGCCGTGGCCGGGATTCGATCCCGCGACCTCGTGCTCAGCAGCCTAACACCATAGCCACTGAGCAACCACGGCGGGTGCAAAAATGATTGCGAAGGATCTTTACAAACCTCCATCGAATATGTCTCACATGCACTTTCGTAAAGAAGAAGCAAGACGCCTTGTGAAATGAGGAAATGTTTATTCTACTCTATATAAATGCTCGTTCCGTTTTTTTTTTTTGTGCATTCATCCAGCGTTGTGGCACCAGGTCAGCAGCAGTAGTTCGCGTACGAAGCTCGACTTGACGACGTCGGCTGAAAAAAATTAATTACAAGCATGTGTCGTATTGTTGTCAACACCTTATAGGAATAATGCGTATAGAGGTGAGACGTGCGAAAGTGGTGAATGGACGGCATTACAAACAAGAGCAATTTGATTTTACATACATGGCGTTGAAAAATACGCGATTCATGCTAAACACTACCGTACATATCACGAAAACATCCGATTTCCAAGCATTCCCTACCGAAATTAGTTACAATAATGTGGGATTCACAGAAAGCGGCGCAAACATCTCCCAGTACAACTCATTAACTCAAATAACCTGCGGCAGGACTGCTGAGCTGGTTTTCGCTAACTGCGTCACAAGTCTAGGTTCCGTGCCGTATAAGCCTAATTGCTCGAAGTGCGTCGCAGACTGTCAAATAAAAATTCTCACCTTGCCGTTGTGCAATAGTGCAGTGGTCCGTGTTGAAGTAGAGAAGGAACGCAAGAATATGCCTGGAGCCCAAAAAAACCTGGCTTAAAAAAAAACAAAATAACATGCAGACGGGTCGCCGAACAGGCCAACGCTCACATGCGCAGCTGGCCTCGCTCGCTTCGGCGGTGTGTCTGACGCATGCATCTGGCGCGTCATTGACCATGCAAGGGACCATGTCCAAGGCCGATTCAAATAGGTCGCGAAGCTTCGGGCGAAAAGCGGTTCAGTACAGATTGTCACCGACATTAGCATGGGGGGTTATGGGAGCAGCGATTGAAGCGCGACTAGGTTTGGAGGGAACAAACATTGGGAAAAAAAAAAACGCGTTTTTTAATTCAAACGAGACACAGTTAGATTCATTCAACGAAAATAAAATTCCTAGTCAATTTTATATATTCGTGACGAGTTAAGAAAATACAAGTTTAATTTTATTATTACTAATAAATGCATTTCTTTTCAGCCCCCATCGCTACAGGGGGCGTTGACGCCACTATCACTCGCAATGCAATGCACGTCTTGAAATGGGCAGAAAGGCGCACTCGTATCACCTGTTGAAATACGCCCCCCTCACAGTTTGTGCTTTCTTGCTTGTCGAAGTTTTCTGAATTTGGTGACGCGGGTAGCTTCATTGCTTCTTAATCTGTTCAGTCAAAAGTAGTGAGTTACAACCGCCAGATAATTGTGTAGTTCTCGTGCGACTGCGCTGGCCGAGGGGCTTGGCATCCAACAATAGGATCAGCACTATACACCTAAAGCTTTCGTCGGCCTCCAAATAAAGTATGTTCTGTGCAGGGATGCAATTTCGACAACCGTACGGCTGGCCTTCTCCTGCATCGCTTTCCACGCTGAAAGCTCGAAACGCCCATCAAGTCGAATGGCGGGGCATTTGAATATATAGCTCCAAAGGAAGAACAACAAAACAAATTTCGCGCCTTCGAAAACAAAATGACGTCACTTCTGCTTTTAACGGACATGGCGTCACATTATTTTTTCTTCCGCCGGAAGTGTTCCCACCACATACAGATGGCGCTAAGCCCCATGGACCGCCGATGGACCGCCATGTTTTGAACGTATGGGCTCCTATGGAAGCTTCGCTACCAGGTATATTTACCTTGCCATGTCGCTAGGTAAGGCAAGAAAAGTATGTCGCAAAGTATAACTTAATTTATGCGCACTTATTTTAGTTTTGCCGGGAAAGAATAAAAGAAAAATGCAATACAACAGTTGCTCCTAACTTCATTTCAAATTCTTTTTTTTTCCGATGCTCGCGGCATCAAATGGTCGACATTAATACTAGTGTGACGTATTTCCTGTTGTCAGTTTTCGCCGAGTGTCCCCTCTTGTTTAAATCCTTTCGGTATGATGTTACCACACCAAGTCGCCCAGCGCTTCTTACTTTTGATTAAGAAATATTCAGCCAAGGCTGTACTTCACCCGCGCTCTTTTAACTTCACATCCGTGTCGGCCATAATGTTTCCTCATCCACCAAAGTTGATCACGGTGGCTTATAGTTCTCCCTGGATCAGTTGCCTTCACCTAAAAAGGTCACGTACTCGTGACGCCTGCGGAAGAAAGTATCATCCGCCGCCAAGGTTTGTTAGTGTTGACGCTGGCTAACACTCCAGGGGTTAGTCGTAGTAGTAACACATAAATACCAAACAAAGTGGACCGGAAATGGCGCCGTGATAGCTCAATTGGTAGAGCATCGCACGCGCACTGCGACGACGTGGGATCGTTCCTCACCTGCGGAAAGTTGTTTTTTCATCCACTTTCATTTCCATTATTTATCATTTATTTAATTAAATTAGTAAGTACAAGTAATTTCCCCGTTGTTTTCTTTGGTGTCACTGTTTGTTGGCTTCTTATGTTACCTCTTGACAAGTCACTCAATAAGTACCACTCGACAATACGGTGATTATTACAGGCATGCACATTCCTTACGCCCTCGCTGTAGAGTCACATTGGATTGGAAAAACTTTAATCGAAGTCCTGCAGGACTCACGTCAGCGCGCAGTGGGCGTCTCCCACGCAGGGGCCGACAGGGAGTACTTGGCACATCTACCCAGATGTTTACACAACGCAATGCAAAGCGTGCGGGGCGGCTCGCTCCGACCTCGGCCCCATAATCTGGGCATGTCCCGCAGTGACACACGCCATTAAACACAGCACCAACCCTACATTTAAAATGACAACGACCGAGCAGTGGGAGGCTGCGCTGCTCAGCGCATGCGCGGAGAACCAACTCTGGGCAGTCCGGCTGGCCGACGTAGCTGTCAAGACTCAAGATGTGGCCGCCACCTGAGGAAGGGGAGCTCCGGTGAGGCTAATCTTCAGGCCCCTGCACCCCTTGACCCCAGCAAGGATATTTAATAAAGTTTTTCTCTCTCGCTGTGCTCTGTGGTGTGTGTTTCTCTTCCGTGTGTCTCGTCAAAATGTTGCGCAATCCAACCTCTAATATGCTATACCAACATGCCCAGTCGTCAACCTTGGCAACTCTCTCTCTTCTTTTCCATACGTCTCGTCACCAATATCCGTGTGCTCGGCATGCTCATAGAGGCGAACGGAGCGAATGGCATGGCCCTCGCCAAAATCAAGATGAATACAGCCAACATCATGAGACTTTTGAAGCGGGTCTCAAACCGCCGTGGGGGTATGAAAGAGGAGAATCCCCTCCGATTAATCCAGTCATTCGTAATTTGCCACATAACCTACGTCGCTGCGTATCTAAACTGGTACAAGGCTGAACAAACCCAGCTCAACATCCTCCCACGCG
The DNA here is from genome assembly GCF_023375885.2 of Dermacentor andersoni. Taxonomy (NCBI): domain Eukaryota; kingdom Metazoa; phylum Arthropoda; class Arachnida; order Ixodida; family Ixodidae; genus Dermacentor; species Dermacentor andersoni. Next base: position 156,776,120 of record NC_092814.1, read on the forward strand.
GTGTCTATAAAGAAGCCCTCGGCCTCCCCGGTTGCACCAGCACTGACCTCCTCCTTCAACTAGGCGTCCATAACACACTGGATGAGCTCATCGAGGCCCAATGCCGCTCTCAGCTGGAGGGACTCACTCTCACAGTGACGGGCCACCTCGCTGGGTATCACCAACCACCATCAACACGGCCATAAACAGATCACCGTCATCATACGAGCCTGGATTCACGCCGACCTTTTCCCCAGAAACATGCACCCCGAATACAACCGCGCACGCCGCACAGCACGTGCCACGGCTCTCACCAAATCCCTTGCTCGCTACGACGGTGTGAGTTTCGTCGACGCCGCCGAATATCCCCCCGGTACCCGCTTTGCAGCCGTCACCACGCGTGAAGGCTCTCTCCACCATGCTATAAGCCTTGTAATTCCACACGCTGAGGAAGCTGAAGAAGTGGCCATCGCGCTAGCCACACTAGACCTAACAAGCCATACCATCGTCTCTGACTCTCGCTCCGCCGTTATCAACTATATCAACGGCCGTATTTCACACCAAGCGTTGCGCATCTTGCAACGAGCACCTCGCTCAACCGACCATCAGAGTGAGAGAGAGAGATAAGATAATGCAGAGAAAGGCAGGGAGGTTAACCAGAAGTAGTTCCGGTTGGCTACCCTGCGCAGGGGGAAGGGGAGATAGAAAGGAAGAGAGACATCAGTTATACTCGTATGGTTCCCAGCTCATGTAGGCACCGTCCGCTCGCACCTCCCCAACCTCAACGAGGTTACCCACTCCCTAGCGGGAGGCCTAGTTAACCGCGCTGAAGACGGGGAGGCTGCCTCCACCGGTAGGGATCGCCTGACGCGCTACAATGACCTTGTGAAGTCCTTCTATTTAGAGCGTAGACCCTTCCCCGGCCCACACAACAAACTATTCCGAGTGCAGGCTACAACTTTCCGCCTGCTGCAAACCAATACTTACCCCTCGTTACAACTTTACAAGATCTACCCAGACATTTACCCCAATCCCACGTGCTATATCTGCGAGACACAGCCAGCCACACTTCCACGCATGCTTTGGGACTGTACATATCAGTACCCCGACACTAACCCCACGACCCTCTCCTCGAGATGGCACGCTGCCCTGCGTAGCTCCAACCTTGACGACCAACTCTGGGCGACCCAGCAAGCCTGCGAGGTGGCGAAGAGGCAACACTTCGACGTCCCCACGTGGGAGGCTTAGGCCCAGCCACCATCTCTTGCTGGTTTCAATAAAGTTCATTCAGTCAGTTAGTCTCTACTCTTTGAACTCAAAGTGGGCAAGGACGACAAGTCTACTTTCCCTCTAAGCCTGAAGCAGGGAGAAACCATTTTCACGGAGGCGTTAAAGAACTTCTCCCACCCCCATATTTTCTTGTCTAGACCGGCGTGGGTACCCCGACTTCGCAAGGCCATCAACTTTCGCGAAAGACAACTTTCAAGGCTGGGCCGGCATTTTTTGCTGTTCTCCTGTAAATTGCCAGGAACTGGTGTGGTTTGACGTTAGGGGCAGCGCCAAATTTTGATCCTTTTTTTCAGTACTTCAGTGACGTCTTCCGAGATGTTTACCACGCCAAGCAAGACCAAGCTAGCTAGACCAGCTTGCGTGATCGTCGTCCTTTTTTGACGAATGGAGTAAGTTGCCAAGCATTCTTTGCCATGCCGTTTCTTTCATCCTAGCAGCTAGATACCTGATGCACTGCAACTTTGGTGCCGCAATCCTGGAAGGGTCACAGGTAGATCAAATAACACGTAAGCCGTTGATGCGGCTTAGGGTGTCGTTAGGGCAAGGAATCCACCAAGCCCATTGACTGCTACGCCAGGTTGTAGAAAATGAAGGAAAATGGTTTATTAGCTTAGTTACACGGCTCCAGTACGAAAGGCCACTTCATGCAGGAGCAAATTAAACGTCCAAGTTCGCATGATGACCCTCTGTCCTCACTCTTGAAAAGTATCCGCTTTTAAACCCGTCGTCTTCCCTAGGCGAGTCGACTAGGGAATCTCAAGGCCAGCAAATCACACTCCTCGACTTCGTGGCAATACTACGCCCATGCTCGCAATAACCAGCAGTAACTGCACCTCCCAAGGGACTGGTTTGGAATATGTGGCAAGAAAGCAACCTGCTACTCTCAAGTCGTCGACGTTGTTCCTCTCCCTTTCATCCTTCGCTCAGGCTGCCAGGTAAAGGGTGTGGGGAGGGCCTTTTGTGAGACCCGTCATGAGCTGGTGTCCACGCTGCGTCGACCTCTGGATAGGCGCTCATGGATTGGTGGTGGTTTGACTCGTGGCAAAAGTCCTTTGTGGTGTTGAGACGTAACACCGTCTTAGTAAAGGCGCTCTTGCACGGCCGTTCGGAGCCCACCGCTCTGTGTACGGGAGGAGTTGAGGGTGAGTTCTCGCTCATTTCCTAAAGGCAGGTCGTATGGAAGGAATGTTTGTGCGTCTTGCGGTTAAAAAGCTGTGCTGGTTGAAAGCAGCAAATGTCGGTTCACTGCAACCAATGATCTGGCGATCATTCGATGACGGCGTTAGCCTCGAAAATGTATGCTTCTCGAATTTTCGAACGAAATGTTCGGAGGGACCAACCGACAGTGCCGCCGAACTATAGCGAACAGTGCCGACGCGAAGAAGCTGTGGGACTGAGCTTTACGTAACTTCTTGTCTACCGAAACTGAGGCAAAAATATTCTTCACTGCTTTCTGCAACACTTAGGCTTCTCGATTACGCAAGTAAATTATTGTTCGTAATCGTTTACGGACCTTTTTGTAAAGGTATTTTAATATTTATTCAGTGTTTTGCACTTGCCAACAAATATGCGTCGTGTGAAGTTGCGTGTCCTGTCAAATTCTTCAAACATTGCCCACCCTGCAGGTGTAAGCCATCCGTGTTTTAAAACTACTTAGGACTAAGGTGGAGGTGACAGCGATGAGAGAGGGGCGCGGCGTCGCGAGCGTCTGGGATTTCTGGCCGTCATGCCTAACGACGATGGAGACCCCCCCCCCCCCCCCCCCCCTAAAAAGAACGGCACAGCCGAGCCGACAGAACTGCTCGTCCGACGTAACTTTTTTTTGTGTCGTTTTCACTACTGAGGTCAATGCAGTTTTTGGGAGCCTTTCAGTATACGAAAGTATATCTGTCGTGTTCCCCAGATAATCTTACCCCGAGGACTGCAGAGAATTATCTCGACGACCAGGGCCGTGTCAGCTCCTCTGACTTATCTTCGTTGCCATCTCGTCGCCGGACGGACGCGCCGTCCCCGACGACGCAAGCGGCGAAGACCGGATAAGTCTGCCTTGAGGCAGCCCTCGTCCCCGGCGTCGCACCCAGGTCGTCCCCGGAAGCCATTGAATTACCACGCCTTTTAAAGAGTGTCCGAAAGCGCCCCTTCCTTCCCCGCTTTTGCGCGGTAGAACTCATTAACGGTGGGATGGGTCTCGCGTTCCATCTGTGGGCTCACGGCAGTGGGTGGATGTGCGAAGCATCTTGTATGCGCGGGGAGACGCGACAGCGGCCGCGTTGCCGTGGGCACAACGGCTGAACCGTTGCGGCGAAATAAACAGCCTTCTGCGACATCCTCTGCTGCGTCAGCGGGAACAAACGCATACCAAGCTGCGCGCCTTCCGGCCTCTTCACGTGGAATGCGTGCGTACGGCTGCCCACTGCGGGCGAACACTGTTGTGTCAGCAGCGATGTTGGCGTAAGTTTCAAGGAACAAGGGCACAAGCTCGGTGTGGAGAACTCGAGCCTTATTGCGTAGGTGCTCGCGCCTGAAAGTTGCTGAGGTTTCTGATAGAAGTGCGTCTCTCCCTGGTAGCGTTCACATCGCGCGATTCTTGTCATTAAGTCTTGCTGAAGTGGTGACGATGAAAATATTGCAACAACAACAACAACAACAACTAGAACAACGACGACGACAACGACAACAACAACCTTGTTTCCGTTCCGCGAACAGTTTTTGTGCGCCAAAATATTCTTCTATAAATATAGATCTAGGCGGCGCTTGATATATATCTGGTGGTAATATATTTCGAAACATCTAATATTTGTGAAAATAAATAAATAAATAAAACGTTTGCTTTGTGTTCGAGGGAGCAGGGATCAAGCTTATATGCAGTTACGCTTCAGGATTAGGCACGGCAAAGCACTAAATATATGGAATGACAAACGTACAAAGAAGGCAATGGCGGCGGAGAAAAACATCAAATAACGGCAGTGGGGTGCAATAAAATAAAATAAAACGCAAAAACAAGAAGGGAGGGTGCGTAGGTGAGGCAATCATACATGAATCTTGACACTTTCAACAGAGCAGAGGTAATGGACCCTGGAATATGCCATTATAAGGGAGAATACATCATGTGCATTTCTACAGCAACCTACAGAAGTTCGTGCAGAAAACGCACGCTGCGCGACAGCTCTTTGTGGAATGGGAAATGAACAACAAGAACAGTGCCGTACAAGTCGTTTTCTTTATTTAGATGTAGAACTATGAGAAAGTGGGCTACATCAGAGCCGGCTTTTTCAAAATTACACGTTCGTTACTCAAGCTATAATAAAAAAAGGAAAGGAAAGAAGAAAATATCAAGGATCACGATACACACACGAACACAAGCGCACAAGGACCGTCTCATCTCAGGTGGTATGTCTGTTCTGCACATAATCTTAGCCAGAAATTATTCATTAGTCGGCGGAAAATTGATGTCAGATCTCGTATCTCTTCGCTACTAGTGCCCTACTGGTGCATTCTTAGGAAAATATTAGGTTGATTTGTTGTTTAGAAATCATTTTATTATAACATTATGAATGAAAGAGAACAAGGGATTAATGGATTCAAGACCTTCAAGAACGATAAAGATGCAAATAAGTTCAGAATTTCACAAATCGTTGTTTGCGAGGCTAAAGAAAGTGAGTAATAAATAAATAAATAAATAAATAAATAAATAAATAAAAGAAGAAAGAAAGAAAGAGAAAAAGAAAAGAAATGGTTGAAGGAAGCCAGTTGATGCGTAGTGTCCTTGAAAGGTTGCGCTTAAATGGGGGTGGGGGGGGGGGGGCGTTGAGGAACACATGTCTGTTTCGCACTTTGTCCTGAGAAAGTGTCCCAGTAGCGCAACCTGTCACGTGTTCTGACTGTACAAGCGCTGCTGTTGTCCCATAGAGCCGGACAGTCGCTTTCGCAACATTCACAGAGCCGTCAAGTGCTGTAGGATTTGGAGTCGGGCTTGTAGGACGATCGGAGGAACTTGGGAGGAACTAGTCGAGCAGGGTTTATTTACATTATTTACAGTTTAAACAAGACATACATCAACAGTCTAGCGTGACTCCCAAATGGAGCCCGTGTTAGATATGGAGCTGTTTCCTGCGCCTACTTCGAGTTCCCCCGGACCACATCGAATCGCAGCACATTCCAGAGGATCGCTCGAGCCAACAAGTTCACGTGCCAACAAGTTCGTTGCCGCCGGTAGCTATTCAATGCTTGAGTTTTCCAGAAAACGAAGGGGTTGTCCGGCATTGTTGCAAGGAAAGTGGGTCCCGAAACAAGACGGCTGCGATGTACCGGGAAGGCCCAAGCGTCCCCTTTCTTCGCCTTTGAAGAAGGCATTTGCTACCACAGCGGGGCCGTACCACCGGGAGCAGGTGAGCCTCGGACAATGGAGCCCAATCGTCCCCTTTCTCCGCCTTTGAAGAGAGCATTGCACCACAGCAAGGCAAGACCGCGGGGAGCCGCCGGGTGTGACATCACCGCACGGGTGCCTACCATTGGCCGAAGGTGGCGTCATCTGAGCGGGCTTTCCCATTGGCCGAACATGACGCGACTTCCAGTCTTCGAAGGGTTTAAAAGAAGCATTCCCTGATTCACCTCTCTCGAACTTCTTGCCGCGGGCCGCAGCGTCCGAGTTGCTGCCGGCCCGTAATGACTGTACAACTGGTACTTGTCTCTCACCTCTCTGTATATAATATAAAATAAATTCCCCCAAGTTTTGTTTTTCATCCCGAAGTCCGTCCCTCAACTCCAACACCCGCAAGACAAAGCATACAGCAAACGAGCACACACCTCACGAGTACATTTCGAGCACAGAGCACAACGACGAGCACACCCTAGCCGCCGACAACAGCTCGTTTTATCCACTTCGTGTTCCCTAGATCCCTAGGTGAGGCAACACGTTCGACGTCACCGCAAACAGGCCGCCTCTCTGCGGGACGTTTTACCTCTCTGCGGGACGTTTTACCAACACACACACGCACACACAGGTTTCAGTGCCCCCTCCGCGGGCAGACGACCTTTGCAGCGCAGTCGTCGTGGTGGCCATTGGCCTGCGTTCCCGTAGCTAGGTGGTCATGCCCGACCCCAGCCGGCGCCTCTAAATTCCAGAGCTGCCTCTCTCGTGTTCTCCCGACGAGGCGTTTGGTGGATGAACGCCGCCGTAGACAAGTTCTCCAAATTAAGTTCACGGTTGGTTAGCGCTGTCCTCGCTGGTTCTCTGAAGGGCGCCACCACCCCGGATCGGTCGACGCACCTGCAGCGGACGCACCTGCAGGCCGATCCTAACAGTGCCCACGTGGTCCTGAATGGCGCATAACGCCAATGGTTGTCAACCGGCAGCCGTTTCTACAAGTCACTTCGTTGTTTTGCTGTGTTTATTTAGCCTTTCGCCCCTTAGCGTGCGCAGTCAGTCAAATGCACTCCCACCCCTGCTGTGTTGCAAGCGCGGCTCGGTCCGCTGCTGCGCTTTCTCGCGCACACACCACTGGAAGTAGACCACCGGCTGATCTGCCATTGAGGGTGGAGTCAGTCCTCTCCTTTCGGCCGCCGATCTCTTCCTGTGCGCCTGGTCTCGGCTCCAGTGGATCGCTGCTGGGGCGGCTAACCGGATTATTCTCGGGAGCTTCGAGTGGTGGGGAAGGGAGGGGCAGTCTGCGCTAGATAGGAACCCGGATTTTTGCCTTCCTACGCTCCCTTTTCCGCAAAATTACTTCTCGAGAACCGGTAGTAGACGCTTTGTTTGTTGATGTCTCAGCCGTGTGCTCGCTGGCCGCGAACTTATTCTAAATGTCGCGTTGTTTCTACTTCGCGCCGTTGTATTTGCGCCGTTTATTTTTCTTTTTTTTTTCGGGTTTCTCGTCGAAACCGTGTTCTTTACCTGCCCACCAGACATGGCCGGAATTCAGACGCACCGTGAATCGTCTTCTTTCTGCTTTTCTTCGCCTCTTACTCTTCGTTAAGTTTGGTTCGCGAAGAGAGCCCTTCTAGTTCCCTTTCGCCCAGTATAATTCGCGTGTTCTTTCTATTCGCACTTATTTTCTTCCGCTTTGCAGAGATCTCCAAGTGCCGTCATATTACGCAAGGCGTTTTTGCTATGTTCTCCCTCTCTTTCCGGCTGTGTGCCGTTTCTCTATTCTCGTTCCGATCGGTTAGCCTTCCGCATGCTGCGCGCAGTTTCGTGCTTGCAGGCTCGTGCGAGCGCCCACTCCACCTTGCCGTTTCCCCGCGCTTCATGCCTCGCTGGCCTGAGCGAGATTTTATCTGCAGAAGTGGATCTGCTGCGGCCGCAAACCGGAAAGTCTTAAGGCTGCTGCAGTTCGTGGTGCCCCACCGCGACGTGCTGGGGTGCTGCCTTGCAATACTTCTCGCCCCTCCGCCTTTCTTGCTGTTCCTGCCATATTCTTTGTTCTGCGCTTTAAGGAAACTTTTCTTTTTCCCTTTTGCGTCACTTCACCTACGTCTCCTGTTCGTGTATTAGTTTCCTAAATATTTGGCTATTATTTGCTCTACCTATCCCCCGGCCCCTGCCCCTGTCTCCTTTTTTTCTAGCCTGTTATGTTTGAAATGTGTTTCAATACAACGATGACAACGTTTTTTTTTCTTTGTGTGAGTTCTTATTCGGGAGTCGTTTTGCAGTGCTTGTGCCTTCTTCTCTCTGCAGAGTGCTCTGAATAGTGTCGCTACCTCTGTATGGATTCCCTTTATTTTCCTTCCTCTTCTTGACCGAGTACCTATTAATGTTTGTATTATGCACCAACGAGGCATGATGTCTGCGAACCACGGCCAAATTCGAATTTTTTTCATTTATATGTTCTTGACGCCCTCGATTTCTTCTTTGTCTTTTATTTCATATTTCTTTATTTATTTTTTGTGCTTTTACATCTCCATTCCGGGCTGCTTCGTTCTGCTTTCTGTCTTTAGAAAATAGCTACCTGTCCGCTCACGGCCTCTGTTGACTGCCTCCTCGCAGAGCTATTTATTTTCCTTTCTTTTTTTTCCACGATCACACAGCTTGTGGCGAGGGCGGGCTGTGGTTTAGCGTATGCCGTCGATTCGGTCCGTGCGGATGAAAAATCGCCGAGTTATGCTTGAACGTCTGCGCCAATGAGAGACGCAGCTCGTGCGTGCCGGAAAGTATATGCGATTTTCTGGAACCCGCCGGCAGCGCTGGACAAAGTGAACGCCAGCAGAAATTCCTACCTGCTAGCTGCAGGAAGCACGAAACCTGCCGTCTCTGCGCTTTGCAACGATATTGATCTAGGAAGGAAATATGTGTCTGGCTTCAACACAGCAATCGATTGATCGAAAAAGACCGACCGACCGACCGACTGACCGATCCCACTGACCAACCGATTGAGATACTAACTAATCCGTACGAAACTGGAATTGTTAACAATTGATGTTGCCAGCTTCTGAACAGCAATAAATTGTAGCATCGTCGAGTAAATATGATGTGAAATTAAGTGAACCCAATTGGGCATGAAATAAATAAGGCCATTCACTAAATATGGTACTAGATGGCATATGCCCAACGTTCAGTTTTGCACATGCGGCACCCTGAGCAGTTTAGTGTACCTTAATAAAACTTCTTTCTTGGCGAGTTGGTGCATACTTGATTTGACAAATAAAACCGTGCTAACGCATGCAACCGCAAAGGAACAAGGACGAGAGGCACAAGCGCTGACTGTCAATTAAATTTTATTGCCGGAAGGCGGACACCTTACATATGGCGAATGGCAGAGGTGAACTAGAAGGCAGCGATACAGTCGGGGAAAATGACACCGCGCATCGATGAACGTACGTGCAGGCAATCAACAGACACAGAAAAAAGAAAAGACATAAAAAGGCAAGATATACTAAAAGACAAGCAATTCAGTACTCGGTTGATTCTAAAAATTCAAGCTCTTCGGCAAATAGCGATGCTGACGAGGTGCTTACGCACTTGCTGCCATATTTTTTTTTCTTTATGTGGAACGCTTCCAAACTGACGCACGCCGTCTTGTCGGTACTCTTACTGAGAATCTTTGTCTCTCCCAGCCGAGCCTCGCATCCTCTGCATTTAATGGCGTGCGCGACCAAATGTGCATACTCGTCCCTTAAATTATTTAAATTTCGGGCATGGTCCCCCAAGCGGTTTTCGATGCATACGGCTGGTTTGGCCGACATAAAGCCTTCCACACTTCAAGGGAATAGCACAGACCACTCCTGTGGAACACTTGACGAACGGCTTGTCATGTTTTACCTGACAACCTCTTTTTTTAGAGTTGCAAATGCGTGGGCACAACTGTGACAGCTTGTGACAGTCTTTGTGAATTCTTTGTGACATATTTTCAGCAAAACTAGATAAACTTTTAGATCGGGCATTTTTCGGGGGTTTGTTTTAAATGTGTTTAGGTACGTCGATGATTTTAGTACTTTTAAAAAAGCAGACGGCCTTCGCCTGCCTCTCTACAGTAGGTGAAGTTCTAAACGCATTTGACAAACACGGACTTGGGCTCAATGTTTGCCACGAACTACCTGACGCAGCTGGTTTACAGTTTTTAGAACTGTGACTAACCTTTTGTGAAAGGCACGTTTGCTGCCGCTACTTCCCTCAAGCAAAAAAGAATTTGTTGTCATTTGACTCGGCGCATTCCAAAACTGTGAGAACTATCGTCGCACTGTTTGGAGTCGTCTCTTCAAAAATCGTTCGCGCACCTAATGCAGAAATGTTTTGAGAATCACGCCAGCCGACTTTTGGCTGCGGAATTCCCCTTGTCGGTCTTGATTGCTGTTTCTGAGACCCTACTTCAGAAGCTAAAACTAGGAACACGAAGAAAAGAAAATGACCGTCGGAAGACCGACAAGCCTCTGGTTGTGCCGTACCTGCAGAAGACTTCGCACAACCTCAACAAGGTGGCCAACAGGCACGGGGTGTCCGTTGTTTTTTCGGCACCCAAAAAACTGGCACAGTTGTGCCCACGCATTTGCAACTCAAAAAAAAAAAAAAAAACGTTGTCAGGTAAAACATGACAAGCAGTTCGTCAAGTGTTCCACAGGAGTGATCTGTGCTATTCCCTTCAAGTGTGGAAGGCTTTATGTCAGTCAAACCGGCCGCATGCACCGATGACCGCTTGGGGGACCATGCCCGAAATTTGCGTGATTTGAGGGAGGAGTACGTACATTTGGTCGCGCACGTAATTAAATGCAGAGGATGCGAGGCTCGGTTTGGAGAGACAAAGATTCTCGGTAAGAGTACGGACAAGACGGCGCGCGCCAGTTTGGAAGCGTTCCACATAAATAAATATGGCAGCGAGTGCGTAAGCACCCCCTCAGTATCGCTATTTGTCACAGAGCTTGAATTTTGAGAATCGACCGAATACCAAATTGCTTGTCTTTTAGCATCTCTTGCCTTTTTCTTTCTTTCTTTTTTTTTCTGTCTCTTTCTGTTGATTGCCTGCACGTACATTCATCGATGCGCGGTGTCATTTTTCCCGCTTGTATCGCTCCCTTCCACTTCACCTCTGCCTTCCGCCTTATATAAGGCGTCCGCCTTCCGTTAATAAAATTTAGTTGACAGTCAGCGCTTGTGTCTCGTGCTTGTTCCTTTGTGGTTGCATGTGTTAGCGCTGTTTTATTTGTCAAACCAAACAAATTGTGTACCTTCTAGTGAATGTACTATTTGCAAAATTGCACTCTTGCTTTGCGACAAATTAAACCGCGGAAAGTATACGAATCATGGCTGCAGCTGCTTGTGTGTATGACGACAGCAGTGAGACGACAGTGGTGAGGACGATCGACGGCAACGGCATCGTTCCTTTTGCGACGCGAAATTATACAACGTGCCGATTGTTGGGTTCCGCATAGCTATTGAACGAGCGTCGGCAACGAATGCACGGATTGTGACGGCATCTGCGACTAAGTGCTATACAGTCGTACGTACCTTTATCTATGTCATGAGGTCTATGTTGAAACGACGAGGGCATTTTTACTCCGGGCGAAGAAATGGCCGAACGCGATCAACTTGGCTCGATCATGAAAGTGGCACAACGACGCACAGTCTCTCTGTGGCCTTGGCTGCTGCGAGCAAGGTACTGGGGAATATACCTTGTGTTCTCTCCTGGTGACAGCTGTTCTCTCCTCGTGACAGTAACAAATGACATGTACAACTGGTTACCTTATTGACGAGAAAAGCAAACGATGCCGCTTTGAGAACTTTGGAGGAATAGCAATATTAGTGATCTTCGTCAATTCACTATAATAAGTTTTAAGAATAAGGGGAACCGAGGGGCTCAATTTTTCGTTAGTTGCAACCACATGAGGCCAACAGTCTATAAGGCCAAGGAATACATACGTGAAATTAGCCGTTAGTTTTAATTGTAATGTAGTAAATTAAGTAATGAAAAGTTCTGCAGATCCCACGCACTGTCGGAATCGAGGTCACGCGAAGCATTTTGCCGTTACTGAGTTTTCCAGCATTGTTTTGGGCTTCGCAAAACGATACCGGGTGAACGAACGTTCTTGCGTATAAATTGAGAAGTTGTGTGGAGTCGGGAGCGCACGCGCTGGTGTGACATCAGCGTAACGACGACCCCGTCGAAGACGATCGCATGTCAGCAAGGGCATTTCTACGCCGACCGTTCGACGGGAGCATACGACATGACGATTGTTGGTTTCTACATGGGTAGTGGACGCGGGCAAGCGAGAGAAACACGGGTTGTGACGTCATCAGAAACTACGTTTCATACAGTTGTACATACCGATGACTATGTCATGTGGCATAAGTTAACGATGGTGTTTGCACTACGAGGAAAGAGAGAGAAAGAGATAGCAAAGAGAGGAAAGGCAGGGAGGTCAACCAGACGAGCGTCCGGCTTGCTACCCTACACCGGGGGAAGGAAGAAAGGTTAAAACAAGATTAACGTGGGCGATCATCAGGTTGGTACGAGGTTGCGCAATTTCTACGTAGCGTAAAATACTACGGGGAAAGTGTTGGGGAAAGCGGACCGGTCCCTGAGATAGTGCAGGTTGACACGGCGCTTCAAAGCACGATCTGTCACGGGGAAAGAAGACGAGAAAGTGGCAGGGGGTGCACGCACCGAGTGTTTCAAACAAAGAGCTGGCGGCCTTTGGAACGCGAGAAGCATGCGTGCGATCGTGACCTACTGGTTGGGGCACCAGACTGCTGTGCTCGACGGCATAGGTTCGTTTCTACCATCGGTCACACATGAATAAATACAAGGTTTTTCTTAGCGAGTTACCACCAGTTTTACGTATTGGGTCTGTTTCTAGGCTTTTGCCATGGGCCGATCCCAGAGATTGTGCAGCTTAAAAATATGAGTGAACATGTGCTACTGGGTCCACTGGTATCACATACAGCCTGGACTACTACTGGTCGCCGTGATGTCCTGAAGATATACGTGTGGATATCTATATACTGTATTTAATAAATAAGTGAAATTCTCTGACGGCAGGATTCGAACAGAGGACCCCTCCCACAGCAGCCCGATGCTCTCTAACCATTAGACCACAGGCGCACGTACCAACAGGCCCGGAATATATACATCCTTTCGCATTTCCCGCGTGCAAGCCAGCGTGTTCAGGCGCTTGGAGCGTTTTATTGCAATATAGGTTTGCATGATCACTCCTTGCGATCTCTCAGGGTCGTCGATATCCAGAGATGGATATACTGATATTTTTTTAGTTTTAATACGTTTTCTGAAGAACATTACTCACATTAACTGTACGATTCCCCTTTGCGCCAGAATGTGAACGCGAGGCGGCGAAAGATGTCTAGGCGTGTGCGTGTTACAATCGCAGACACATTTGGGGCTTGCTGGAACGAATTGTAACACAGCTGTGCTGACCTTGCCAACTCGTGCCATTGTTTCCTCACACGTATGTAGTAGCCATGGTAAAACCTGTCGGTGCGAGGTTTTTGCAGTCAAACAGCGCGTCCCTCACATCGCGCAAGCATGCCTCCGTGCGTCATTTTTCAGATCGACAACCCAGAAGCTCCTGTGAAACGCTAATCGAATTGAAGCAAGAGGCTGCGTGTGCGACGCACGCTGCAGCTCAACGCCGGGGACGTCAAGACGCAGCTCTGCCGAAACACGAGGCCGAGGCTAAGCGACAACGCCGACAAAACCACGCAGTTGAAAAGCGCCAAGCCGACTCGCGTCGTGCCCGCCGTGAGCATGCGCCGCAGTATTCCGGGAACGTGAGGCCGACGCAAGGCGACAACGCCGACGAGACCCTGCACTTCTAGCCGATGCTGGTCGCGGTCAACGAGTTCTTTCTGTCCATGCGTTTTTGCGCACGTCACGCCACGCGTGTTTACTTGGCCCACCTATGCTTACTGCGTGCTATTCGTATTGCCACTAAAGCTAGGAGCCTTACTTCGCGTAGTATTCTAACATGTCGTTATCGCATTAATTGCATCGTCCTTATGCAGAAATCGTGATTCTTTAAATCAATAAATCAACAAATTGTCCAATGGCCAGATTCGTACAGAGGACCTCTAGCACAGTAGCCTGATACTATCCATTACGCTATACGGTAGCTTTTCCCCATACCGGCGTGTCTCACAATAAGATCGTAGTTTTGACATGTTTTATCCTGGAAAATATTTAAATATAATTAACACGTCCTCATACGTGAAAATGTATGCTAATCCCGAAGATAGCGCAGCAAAAAATGTGCGAGTGCGACGCTCCTCGCACTGCCCTCATGCGAGGAGGGACGCGATAAAGTGCGATGCGCAATGACTCCGCCCCTATCTCACCCCAACTCGCTCAGCAAGACTTTTCATCAACTTGAACTGGAGGTTGAATCGGCTTCCAGCTTATTTTTTTTTTCTTTTTATAGAAGTGGGGTGAGACAGAAACCCATCTATAGAGTAGCTACCGCTAAGTGCCAAGAATGAGGCAAGGAATGCTTCGTAATAATAATAAAATAAAGCCCTAGACAGCGGCAACTAAATTTCGTCTGACGCCTCGTCACTCTTCGCACAAACGTCACTTGTACCAATACGCCAAACAAATCATTTGCAGGAGGCCAAGTCAGCCGCTCTTCAAACAAGCAAAACGACGCGTTCAGCCTAATGACCCCTGGAGTATATTGGCATTCATCGAGCGCGGCGCACCTCATAGCAACCAGACGGCGATTTCTCAGCAACATCGCGCGCTCTACGGAGTAGTCACATATATAGGATCTGCAGGCATCACACGGTTGTTTGTCCGCACTCCCTTGTCGGCATACATGTCAGCGTAAGCGCTTAGCATTCTCCACACTACTAGAGTTTTGAGCCGTCGCCTACACTACTTGTAACGCTAACAGAAAAGCAAATGACAAGGGAATCTTGAAAGGCGATTAGATGGTTCCATATAAGACTTTTTTGAAATAGTCTTCAATAGTATACAAAAAAGAAGAAGGCAATGTATTCAGCTGAATTCCGTTGTTCGTGAACGTTGAACCTTTTGGGAAAATCGACGTAATAAAGTGTTTAAAAGGAATGAACCCCTGAACCATGCAAATACTTTGCACATCAGCGCTGTAGTTCGGCCGGATATCGAGCTAATCTGTACAATATTTGTAATTTCATTTAACTGCAACGACGCATCTGTAGCGTAACTACTTTGTAAGTTCTTGTAGACATAGGGATTCTTTCAAAAACAAAAATAATCGTCTCTATCGCTGCTTGCCTCGCAGGGTGAAAATTCAGCGTGGCCACGGCTTTAAGAAAGGAAGCGCTAAGCTCTCCAGCTTTCAACAAAGAATGGGCTGCCGTATTTTCTCTGAAGCTTTAGTGGCGCAGTTCATAAAGAGATTTCACTACGATTTTCATCTCTAGCTCTTTGACGATAGCCTTCGTCGTTTCCCACTTTACCCCCGTTCATATCCCTATCCGCTTATCCGCAGAGTCAAGAAGCTTCTTTTATGGCGTCCATCGTTGACTAAGCCTGGCAGGTTCATTTTCCTCGGCTTAAAGCACGTCGTTCATCGAACAGCACAGTTAATATTCTTTCTTCTGTGCATAAACGGCATGCTCAATATAATGCTATTTTCCCCTGCTTTCAGACACTTGGTGATTAATATTTCTCATTCTGGAGTTTTACGTACCAAAACCAGGATATGATTATGAGGCATGCTGTAGTGGAGAACTCCGGACCGGATAAATTTTGACCACCTGGGGTTCTCTTACGTACATCCAACGCACGGTACACGGCCGTTTTTACATTGCTCCTCCATATAGATGCGGTCATCGTGGCCGAGATTTGATCCAGCAACGTCGGGCTTATATATATATATAGACGCTATGTGCTTAGAGTGTTTGCAATTAATCCCAAAATTGGCGTTTTGCTTCCTAGCTCAATGAAATAGAATGGGAGACAGATAAATACGCAGGGAACATAGAGAGGAGCGCATTCTTTTACTGTACCGGGTGTGTTCCGACTCGAGCTACACGATAGCGGCAGCTTGCGGTAATGATTTTCTCATGACGAAAGCGACCTGAAATAATATAGGGGATCAGCGACCTTGCATGTTAAGATGAATGACTGAATGTGACTCTGATTAAAAGGCAGCAGCCACCGTGGGCAGTAGACCAAATGAGGTCGAGATATGACGGGACTGCGTTACCTTTGAGTATTTTTTTTCTGACGTAATGATTTTAATAACATTATCAACACCAACCCCAGACAATAACTCGAGGTATTCGCATGCAGCGGATTTGTCCACATGTATAAGAAGGGCCTGAGACGGTTGGTTAATGCAGCCGCACGTGCTCGAAGGCGCGACTCGAAGTTCCAGAATGTACCGACGAAAACAAACAAACAAACAAACAAACAAACAAACAAACAAACAAACAAACAAACAAACAAACAAACAAACAAAAAATAAACAAACAAACAGACAGACAGACAGACAAGCAGTGAAGGGGATCGCTTCCGTCCAGCGCAGGAGTGACGGCAACGCGTGTGCTTACCGGCGTGCCGGACTCGCATCGCACCAAGGCATGTGCACAGCCGCGGCTGCCAGCAGTAGCGCTGGTCTCCCTTCTGCCGTCCATTCTTTTTTCCGCGCCTCTTGCAGAGTTCGTCGCCGTATAGCTTCGCGCTGCAGAGCGGGAACAAAGAACCGGGCGGGCGAATCGATGCCGCCGCCTGCTGCCTCGCTGCCTCCCCACCCGCAGGGCGTCCTTCGCGATACGCCGTCTTTCAGCGCGTTCCAAACTGTCTGCGACCCACGTGTTGCACGCCGCTCTCGTGTCGGCAGGTGTGCGCGAGGCGCGCTTCACTGTGGCTGGCGGTCTGCGCGCACACAGACACACGCGCATTGCACGCTACGGAGGCGGAGCGCGGACGCAGGGCCAAGGGGAAGCAGGTGCCCACCCCCGGTCCCCTTTTCTTCCGAGGACAAGGGCCAGGAGGAGAAAAGGAGATGAGGGGGGCATTGATAGCGCTACGCGGAGTGGGATCAGGGAAGAAGCAGGGATGTAGCGACGGAAGGAGGAAATGAGAGAAGCACGCGACAGTGGGTCCGTTGATGCCTCCTAGAAGAGTGCCGCCCTGCCCAGGACGTAGCGAGGTAATTAAGAGCACATACAGTCGTGACTCAAGCACCCGATGAATGCGTGGAAACACGAGGAACGAGGAACTTGCAGTCACGCACTCGCGAACTATATATGCACGTGAATCACGCTATATGCTTGGAAGAATAGAAACAGGACTCTCTCGCGTCATGCCCCAGTGGTTATGTTGCAGGATTTTCGCCAAAGTGAGGGTGATCTGCATATCACAAATCATTGCATTCGTAATGTTTTGCACTTCGCTAACTTGTGCGATAACCAGGAAACATGAAGGGGCTCAAGTGGTCTGAACTAAACTGGAGCTTTTCTCCCGCGCTGCTCTTCTTAGAGCCGAGGTAGAACTTTAGGAACGACGGGTCACAATAGCGCGGTCGTCTAGGCGGCCACAATGCGCAATACATTGTTTTACTTCTGAACGAGCTCGTTTTTAGGCTTAGTGTTTCCAGAGGTATTTATTTCTCAACGTAGCTTTTTTACGAGTATGAGCTCGAATCATGAGGAGTTACATTTCTGAGCACCTCATTTTCATCGAACACAAAGCCATGTCACAAGAATGTATCCAAGTATGCATTTATTAACGATTGTCCTAGATCAGCTAGATTTCTTCATTCCATCTTATACGCGGATGATACAGCTCTAATAATGCCACGACAGTCACTACAGGAAGCAGAAGAAATCGCTCAAAGTGAGCTGCAGAATAACTTGACATGATTTGAAACTAACAAACTTGTTTTGAACTCCAAAAAGACCAAGTATGTAGTATTTGCTCCTAACCGAAAAACTAATCCTACTATGTGCAACTTGTACCTCAGAGACACACAGTTCCAACAAATTAGTAGTCATAAATATCTAGGAACAAGTCTTGACTCGTCACTTCACTGGGCTCCACATATTGAACAAGTAACTAAAAAATTGTTTTTGGTTGGTATACCTTATTAAAGGCATGCAAACATTTTCATCCTCAAACATTACGTCTCATTCATTTCAGCATTTGTCATTGCCATTTAACAAATTGCATAGAATCCTGGGGTTTCACCTACGCCTCGTACATTGATCCTGTAAGGAAAATTCAGAACCGGGCTGTGAGAATAATTGCATCGGCCGCAAAGCACGCGCCCTCTTGACAGCTTTTTGCACAGTCAAATATAACGCCACTTATCTACGATCGGGACTATAACACAGCTATAGTAATCCACAGAATACTGATCACGAACAAACCAGATATCTCATCAATATTTCTCACGCTTACAAGGGACACTAGACAATGAGCATAGTAAATTTAAAGGGACCCTGAAACGATTTTGACGATTTTCTACAAACGTACTGAGTCGTTAGAGTAGGTCCTTCTGATCATTAATTGACACATCTAAGTGCTCCGCGTAAACCGTGTAATTTATTATAAGGTTTTAAAAATGCTCATCGCTGCCGATCGCAGCACACTGCTCGGCGGAATTTTAAGCCGCCCCTACCCATATGACGAAAATCACCCATATGACGTCAGTGGGGCGAGCTATCCGATTGGCTGACCAGGGCGCGTGATCAATAATTTTTCCAACTTTATGGTAAACAAATGATCTTCGTAATAGTTGGAATGTCAGTTCATTTGTTTTTATAAACAGAAAGTAACATAAAGAGAATGCACAAGAACGATTTTTCAATACAATTAAGCACTTCCGGCACACAGCAAGTGTCGTCTGCTTGTGTTACAACGTACTCCATTTTGACGAGAGCTCCGCGGTCAGAGTCGGTCTCAGTCTTTTCGCGAGCACTATGATTCGACTTTGTTGCTTTGTGGACTGCAAACGTAGCGACTGGCAATATGTCAAGCTGCGACATCGTGTCCCTCTGCAAGGCAGCATACGAGCGAGCTGGCTGCTGCGCATCGGACTGCCGCTATCCGATCGGCGCCAGGGTTTGCGCGTTTGTGGCCGTCACTTTACACCGGAAGATTACTAACGCAATAGCGTTTCGCGAGTCCGGTATTAGGGCAAATGCAAGCGCAAGGGGACAGGGTCTGGCCGCGTGACTGTGCCGTAACGGGATGAGCCATGGGATGAGCAGAATTGCAAATGGAAATGGTCTGCACGGTGCAGCCACCTGGTGGCACAGAGCTCAACCATACACAGTAGCAGTAACGAAGTGTATTCTTCTGTGGCTGCTGGTGTGTATTTTTCGCAGGAGTGTAATCATCAACACTTTGTTTTTATAAATGTTTAAAATGTTTTACACTTGGTTAGGGCAATATTAGCGCTTTGTTTGGCTGGTTAAGCGCTGCGCCAACAAGTGGCTGGACCGTGCAGACCGATCAGGCCACACGTACGTCTACGCTAAAGTTCCTTCATCAGCTTGAGTTTATGCCTCCAGTCATTTGCCGAAATGACCAGCTTGCCTGTGGTTACCGGAATACCAGACACGTTCGGCGCTACGACAGAATGCTCGCAACGCACGCTGCTTCGATAGCTCTCGCTTGGGGTTGACGGCCAAGCGGCTAGCGGAGAGGTTTCACGCGGGCGGGGGCGGGCTCCAAAACAACCGGAAGTGGACGATGTGACGTCGCATCGTGACGCGAAACCAGTGAAGGCGGAGCTTAGCCCCGATCACTCGGCGAACGAGTTGAGGAGGAAAAGCATGACTAGGGAGGAGGGTAACTTCTAATCGCTTGTAGCTCCATTAATACGTAACGCTTCACTTAAATTGTGGTGTGAATGTTCTACTTAAGCTGTACCCTACGCGTCTACAACATTTGTCCGAACCGTTTCAGGGGCCCTTTAACTCGCTAAAAACTCATATTGTATACTGTCAACGTTCCTTATCATTTATCAGTGCAAAAATCTGGAATAAAATACCCAGCTTCATAAGAAAAATTTCAAATGATATTCCATCATTAAAACATCACTTTAAATCACATATATAAGATAACTTTCTATTACTTTTTACATTGCGTTGCAATTTATGCTGACTTTTACGGTATGGATCCAAAACTAGCCATATAGGCTAACGACCTAGATGATGCTGTCGATCGTATTGTATTACATTATGCAGGAATAAAGACTTTTCTCTCTTTTTTTTCTCATTCAGCGAATACGAGAAAAACGCTGCGTATCAAGGAATGCGACATTTGAACGTAGCTGCTGGTTTTCCAGGAACGGTGCTTGCGTCTGTGCAGCTTGTATGTCAATGCCATTGTATTTGCGCACAGTCATTGTACCTTGAAAAATAAAGTATATGCACGCCTGAAGTTAGTACGACGCTGTAAACTAAGGGAAAAATTGTCCCCGCACCAGGACGAATTTCATTGCGATAGCAATTACATGAACACTCCAGGCGCATTTCTGCCGCCGGTGTCGCCGTAGCCGTGACGTTTCGTCCAAGGGCGATAAAATGGTCGCCTCGCGCCGTATGCTGTACGTGCGAGTGAAAGCTTGCGAGGGTGAGCCGGCGATCGCTCAATCTGGCGCGCGCGAAGGAAGCGGAGAGCAAGCGCGCTGTCTTCCGTCGTGCGAAAGGCCGTGGCAGGATGGGAGGGAGGGAGTGAGGGAGGGGGGTGTTGTGCTCTGGCAGCAACTGCTCATTTCGCGACCAGGCGCAAGGGGACCTGACGATCGCGGCTTAATCTCGCGCGCCATATGTGGAGGAAAGCGGGGAAGGGGCGCGGTAGGGAAGGGGGCGGGGTTTCGGCTTTGACTCCGCCAACAAGTGCGTACTTTCTGTGGTCGCGCGCGGGTCGCACGCACCGTATCTTGAAAGGGATCTGTAGACGGTTCATACCTTTGAGCGCGCTGTTGTCTTGCCGCTCTCGCGTTGAAGCCGATAGACCGCGGGAAAGTCACTTCGCTCGCTGCTGCTGCCGAGCTTGCTGACACCAGCGTTTTGACAGCGAGTGTCCGCGTTCAGTTAGTGGGATGTGTTCATGTTTGCGTGTGCGCGCTGACGCCATCCTTGTTAATTCAGTTAGTAAGCGAATATTTCTAAGTTTACACGGCCGATAAGGCTACTATCCTTACTTCGTATAGCTGTCTACTAATTTGATATCGCAATCGATGCTTCGCTTTTCGGGCAAACTGCGATTTTTTTCTTCTGCTGCGAGGCTCTTTCTTCGGTAAACAGATTTGGGTTTTTCCTGTGGTAAATTCTGGCTTAAACATGCATTATAACTTTCTATTTCAAGAACCTACGTCCATATTGCAAAAGTTGTGCTGAATGCATGTGATCTCCGAAAAAACAGCAGTACAGGTACATTAAGAGGCCGCGTTTGATTTCTGGCACACCACTGGTGCACCCTAGGCCTGTGGGCTGAGAGCTCTGGGTATTTCAATAATGCCAACAGAGCGGATGAAAGGCCGGTCTTTCCCGTTCATTCGCAAATTATGGTTTTTTTTTTCTACGACTGGTTGTGCGTATGGATTTCTTTCATTTCTTGTTAAGTCTAGGTGGGCGTAAATGTTTCTGGTGCGAACACATGCCCGTGGTGCGGGGCAACCCCCACGATTTACCATATAACCTGGGAGTGTAAACGTAACTACACAATCCACCAACACAAAACCCCGAGTGCGGAGCAGTGGGAGAGCCGGCTCACCAGCTGCGAGCTCGCCGCCCAAAGGGCAATGCTGCAGCACGCAAGCGAAGCAGCGCGGCTCAGTGGAGCCCTGGACTAGGGGCCCAACCCTGCTAAGAAGGTCAAGCGTCTGCAGCGATGAAGACGAAGACCGAACGCTAAACCCTTAATGGACCAAATAAAGTTTTCTCTCTCTCTCTGGTGGGAACGTGCCAAGCACTGTTGCACATGGTTAGAGGAAGGGAAATGAAAACAACCATTATGCTATGAAGCGCTTGTGAAAGTAGTTGAGGTGCATTGATTATTGTAAATACATTATAAAGAGTTAGCACGTCAGGTAACAAAAAACAAAAACAAGTTGTACCTACTAACGCACTCACGTTCTGGCTGCCTCTCAACTTCGACAACAACAATGCACGGGTACGCGGTTTCTGTCGTCTTTTCGTCAATTTACAGGAGCTTTTACGACAGTGGTATTGGCACTCAACCACAGCGCTAGAATATATGTGAACTGTGCGTCTTTTTATGGTCGCCACCCCGCTTTCCACCACCCCGCCTCCGTCCGACTCGGTGCCAATAATCCTTTGTCTACAAGAAAATTGAGTGTTGACCAATGCCTGAGGCACAATAGAAATGCTCATCTCAATAGGTGTGTTTTTTTCTCTCTTCATTTTTCTATTCCTTCAATAATTTCTTTCTCCTCCTTTTCCCATTAAAACGTAGCCAGCCGGTACTTACATTGGGCAATCTCTGTCTTTCCCTCTCTTTTTTCACCTCCTTTCCTCATGTCAGTAAGAAGAATATGCTTGAACACATAAGGAAACAAAAAAGTCCACAATACTTTCTCTTCCCGTTCACATGGCACTTAATTTTTAACGCTTGGTACCAGTCAGCTTTTCATTATTTCTACGAGACTCTCTTTCTCCGATGCGCTTCAGCCTCGGGCCTACACCGTGCCACAAAGAGTTGCCCTTCTAGTGATAATATTAAATAGTTTCGGCAGTCCTTTGTCTGATCCACAATGCACACTAGCGAGCGAGTGACAGGTCATTGTATTCCCACCTTGCGGAGTCGGGTCGAATAGGCGAGTGCACGTGCCACGTATACATGAGACCTTTGATGTTTCGGGCAGGATTTTCTGGCGAAAGGACATGATGCCCACGTCAACATACGCGAGAGAAGTTGTCCCCACACAAAATCTCGACAGGGGCTTATAAACGGGGAAAAACCTGCACATTTATCCACAACGTGCTGGATTACCGGATGCCGATCGATACCGAATAGACCCAGGAAGGTTACCGAGGCAGCGTGCGGCCACGAGCAGCGACTTCGTTTTGAGATGGTTACAAGTATATCGCTTGAGTAGCCGCGCATGACCGCTTGGGCTTTACTCTTCACGCGGACATGGTTGCCGACGCTCCGAAGTCTAGAATTTTCTGCCTGCGTTGTGTCAACCATCAAATGAACTCACTTGCTCCGACAATTACGCCTTTTTGCTGTTTTCAGTGGCACCTCTCATTTTGCGGCTTGGAATTCAGGAACAGCTGCTGGAATGAATCCAGTGGCATGATCAATGGTTGCCGTTTGTGTTAGAAAGAGGGACCGCTAATAGAATCGCAGAAGCTTCGTTCAAGGCCACAGAACTGCAATCCGCACCGCCGACTTGGATCTTTTACAGTGCCTGACGCTGGCGTATAATTTCTTTTGCGCTTGATTACCTGCGGTTCTTCAAATACTCTCAGATCACCCAGATGCTTGTGCCATTCACATCAGCGACTGTTGCAGTATCTGCACGAAACAGGCCTCAGTGCTTACACATAATTTTATTGCCACATTAGGTCGCGTGGCAATTCAGGCGAGAAAAAAGATCGAGACTGTTGCTTGAAGTGACATTACGAGTTGGCTTATACTCATGGAGTCATCTTGACACCTCAAGCAGAGGCGCCACATTTGTGCTTATCTCGGTATATCAAAGGAATTAGCGGCAAGGAAAGGTTGCAGACCTACCAGGAGGGGAACTGGGTGCCCCGCCAAGACCGATTGCGTTGTGTCAAAGGGGTCGACTCATCGAAATAAAGACTGTCAGAAGCGTATGGTGGCTAGCATTTCGTAAATGCTAGGCGCACATTGCTTGATAAGGAGACTCCACGTGTTTAATAAACCACGTTGGGCTTCCACGTGCATCACGCGTACGTGATTGAGCGGGCTGTTATCTCGTCAGCAACTAGCGGCATACAAGAATAATTCAACTAACCCATAGTTGTCGCGACTTCTAGCTGATGCTCAGAAAGAAATAGCGAAGCATAATAGACGTTAAGTGCAACCAGGCACAGGACACGAAAGCGTGAAACACGAAAGAAACGAAGCCTGGTCGAGCAAGTCACGTTGTGTTCGTGAGTCATTTTCGTAACGTCACGAATTGTCCCTGATGGTGACCTTTCAATAGCGTTAGGTATGGTACCATTAATTCCACTGAGTTAAGTTTATAACCACCAAGCAACAAATAGCTTGAACGCAGGGCAACATTGACGCGATGGCGTCTTTGCTACATGCGAAGGCGACCGTGTTCCTGAGCAAACGTAGCTGGTATGACCTGGCGAGAGCAGCCTGGGCGTGTTGGTACTACATGTCGAAAGAGGAAAAGCGCAAACCAGGGCACGGACAGAGGAGGAGACGCTTGCGTTTGTGTGTGCCGCCTCCTTTGTCCGTGTATCGGATTGTGCTATTGTCCTTTCATTTCATAACCTCTGCTTGGATGTGCAGCCTGAATCTGCCGGAGCTAGTTATTACTGTGTAAAATAAAGAAGGGGGCCGACAGATGGAGTAGCTCACTGTGGTACAGAAGTTAGATAAACAGGGATAAAGTGCCTCAGAAAGGCTGGCCAACGTTTTAATAGGGGACGTAGCTTCGTGCACAAAGGAATTCGTTAATTCTGAGCCCAGGACTCGGACTCAAAAGGCGTTTAGCAAGCGATTATACATACTGAATGCGAGTATGAATAGGTACCAACAAACGACCAAAAACTTACACAAAAGAGAAGTTTTGCAGACACATGACCTCTCATGTTGCAGCTGAGAGTGTTAGCCAGCGCTAGACCTCCCGGCCTTGACGGCTGATGTTCCTCATCCACCATCAAGGCCGTGAGGTATGGCGCGGGCTAACACTCCTAGGGTTAAGTTCTAGTGCTGAAACATAAATACCCCAGAAAGTCAATGGGAAAACGGCGCTGCGGGAGCTCATTTTGACGTAATAGTTCTGCGGGAACCCGCAAGGTGTGGAGAAGTAATCAATAAAGGCAATTGAGACATCCACCCAAACGTAGCTAAGTGCTACAAAGGAGACCCAAGCGGTTTCCTCGAAAGAAAAGCTTCACAGTTGAAGAAAAATTCGCCCTGGTCTGGTACTCGAACCCGGGACCACCGCCTTTCGGGGGCAGCCGCTCTACCATCTGAGCTAACCAGGCGGCTAGCAGATGACAGGGTGAAGTCGAATTTATCCACAACTAAGAAGCAAATGCAAGAGTTTGACGTAATCGTTCTGCGGAAACCCGCAAGGTAGAGAGAAGTAATTAATAAAGGGAAATGTGACATCCACCCAAACGTAGCTAAGTGCTACAAAGGGCTCAATTTGTAAAAACATGGCACGCGCAATGTGAAGACGTGGGTTCGTGCCCCACGTGCGGCCAGTTCTTTTTTCATCCACTTTCATTTCCATTAATTTATCATTTCTTTAGTTAAAATAGTAAGTACATGAAATTTCCCTTGTGATGTCCTTAGTGTCTTTATTTGTTGGCTTCTTATGATACATCAAAAACACGTATTTATACATAGATATATATTCGATTACAGTAGAAAATACAGTCGAAAGCCTATACCGCGAACACCGCTACAGCAAAATGATCTGTCTAACGAAGCATCCCCATATGTCCCTGTCGAATTCGTATCTTTCTTAGGTATTGCGAAGGCCTATACAGCGAGGGCCACTATAACGAATTACCTGCGCAACGAAGGCATTAAGAGGTCCCCCACGGCCTATTTGTTGCTTTGCAATGAATGGACGTGGCGTTGCCGCCCCTAAGCTACTGTTTATGTGGTGCGCATAGGAAGCGCCGGTCGACACTACAACAAATTGATGTAACCAGCGCAAAAGCAGACATAGAACACAAAAAGAAGCGACAATGATTAGCGCTTACTTCCAACTGGCGTTTATTGCAAAAAAAAAAGCAAGAATATATAACCTCGCAGTCACATGTTTGTGCAAGTTATCCCGGCTACTACAAATCTTCAAGAAAGATACCGAAGCCTGAGGCGGATCCCCACGTGCAGATGACTCTAAGTAAGCAAATTGTTTACCGTTAATGCTATGGAAGGTTTACGGATACATTTGCCTCTGGGAATAGCCGCTGCCTCAATGATAATTCTTGTATTGTCGTGTGTATTTGTAGCTAGTATTGCTGCCTTGTCAAAAAGTGGACGACACACGCATTGAGAGCAACGTATTCCAAGAACTCCGTCTTTCCATTTTCGCACTTTCTGGATATGCTTCTGCAATCTCACATTTAGGCATCTGCCCGTCTGTCCCACGTAACGCTGTCCGCAGGAGAGAGGTATGCTATACACAACGCCTCTTTAACAGTCGACGAATTTCTTTCTGTGCTTAGTATTGCATAGGTTCGATTGTCTGCTCACAGGACTAGTTCGAACGCACAACTGAGACAGTTTGTGGGGCGCAGAAAAGACGGCACACACTCCCGCCCTTTAACCTATCTTCATGAGTTTGCACAAGATAGCGTGTATGTACGAGTATTACTGCTATGTTCCTGGGATCAATTACTCGTGAATGAGAACGGGTGCCACCATTTCGCAGCAATGCCAGGACAAAGACCGCGCGGGAGGTTCCTGCCAGGAAGGGCTACCTTGCGTCAGCTGAACTACCTGCAGCGGTACTTTGCGTCACTTCAGGTGATCAACCACGTAGTCAACCAGGCAGTTCAGGTGTTCAAAGAACCTTAGGTGGTCAATATAAAGACCCCCGTGCCTATACGGACTGCGTGCCGCCGACCGTCCATCCGCCCTGACGCACCGATGTTGCTGTCACCTGTAGGTCCATCACGTGGCGGCGCGTGCTCGCTGCGTTCGGTAAATGTTAGATATTTCCGGATGTGAAACGGTTTGAAACCGTCAGGCAGTCAGTACTTGTCTGCATTGTTTCCTGTCCTTGTCCCGGCGCGCGCTGTATTTCTCAGACATGTGAAATGGTAATGGCGCAGGTTAATTCTCTGCCCGAGAACGCGAGCACGGAACAAAGCATTGTGAAGCCCTTCTATCCGCTCTAATTTTTCAGCCTTCGCGTGTGTGATGAGTTTAAACAAAATTTTGATGCCGTGCTAAACGGAAACCGTGAAGTGAATTGATAGCAGCGCAGAAAGCTGCAGAAGCACTGTGACGCACGCGACACGTGCATTTCAAAGGGAAGCGCGCTTGCATACGTGGCGATACGAGGCATGCATCGCAGCCTGGGCGCTGATCTCCCGGGGCGGCCGCTCCCAGCGGGACATAGCGTTGCTTCTATATAGCGGTGCAGAACTTGGCATGCGCGTACTTCGAGATTTAGCGGAGAGCCTTCGGCGCGTGAAAAAATTATGTTTGGCCTCGTTTTCCGAAGGCGATGCGCGAGATTGAAACCAGCCAAGTGGATGCGCGCTGCATGCGCCGCTCGCTGAGGGTGCCTCGGTGTAGCAAAAGAGGCGGTTCCGGGTAATACTTTCCGGCTCGCCGGAGAGTAACACATGAAGAATAGGCGAAGAGAAAACGTTTTTATCAAACACAGGCCGACGTTGAATTGTGCGTCCTGGAAGCATCAGAAGCGAGACGCTTTGTTTTTCTATTCCTTTCGTCTTGCAGCGCGAACGTAAGAAAGACGAGCAAGCGATGTGCTTATGAAAAATGGATTGTTGAATGGAGTCGGTCGTGGAGAGAAAGGAACCCGCACTGCGGGCGGGCGCGCGCGCTGGCATTCGTATACGGACGAAATGCAGGATTCCCAGCGTCGCGGGCTCAGTCGTATTTGTTCCATTCTGCGGCGTCGCTGTTGTTGCCGCACTCGCCGCTCGGCGTGGGCTGCTAACGCCGCGGACGAGACGAAAGAGAAGCGAAGTGGCAGCATGCAGGAGCTGCGAAAAAATAATAGTAAGTAAAGGGAAGGGAACCTTGTGAGTCCCACCTAAATGGAAATTCAGAACCATTTTTTCCATTGGTCAGAAATGCAAGCTGCGGTGCTCGTTCGGCTATATTATTGCCAGGGAATATCGCCGCACAGAGACGGAGACAAAGCGAACGCGAAGGTAACCGTAAATGCTAGGTTCTTCTAGGAAAATAGCCGGTTCGTCAATCTTAGAAACGGAGAATGAAGAAGGGAGCTTGAATTTGAGGCTTCACGTTGAAACAAACCGAAAGCTACCCGAGGTGGCATAAAAAAGTTGAGTAACTGAGGGGCAAATGCTCCGCAGCAGCAATGGCAGGGCTCGCTTTGGAATAAATGCGAATGTCAATACGCGAGTATAGCTTTTCCCTCCTCCTGTTCGGTTTTACGTAATGCCAGTTGAACTGCTGGTATACGTAGTCGAAAATCGAACCATAGTGAACTGCCCATCGCCGATGATGAAGAGTCCTCAAAACCAAGGCGGGCAGCGCCTATTCGAAAACGCGGTTGTTTGGAGATTTGTGCGGGGCACTTTCTCTTACTGACACGAACTACGCCGTCCTTAATCAGCATGAGTGAAATGCTTTTGTTCTCAAAAAAAAAAAAATAATAAAGAGGGTGCTTTGACGTTCGGCATTTGTGAGCTGCCTTGTGCAGAGCATTGTGATCGACGGCACCTCACGGCAGCGGCCACTGCCGTGGCGCTTGCTGGTACGGGCGCGTCGAGCATGATTTCTGCACCTCAGTCGCCGGGAGGCGTTTTGAAAAAGACCTCAAGAGTGACGGTTTCCCGTACTCTCTCATCGGGCTTAGTGGAAGAGAGCAGCGGTGAACTTGCTCCGGGATCGCTTCGGATATCACTTTGTTTCGGAACGAAGAAACAAAGAGAGAGAGAGAGAGAGAGAGAGAAATAGATAAAGTGCTAGCAGCAATGTGATTCGAGCCGGTTTGCTCGGGCCGAGGAGCGGGCATCACATTGCCCATTGACCGGCGGCTGTGTTGAGCGTAGGGCTGTTTCATAACCTTCACAGCTGTGCAGAGTGGCATGCTTGCGGAGAGGTACGCTAAGATTTTCATGTGTTGCGCAGGCGTTTCTTGCGCCCCTGCTGCGCGTTCCTACTGTGGGCATCCGCCGCTGTGGCGCATACAGTCGTTCGGCTGCTGAGCTCAAGGTCGCGGGTTTGATTCCCGGCCGTGGCGGCCGTATTTCGATGAGGGTGAAGTGCAAAACCTCCTACGCAAACACTTAAATTGTTCTATTTGAGAAGGAAATGAAGATCTTAAACTTAGAGTGTGGAAGCTCTACAACATAGCGTGCGTATCCCGTTGGCTTTGCAACTTTTTTTGCTGCCTTTCATGTAGATTTGGCTGATGCCGCGTTCGTTCTTGTTTTTTTTTTTTTTTGTTGATCGTTTTCTTTTTTGTTGTCCGTGAATTGTATACAAGCGTTTGTTTCGAGAAGAAAAAAAGCTGTTGAAAGTGAGCATCGTGTTTCGTCTCTTCTCTCCTATGCTGTTCAAGCTCTACTTTCGCGCCTTTCGTTTAGATCCATCCGACTATCCCATACTCGTACCCTGCTTAAACACAAGAACGCGCGTTTCATACTTAATCCGGAGTCCTCCCCTATATGGCATCCCCCATATCCCCAGTGTTGCTTTGGGGCATTCAACGCTATGAAAGAATCAGTCTACTGTGCGTAAACTGTAGTGCCCGCATTTTGACCTGCGATGGCAGGATACGCATAAGCTACTTGATGTTTTATTCCTTTAGTCATCTTTTGGTGCCCTAAGCTTTTCCTGATTTTTTTTTTCTCTTAGCCGATTCAGTTTATTACCAATAATTTTTCAATATCAGGCTCTCCAGTAAATTGCCTCCATTGGCTTACATCTATTCACAGATAATCAAATTTTTAAAAAGAAAACAAATAAAAAAAGCAGCAGTGCAGGCAGATATGTAGGGGCAGCCAGTGCTGCAGCTAGGAAAGCGAGCGAAGTTTGAGCGTCATTGGGTTATTTCGTACTGTCTGCATGGGGCGCTGTCACACAGCCTGCGAAATCGACACATAGTCACACACAGTGTCAATGTCCCACTGAGACAAACAACGTCACATGGTGCACAGTGTCGCACAGTCGCAATTTGCTGCGCAATCCAGTATCCTTTAGGCAACGCAGCACCACCTTTGTAGCAGCTCTGGCTGATGTCTGTGTTGGTTAGTGTCCAAGAAATACGCTTTCTGTGAGTGGGCGCTTGTCCAGCTGGTTTAGTGTGAAGGAGAGGGGGATAGGGGGGGGGGTGATCTGTGTTGAAGCGAAGACGTTCACAAAGAAGGTGTGTGATTGTTTCGGACTGTTGGCCATTCCTATAATAAAGGAAAGTGCATTTGAAAATAGTATTCCACCCGCCGTGGTTACTTAGTGGTTATGGTTTGGGCTGGTAAGCACGAGGTCGCGGGACGAAATCCCGGACACGGCGGCCGCATTTCGAGGGGGGCGCAATGCAGAAAACACCCGTGTCCTTAGATTTATGTGCACGTTAAAGAACCCCAGGTGGTCTAAATCAATCCGGAGTCCCCCACTACGACGTGCCTCATAATCATATGATTTTGGCACGTAAAACCCCATACTTAATTTTTTAAATGGTATTAAAAGTTACAGACGGACTACAAGGGGGCAGACACGTCGTGAGGGGCTGGGTGGAAGACAAAGCTGTAACTTAGGATTCAGGATAGTAAGGTGAGTGCTTTTAAATTCGGATGAATTCTAATGATTCAAGGTTAGGCGAAGTTTTTCTACTGCGTCGGCTTTCGAAAGAGGGACGGCACACAGATGATGCCGTCATGGGCAGATCGAGTGGCTGCGTTCGCTTGGTCCTTTCCCTGGATGCCACAGTGACTAGGTAACCATTGAAATATTATGTCAACTTCTTTGTCAACTGCATGTTGGTGGACTTGTGTGAGCTCTGCGACGAGCTGTTCATGTGATTCATGACATAGGGCGGAGAGTAGGCTCTGGAGAGTGGCCTTGGAATCACAGAAGATTAACGATGGGTAGAGCAGCTCCTCAATGAAATGAAGAGGCGCACGGAGGGCTACGATCATGCCACATGCGATGTTTTGAGCTGTATTTTGACAAATCTTGCTGGAATCACCACTGCGGCTGCTGAACCTGTAGTCGTGACTGTTTAAAATAATTTTAAAGAAAATATTTGAAACTATGCTACAAAGATTCTTTCATTTCGAAAAGTGATTTCTTTTCACTTGATTCGAAGAAATAATTCGCGTAAATTTTAGACAGCTGATTCATTAATTCGAAAATTTCTTTTACCTGTAGGAGAAAAAGAAAGGGTCCCACAATGCTTTCCTGCAGAACATCGGATTGGTTTTGTCAAAGCGCACTGTCCTGCTATATCATCTCAAATTCCGAACGTCATTGTGCATAAGATATGACTATGTGGCTAATGAATGAGTTTTGCCCCAAATTCTGTAATGGTCGAACTCACTTGTAAGGACATTATAATCAATTATATCAAAGTATTCGATTCTTCAGAAGAATTGAAGTGTGCATTTTTTTACTTAGTCAATATGTGCTACAAGAGGAGGCCCCAACTGGATAACTGTCAGGGCGACCTCGTATCGGTACGACATTGGATGATTACAGGGCAGATGAGTCTAAAAGGATATAAAAAGAAAGGTAACGGAACAAGCAATATGAAAAGAAAATAGTACGATAAGAACATGTTTAGATATATCAGAAAGAAATATAGATGCATCGAGAAAAGAAAGATAGAAAAAGAAAGAAAGAAAAGAAGCAGAATATCGATCCTAGATTTCGCGAGACAGCGTCCTTCAAAATGCAAATAAGTAAATTTTAACAATCTACCAGCAAACGACGTACATACATGGCATATAAAAAGCACAAATATATACATTATGCAAGTATATTAGTTTTACAAAAACATCAAACATAGTGAAAGGAAAATATTCGCCTAGCGAAAAATTTGGTTAAAAAGTTGAAATAAATGATTCTTAAGCCTGCTATTACATGAAAAGGCTTGGCATGTCTTAACGAACACAGACAACCATTTACAGAGGATAACTGCAGAAAACAGCACTGTATGCTTGCCATATTTCGCGTGAACTTTCGGCAGGTGCAAGCTATATTGTTAGGAGAATCTCGTGCCAAAATTTGTGAGGTAGGACGACGGAATGGATTTTGACTCGATTGCACTCAGATGGGCTCAAGAAATTAGATTTTCTAGCCTAAATGATATGTATGCTATGTTGGATGGGAAGAGGGCTGAGCTTATTTTAAATGATGTAGCAGTTTGTCTGCAGTCACTGAAGGCAATTATTTGAACTGCTTCGTTCTGCAAATAAACAACTGTCGACAAATGTGTCCTATGTGAGTTTCCCCAAGATGAATAACAGTAAGTTAGGTGACTGTAAATAAAAGCTCATTATATTAAGCGATGAATGCGTTTCAGGAAGCAAGAAAGAGTTCTAACCAAAACACGCATTCTGAAAGAAATTTTAGACGGAATTGCTGCGATTTGCTAATAAAAATATAGGTGTTCATGAAAGGAAACTTCGAGAAATGGGGCTGTCTCAGAAGGGTGAATAACATGCGCGTCAATTTTCTGTCGGGGATGAAATATCGTAAAGCTAGTTTTAAGCGCGTAATTTGCTTATTGGTTAATACGAAACCATGAAACAATGCTGGCAACACCGTTATTTAGTTGCTTAAGTGAGTTTTTTAAGTCGTGATTAGAATAAAAAATTGTGATGTTTGCACATAAACGACCGCTAGAAAAATTGAGGTAATTTGGTAAGTCAGTCGTGTACACTAAAGAAAGTAATGTACATAAAATAGAACCTTGGAGAACACCTTGATAATTTTGTTTGAGTTAGAAAATGAATCAGCAACCTTCAAAACCAGTAATTTGTTTCATATGTAATTACGCATGAGTATTAATGTAGGACCGCAATTTGCTGCGAGGTGTTAGGGTTGGCGTCTGGCACCACGTGGCAAAAGGAATTTGATCCGACCATCTTCGTCGAAATGAGGCGTGACTTCTCCTGCGATGGTTAACGTCCCGCACTTCGTGCACAAAGAACTTTCTCTCACCGGACCTTTTACCAGGCCTCGTCGAAATGAAGCGTGACTTTCTAATTCGCCATGACAGTTTCGAGTGTGCCTGTTTACCGGAAGCCCCGCAGTGTACAGCCTCTTTTGTGTGTGTGTGTGTGTGCGAGTTTAGAGAGGCCCTTTCCTCGAATGGGACCTAGAAGAGAACTTCCACGAACCCGCAAAGCGCAGAAGAGGCGGACAGGCGTCTACAATTCCGGGAGGTGGGACGACTTCTTCCTTCAGCAGGCTCGGTATAACCAGAGGAGGAGGGGCCCTCTTTCCGTGCCTATCACGTGACATCGACGGAAACAAGATCCCGCCCACGATTGTAGAGAGCCTATTTAAGGGGCTCCGAAAGGTACTTTTCATCACTTCATGCTCTTCTCATTTTCTTTCATCTTCCTTTGAATAAACCGTGCAAGTTTCGCACTAGAAAATCGTCTCGCCCTTTCTTGGTCGCCATGGTCTACCGGATGCCTGCAGCCCGCCGACAACGCCACGCTACCCAATAAGTAACGTCGGTCGAGCTTCGATAGGCAGGCGCCGCTACTACTCGGCAGCAGTACGATACGCTACCCTGGAGTACGCAACAAAGGTTGTAGTATTGCAAAAAGAAAAATACCTGCACCTATAAAATGTCTAATATCGTCTGTGAATTCTATTCATGCAAGATCTGCAGAAAATTGTCGCCTAAAATGTAATTTATATATTGTCAAACGATTAAAGGTGTTTAGATAATTCGTCAATTGGGTAACCAAAAACTTTTCAGTTAGTTTGCTAAGGAACGAAAATATAGTTATTAGAGGATAGTTATGTTACGGCCACCTTTTTGTGAAAACTGGTACCACTTTTCCCAGTGTCAGTTCATCAGGAAAATCTTCATTCTTGAACATCAGGTTAATTGAGCCATAGGAACATAAATTTCTGTGGCAATAAGTTTTATTCTGGAGCGAAAAACATAGTTTAGGCCAGTACCGTTACGTATTTGTCCTTGTATAGCTTCATAAACATTGTGAACTTCGTGCATTCATTTGGTGCACGACGCGCCAGCTCTGTCGACCCATTTTTGCCTAATGCGTACAGTGATGTGTCTATGATTACATAAATACCGGTGAAAGAAGATAGACTTTCAAAAACACACTTTGAAAATAATTTGCAAAACAAAGCTATGATGAATATGTACTCTAATTTGACATATTACTCCTGCCTCATTTCTTAAACAAAACTGAGAGCTTCACAATCTGCATAATGCCCAGAAAGACTGCGTATGGCAAGCATATATTAGAGATAATCCGTTTTTTATGGTGCGGTGATATGAACGACACGACTTACAGGTTCGATATGGATGCCAAACGCGTCAGCTGCTTTGATGTTGGTGTCATAAACGCTGGCCTAAATTCTCTTGCAAAATTTGGCTTCTAAAGAGAATGTGCGGCCGTTACGCGAATATATCAATTCTATATCTCCTGAAATATTGAACGTTTCATTAAAGATGCAAATATATAAATAAATTTATTACTCGTAGCTAGCTGAGCTCCAGAGTATTCTAGTCAGTCTTTTAAAAGATTTTTTATTGATTCAGTGGCCTGCTAATTATTGGCTTTAGTGTTTTTCAGATATACTTACGGGAGATTCGAGATGCTAAAAGAGACCGACATCTCCAAGCCGTTCGTAGTTCTTTGGTCACAAAATTTCGATATCTCTTGAGAGTTCTTTGCGTACACGAATTTACATAAATAGTTTGCACAAATGTTGTCCCTTCGGCATGAACTTAAGCGATTATATGTTCATTCAGGGCTTACTGATTTTGTTGGGAGAAATCATTGTTTGGGAAAGCCTAAAAATTCGTAATATACTGCATAAGGATTTTCTTCCAAACGCACAAAGTCCTAGTTTATGGCGAGTGAGTGAGTGATTTATTGCGATGACATTAGAAATGTTGGCAACTGTTTTTTCGCCGTCTTCTCCACAAGCAGTAGATTGTCCAATGAGCAAATGATTATAGCCTAAGGCGTGTGAACAAACAAACAAACAAACAAACAAACAAACAAACAAACAAACAAACAAACAAACAAACAAACAAACAAACAAACAAACAAACAAACAAACAAACAAACAAACAAACAAACAAACAAACAAACAAACAAACAAGCAAACAAACAAACAAACAAACACCACGGCGGCCGCATTTCGGTGGGGGCGAAATGCGAAAACACTCGTGTACTTAGAGTTAGGTGCACGTTAAAGAACCCCAGGTGGTCCAAATCTTCGGAGTCCTCCACTACGGCGTGCCTCATAATCATAAAGTGGTTTTGTCACGTAAAACCCCATAATTTAATTTTTTTAAACAAACAAACAAACAAACAAACAAACAAACAGTTCGGCAATAAGGAACATCTCATAAACATGCTTAAACAACAAAAGTCAATATAGAAAAGAGGAAGAGAACACAAATCTGTCCATACACCTACCGACTCTCCAGAATATTTCGTGAAGTTTACGAATTTGGGATAGTTCTACGATTTTACGAATCTTTAGCATCATGTTTTACATAAAGGAAATTCTATTTGCGAAAAAGAAGCCGTAAAGGTGTTGATGTATGGGGAAACGCAATATTTCAAAGCAATGCATACAAAAAAATATTAACGCAGCAACTCCTCTGGCACTTGTCTAAGTATGCGTAAGCATTGAGCCACTTGCTTATCTCCACACAGCCCGGTGTCGCAATCTCGTGGTCGCATATAGCGGGTGATAGCCATATTTCCGTGATGGCCACAATATCGGGCTCGTAATCTACTAGAAGGCTTTCCAAGGCTTCTGTTTTATTTAGGACACTGCGGGCGTTTACATTTATCAATGTTAATGTTTTGATTGTGCGGCTTGTGCCGCTTGTGCGGCTCGGCGGGTTATTCGGCGGTTTGTTTCTGTGTCCTTTTTTTGCATCGGTACTTTGTCCTTTTCAAGGACTGCAAGGAGGTCAAGCTTGTTTTCTACATCTACTAAACGTTTTTCTTTAATATCTTTG
Organism: Dermacentor andersoni; assembly: GCF_023375885.2. Taxonomy (NCBI): domain Eukaryota; kingdom Metazoa; phylum Arthropoda; class Arachnida; order Ixodida; family Ixodidae; genus Dermacentor; species Dermacentor andersoni. Next base: position 156,811,880 of record NC_092814.1, read on the forward strand.
ATGTCGGCTGCAATGTCCTTCAGCTGTTTTGAAATTTAGGTTAGATCGGGGCCAGGGTTAGTTTCCATATCACTACCTAATAGCAGCAATTTTGTCAAGGCCAAGGCGACATCAAAAACCAGGATACAAAACGGTGGACACGGCAGTACTAGCAAGAAAGGGTCACTTGAGCGGATGCAATATCCAAAATCCTTTCTCACCTGTACAATGAATGCAAGCGGGTTAGCCTGCCGCATGCTGGCAGTGCCACCATGTCCAGTGGCCGAGTTGATCCCAGGCAGGCTATTTAAAGCAGCGGAGAGCGGTGGCGCTGAACGCAGATCACGTGCCAAGATCTCCGAGCATGCTATCTTCCGGTGTTGACGGTGCAATTCCCACGATGAGTATGGAGGCGGATCCAGCACGTGGCATCGGCTAGCGTAGAGCCCGTGCGCCGCCCTGGTCGCCCCGGTTTGCGCAGTGCCTCCATCCCCGGCATGCAGCAGCAGGCCGAAGGACAGCTGTACAATGAATGCAAACGGGTTAGCGTGCCGCATGCTGGCAGTGCCACCGTGCCCAGTCGTGCACAATTATGAGTTATCCTAAGACCCAACGAACGTTTCTATGGCTTCTAGGCAGTCTTTGAATGCAAATATAACGTACAAGTGTTTAAGTTAGATACAAAATTATCAATCGTAAGTGTTCTCGTAAGCTAACAGCATCACCATTCACATGCATAAACACAGACAAGTGGCCATGGCTTGCATGAATAAGAGCCCCGGATCTTCTGCGATGCGGTCAAGGGTAGAAATGAGAAAAGTCCCAGCTTCCCAGCAAGAGTGATATTCTGGCGCCGATGAGAAATTATTACTATATAACACAAGGTAACGCTCGTAGATCAATTAGCAGTGTAAATGGCAGTGAACCTTTGCTCCATAACGACGCACGGTTTCACGCGCCCGAAGACAAACATGAGCAGCATTAACTCTATGAACACGAGCACTAGCGGTCACTACGCTGGTTTGATGAGGGGCCCCGGCAACAAGCAGCGCACGTGCTTGTAAGCCGAACGATCCGTGTTGCAACTTATTCTTTCACCATTTCAGCTGTGCCACACTTCAGAGACTCTGCACATCACGTGAGCTTCAACACTGGGCGCTGTTAGATACGGGACCTTTTCCTGAGCCTACTTCGAGTTCACCAGACCACATCGAATCGCGTCACAGCTAATTAAGGAGCGCAGAAGCACATCTACCCCGTTCCCGAGGCGCGGCACGTGCAAACGAGTTGGCGTCCCACACCTCGTGCGCCGCAGGTGTAGCTATTCACTGTTTGACTCTTCCCGAAAGTGTAGCGGGAGCCTGGCACGGTTCCAGGTAACGCAGGGCCCGAGCAAAGCTGCTTTGTAGCACTGAAACGTCGCCCCCTTCCGCCTATTGTGACGGCGCTTGCAAGTCAGGATGGCAATACCACAGAGAGAAGTAAGCCCTCAGACAATTGGGGCCCAAGGAGCGACCCTGTGCGCCGGGTGTGACACAATCGCACGGGCGCCTACCATTGGCCGAAAATGACGACACCTGAGTGGGCTCGCCGATTGGCCGAAAATGGCGTCACCTGAGCGGGCTCGCCGATTGGCCGAACGTGACGTGACTTCGAGACACCGAAGGGCTTAAAAGACACAGACCAGGAGCAGCAAGAGAGCATTCCTTCATTCACCTCTTTCGAGCTTCTTGCCACGGGCCGCAGCGTTCGAGTTGCTGCCGGCCCGTAATGACTCTATGACTGTTAATTTCTTGGTCCCCTCACTGTAAATAATGTAAATAAACCTCCAGTTTTCATCTCAAAGTCCTCCTCAACTTCGGCCAAATCCCGCACTCAACGGCAAGGTCCAATCTCTGGGGGACAGCAATTGGAATTGTCCTCCAGATCCAACAACTGGTGGCAGCGCTAGGGATGAACCTTCGTCCAAGGAAGATCCAACAGCGCGCGGAAAGGAACCAGCCTTCTGCGCGCTCCCTCGCCTCAAGGCACCCGCAGCAGATCACGCGACCTTCAACACACGGCGCACGGCGGGCCGCGCATGCGCACGGTGGTGGTGGCTACGGCGATGGCGTGAACGTGCCCTGTGTGTTCCTGTAACTGTTGTCGCAACAGTAAGTCAAAAGGTGTATCCAATGTCACTGTGAACAGCGTGTTATACTGATGAAGTATACTCAATAGAGATTCGAAATGTAATTTTGTATTGCTGCCAGCTACCATATCTACGTAAAACTTGTCACAAAGAATTAGGTGGTAGTTATTTTTGTTTACAATTGATAAAAGTGATTACAAGATTGAGAAAAACTGAGAGTATTCGTTGCATGGGGTCGGACATTACACATAAATGATATATAAGACGAAGTAACAACATACATTTGTGGCAGCGTTTCAGAGTGCATTGAATTCGAAACTACACACAGCAGCTCCGCCTCTCCCTCTTCCAAGCTGGTTCGTGTAAAATGAGTTTTATCTCGGAACAGTTTAAACATCTTCCAGAAAGCAGAACGTGTACAACGCGAGTGCGCTTGGAAAACTTCAAGAAATCACGAAGCTAGGCGGAATCAAAATGCGCCCCTTCATCCCGATCGACGACACATCGATAGCCGGTGTAATTTAGGACATTGACATTGCCATTCCCAATGATGATTTACCTAGCCTCATAAAGCTGGCAAACGAGGGCACGATCATTATGCAAGTGCGCCGTCTTGGGAATACGCGCTGCGTAAAAGTAATTTTCAAGGGGGATTATATACCATCCCACGTTAAAGTCGGACATTTTCGACATCTGGTTCGACCATTCATCCAGAAGCCGCTTCAATGCCATCAGTGCTTCAGGCTAGGACACGTCAAGGGCGGGTGTCCCAACTCGCTACTGTGCCCCCGTTGCGCTGAACCTCATGCAGAAGAGACCTGTGGTGCCACAGTTCTGAAGTGCGCCAACTGTAGCGGCCCTCACGCAGCCTCGTCGAAAGACTGTCCCCGCATCAAGAGGGAGCGCGCGGTTCTGAAGCAAATGGCCAGAGACAATTCGGCCCACAGGGAGGCAGCCGAAGTAGTCCGGCGTCGGCGTCGACGTCGGCACCATCGTACGTCTTCAAAGAAGGCACATGCGCGAAGCGATAGTACCCGCTCCACTACGGTACCACTTAGTCGCGCCGCGAAAGGGCCCATATCTTCCACGAGGGAATCAGATAAGACTCTTTCTTTAGAGGAATGGCCTACGCTACCGAGCCGCTCAATTGCTAAGGAAACTCAGAAGGTCACGGCCCCACCGGAGCCTTCTCCGGCCATTGATGATTCCCCTAAAACAGATCGTCAAGTCATCTCGGTGCTACGTTCCCTCATGGAGGCCATCCGAACGATTTTAGTTGACATGGGGACACCGTCTGCTCGAAGCGCACTTAAAGTGCTGGACGCCTTAAGCCCAGTGCTTGAATCCCTCAACTAGAAAGATGGCTACCCATACGCCATCCTTCCGAAAAGAAGTCAAGGCAGCGTCTGTCATCCAGTGGAACGCCAGAGGGCTAAAATCACGAATTTCAGATTTCCGTCAGTTTGTGTACACCAATGTGTTTCCACTCATCGTCATTTGTGAGCCCAACTTGTCGAAACCAATCAGACTGTCAGGGTACGAATGTATCATGTCATCAACAAATGGTGCATGCAGCAAAATCATCGTTTTTGTTCGTCGTGAACTCACCTATGTTTTGCAACCAATTGCGCCCCACGACGACAATCAGTATATATGCATCACAGTTAAAAAGAACAAACTCTTGTTTACTCTCATAGGCGTGTATATATCGCCTTCCAGCAATTTCGATACTAAAAAATTATCGGATATCTTGAGTGTTTGTCCCGCCCCATGGGTCATCATAGGAGATTTCAATGCACACCATCCAGAATGGGGAAGTACAAATACAAATGCAAGAGGACGAAGATTAGCAATCATCGCCTACAACTATGGCCTTACTCTCTTGAACGATGGTAGCCCCACCTTTCTTCGAGGCGTGACATACGGCAGCTGCCTCGACCTTGCTTTCGTCTCCAACTCTCTCGTCAGATGTGTGAAGTGGTTTCCAGATATTGAGACACATGGGAGGGATCACATTCCCACCTATCTGAACATCAAAGGTTTGTCGTCTAGATCTGGCCCACGGAATACCATTCGGACGATTCAATGGGCCAACTTGAAATCTGTTATGGAAGATGCCTGCCGCGAGGGCCTACCCTCTGGGTTAGAACAAGCAATTAAAAATACGATGCAAAACGCCACTCGCATGCTCACGATCTCTTACACGCGAAACGACTTCGACATAGAATTAGAGCTACTTCGAGCACTTCGTCGCCGGGCGGAACGTCGATATCGGCGTACAAAATCAATCCATGACCTTAGGGCAGTCAGGAGGATGCAAAAGAAGATTCAGCGTCGAATGGATAGATTAGCGTCGGAACGTTGGGCAACGTTTTGCCAGACACTCGACCCCCGCAAGCCACTGTCTCACATTTGGAAAACGGTGCAAGGTCTGCGTCGCCTTCCGGAACAGCGTTTTCCATTCAAGGCGCTTGCGCTTTTCCTAGGGCGGCAAGTCATCGATGTCGCAGAAGACTTTTGTGCGCGGATGGCAGACCAAGCGACACGTCCAGATCCTCCAGCCCGAGATGACGTCCCCCATTCCCGTGATTGCCGCATGGACCTTCCTTTTACAATGGAGGAGCTCGAGGCGGCACTAGCTCTCTGCAGGCGCTCATCATCTCCGGGTCCAGATGGTATATCATACCGAGCCTTGTGCTATATCGGAGAATCCGCACGGATAGCATTGTTGAGTCTCTACAACATCTCATGGCAGGAGGGAAATGTTCCTGACGAATGGAAAGTGAGCCGCCTGGTGCCAATCTTGAAGCAGGGCAAATCCCCGCTAGAGCTCACCTCTTACCGCCTAATAGCGTTGGCCAGCTGTGTAGGAAAGATAATGGAACGGATGATCCTTGGCCGCCTCGAATGGTACCTTGAACACTACAAGATTTATCCGAATTCCATGGCTGGTTTCCGACGTGACCGCTCTTCCATCGACAATGTAGTTGATCTCGTTTCATATGTCCAGCACGAAAGGTCCCGTAAACGTTTCTCTGCAGCTTTATTCTTAGATGTGAAAGGGGCATACGATAACGTATTACATGAGGCCATTCTCGACGCTCTTGTGACGGTTGGACTAGGTGGTCGTGTATTTTTGTGGATTGCAAGTTACCTATCTGTAAGATCGTTCTATGTGTTAACTGACGATGGCCCAACTACGCGACGCTATACCAGCAGGGGCGTTTCTCAAGGCGGTGCTCTCAGCCCGACGCTATTCAACCTCGCTCTTATTGGACTTGCTGAATACTTGCCAACTACCACCAAAATTTCAATATACGCAGACGACATATGTGTCTGGACTTCGGCAGTCACACGTCCTCAGATACGTGCACGGCTTCGAAGAGCGGCTACTTTGACAGCGAGCTACTTGTGCGAACAAGGTCTCAGCATATCACCAGAAAAATGCGCCCTAGTGGCATTTACTCGCAAACCAATGACGCTTTATGTCATCTCAATCAATGGGCGGACCATTGCCTATGTCAGAACCCACAGATTTCTTGGCGTAATTATCGTCTGAGACCTCTGTTGGAGCCCGCACGTGGCCTACATGAAACGGCGCCTGACAGCAACCTCCCAGTTGTATAAATACTTGACAGGAAAGACGTGGGGGATGTCAGTAGGCGCAATGCTGAGACTCTACAGAGCTCTCTATCTCGGTTTTTTAAGATATAGTCTACCTGTACTTAACAACACCTGCAAGACAAATATTCGTGTTCTGCAGGCAGCACAAGCTCAAGCACTCAGTTTGTTTTGGTTTGCTCAGATGCACGTCAACTGAGGCAACAATTGCGACTGCTCGGGACCATCCAATGCTAACTCATATCACGGCGGAAGCCCTGAGAACGCATATCAGACATTTTGCACGTGCCCCCTATCACCACCTTGCAACACTACCTTCAGACAGGCACCAAGCATTATTCTCTAAAACTATCGTCAAGTACAACCACAAACTTCCCTCGGGCTTCACCGCTGCATCTAAACCATCGATACCCTCTTGGTGTCTTGTCAGCCCCACAGTCCATCTCAGCGTACCAGGAATCGGGAAAAAGTCTGAGCTGTCGTCGCCTGTGTTGAAACAACTGTCTCTGCTTCTTCTGCACGAGAGGTACGCGGACAGTGAACACATTTATACTGATGGTTCTACAAACATCCAGTGTTCGTCCGGTGCTGGGGTCGTCCCAGCAAGAGGTACTACCATCAGCTTTAGGACTGACCACCCAACGACATCTACATCTGCGGAACTAGCTGGTCTTCGCGCTGCACTTTGTTTCGTCAATCGGGAACCACCTCGACAATGGTCAATTTTCAGTGACTCAAAGGCAGCCCAACAATCTGTGCTATCAGCTCTGCGTCGCGGGCCATTCGAACAACTCGTGCTCGATATTAGATGCCTACTCCATACATCACATGAGAAAGGACATCACGTGACGTTTCAGTGGCTGCCAAGTCACTGCGGCGTCATAGGAAATGAAGACGCCGATAAAGCCGCTTGGACAGCTCTTGAAGACACAGGAAGAGCCCATACCACTTTCACGGTCCGACGCAGCCAGCAGACTTCGAGTGCTTGCACGGGAGATCACGCTCTCTCTATCGTGCATACCATGCAGCCAAACCAACCGGAGCAATCATCAACGCGACCTGCCCTCCTTGATGCATCTCTGTATGACAACTGGACTTCGCCGAAGTGAGGCCACCCTGCTTTATCGCTTATGGCTAGGGGTGGCCTTCACTAAATCTTACTCGTTTCGCATTGGAATGGCCGACAAAGCTCTCTGCAATGCCTGTCTTTGCGAGGAGACGCTTGAACACATTCTGTGCGACTGTCCTGAATATAATGTTCACAGACAGTCCCTGGCGTCCGTTCTAGCGCACCTTGACAATAGATCATTGTCAGTTGCAACTATTTTCACATATCGCCGACAGAAGACATCGCAGCTGAAGGCCACGAAGGGAATATACTTCGGTTTATGAAGGAGACTGGATTGGACAAGCGGCTGTGACAGTGATGTCACGTACCGCGCAAGAGTGACGGACTGTAACTAACGATGTGTGTGCCGTGTTATGTGCTCTCTCTCTCTCCTCCCCATCTTTCATCCTCCCATCCCGCTTCCATGTGTAGGGTAGCAAACCGGTTAAGTTAAACTGGTTAACCTCCCTGCCTTCCTTCTCCACTTTTTCCTTCCTTCCTTCCAGAAACCCTAAACCACGTCCATTCAAGCTATATATGCGAGCCAAATATCCATTGAAGATCGGCATACTCAATCATTTCTTTCTGTCTGAAGAATAAAATGTGCGCAGATACAGCATCGAGGATTATTGTTGCTAGTAAAATGTTAAGCTTTAAAAAATCTACGTGTTCTGAAACAAACAAACACGGAAAAGAGGTGCCACAGAGGCTGGTCGGTTTACAGATACAGGGTTCCGTGGACCTCCATGTTTAACCACTTTGGGACGTCGTTCTGGAACATTCACGGTTGCATTCAAATGCTGCAAGAAATTTGGGGAGTAGGTCAACTCGAGTTCACCAGACACGTTTATTCAGTCTACCACCATTCTTTTTTGGTGCCATTTGTCGATTTAGCATGTTATTAAACTTTTCAGACACATCTCCTTTCCGACCATTGTTGATCATTCTCGGATATTATGCCTTTGCCCTGTTGTCACACTAAACGCCACATGCAACAGCCGTGCCACATCAGGGAGGAGCTCTGCGCCGATCCTCACTCTCTTGCATGCGTAATCATGCGAACGACAATTAAAGTCTAACGTCAGTTAAAGTCAATGATCTAACAGATGCCGTTTACAGAAGCGCGATATCTTTTCTTGGTGCAGAGCTATTAATTTGTAAACTTCGTGCTTCCATTTTTTTTTTCAGGCTTGCCAATTTTTGACCTTTTTAACACAATTCAGGCTTTAAATCAACATTGCGCTTACAACAGTCATTAGAATTTAACTTTCTCTCTCAAACACAACAAATTTCATTAAAATCGGTATAGGGGTTATCTCAGGAAAACGCTTTAGCGTTTTACATGCATTTGAATAGTCCGCGTCAAAGTTGGGCCCGAGTCGCTTGTTATTTTTATTTGGTTAATTTCGACTACCTGGGGTTCTTTAACGTCCACACAATGTACGGTAAACGAGCGTTTTTTGCATTCTGCCCTCATCGGAATGCTGCCGCTGCGACTGGGATTGAATCCGTGACGTCGTGCTTATCAGCGCAACGCCATAGCCACTGAGCTCATTGTCAGGAGACCCAAGTATGAACGGAGCGGACAGCGAGTGCTCCGTTAGAACTATCTGTGCGATTGCACAACGCGGTCATAGCACAGTGGTTGGATTGCTAGACGTGAATCCGCGTGGTCGTTGGTTTGAACCCAAGTAAACCTGCTGGGATGTCCTTTTACTGCTGCGCAAAGCGACAACGTACTACACGTACCGAGTCGGAGCGTCCATGATGCCATGCTGTAGTGAGACACTCGACGCGTTGTTCTCACGTCCAGGCTAAGAGGGATCGGAGGCAAACGCGCATGTAGAGAGAATCAAAGAACTAAATATATTTGCAAATCGTGAAAGACGCGTAAGTAATTGAAGTCATAATTAGTTCCTAAAATATGGGCTGTCGTGACCAAGTGAAGCATGGCCGCTCGTAGCGTAGATTTTAGTGCACCTGTCATTTTCAGCTTTCTTTTCACAAAGACAACGCTTCGCTGTTTTAAATGGCACTCAACGAAGTGTCCCTGTGAACGTCAGGCCATCGTCATTGTTATGTCGTCATCGACATACGGAAGTAATCACGGGAGTCTGGCCAGCGTCATCATTATTGCCATGACGTTGCTATTAATTGTCGTGCTATTGACCTCATCATGGCGTCATCGTCATCATTGTCATCTACGTCATGCAATAACTCACTCGCGGATGCCAAATGAGAGTTTGTGCAGCAGGGATAGACTGCAGATATATAGCAACACGTACAATGCACACGGGCGCTAGTTTGTGTTCCTGTACATCACTTATATTTAAGCTGCGTAAGCTCGCACCAACTAGACCGTGCGTGAATTATTTCGATACCAAAGGGTTCTGTGTCCATTTTATTGTGTAACGTCTTGCAGTGCCCGGACCAAAGCACGATGAACGAACGGCATTAGTCCATTTTTTGTAGCTAGGTCATACAGGCAGTACAAGCGTCTTGGTAGCTGGCACGCGGTGCCAGGTGGCACAGTTTTTTTGTTTCTTCTCACTGTGCCCAAAATATTAGTTTTTTTTCTCTGCGTCTTAGTCGCAGTTATAGACGGTATGCGCGACGAAGTGCAGCATTACACCTGCCAGATATAATCTGTGGTTTTTTCACTAAGGCGTGTAATTCGGTGAGCCTATTTTGTAACGTTCCATTTTATTTCCCATTCTTGTCACCGTTCGTCGCTGGCTCGGACGTGACTCGCTCGCACATTGCTGCGTCACCGTTATCACTGGGGCGGGTCACTCAGCACGCCCCGTAGTAAGAACTGATAACAGTTTTCTTTGCCAAGCGACGAGGAGTAGCAGGGGCCACTTAAACGCCGTCTCCTATTACATCGCGTCAAAAAAAAGAAAAAAAAAAAAACCGAAAACGAAACAGAACATTACAGAATGCGGGCCCAAAGGCCGTTTCTTCGCAAGAGTGATTGGTAAGAACGAGTATCTATCAATCGCGATAGCGAACGATGAAATATGGAAGGCGCCGACTACCAACGAATGGTCCTCGCAAACGAAACTTCGCGCGTCCACTCAGTGGATGCAAAGTGCTAGCGCACTATCGCAGTGCATCTCGCTGGCATACGAATTTCGCCGGCCTTCAAAATGCGTACGCAAAGATCGCGACTGTGACGAACCTCTGATACGCATTCGTCGAAGCGCTGTATACGCAGGCGCTGACGCGGCACTTGCAAGCGGCGGCACCTTCCGTTGCACGACGAGCGTCAAGGTTTGCCTTCCACTCGATTCACCCAGACGCAGATCCCGAGCGGGCCGATCGAGGCGCAACAGCCGCCCAGGGCCCCACGCCCGGGCCTCGGGCGCAGCGTGTGGCGCCACCTGGCGGGCGGGTCCGGGCGCACGCGGTGGGACCCCCAGCACCTCCTCGTCGCCGGCAGAGCGGCCGCGCGCACACCCGTCAGCGGCTGCCGAGAGACCCGCGCGCTCCCCGGCCCTGCAGGGAAGCCCCGCGTGCTCCGGCTGCGTCAGCTGCGCCGGTACGCGCGGCCCAGGTGAGAGACGAGCCCTTCGTTTCTGTGTACGCTGCGCGCGACGCCGGCACGTACACGGCGCTGCGTGCAGAATGCATGCTCGTGAGCGCTTGCATGCGCCGTCGAGTCGGCGTGCACGTTGTTGTGCGGACCGAGCTCAACACCTTGGCAAACTGCACTCGCGGGCGCACTTGAGCGGCTGCGAATTGCCGCCTGTGTCGTCGGCTGTCAGCCGTGCGCTCACGAGCTTACGCGCACAGCCGCGCTGGGTTGTCAACGAGCGTGGAGTTACTCTCGGGGCTGAGTATTAAGATGCCGTATCCCCATACACGGGGACGACCATGTGCCTCGTACCAATACCAGATTTTGTCGTTTTTGCTATTATGTCGCTTTCACCTGGCACCTCTTAGTTTCACGCTCAGTCTGGGAAACAAGGGTACGACGTTTTTCTAATATCTTTCTTGATTCACCGACAACTCTGCTTATTTTATTATTTCTTGAAGAATGTAGTATGTAGGCGTTTTATTTCGTATTTTCCGCACTGGTTTTAATGAAGAACATTTCTTCTGATAGGGAGGCTTTCTCTGAGGAGAAATCGAAGCTTAGAATTTGATCGTGCGACATACACCTGTACAGTAATGAAAGGAGTTTAAGCGGGCCAAATGAAATACGTTGGCTTCGTAACTTTATTGCGCGGCCGAAATAATTTGGCGAACGCCTCCGCCGCTTCTTTCTTTTTCTTTTTTTCGTACGTGCAAAAAAGGGAATAGCAGTGCGAACGAGGATTTTCAGACTTAGGAATTGAAGGGATAATGCATGTTTGTAGATAGCACACATTAGACACGCTTTCTTATCAGCTGCATAATCATTTAGCGCCTTATTGATTTTGAACCGAGAAATGTACTTGTAGAGCTGTTCCACAGAATTTTTTTTCACCCGTGAAATGACAACAGGAACTATAGATAATCAATTGAAACGTATGTGAGGAAATGCTTGCACTTTCGATAGGTGACGGCCCATTATGTTCACTGACTTGAGAGAAATTCAAAATGTTTGATCGCATGTGAAGCAGATGTGTCGCCTTAACTGTTGCTGACAACAAGAAATGATACATTAAAGGAGCCACAACTCCCCCAAGCTTCAGCCACTGCTATTGAAATGTCTGTTGCATCTGGACTTTATGAAACGTAGCCCAGATGCGTCGCCAATTAAATGATGAGCTTGCATGATAGCGTATTGGGAGATATGGTGGCTGTGATATTGGGGCTTTTGGCATCCCCACATAGATTTCTGGAGTTTACACCGCGTGATATTTTTTAAATATGGTGCATTTTAATGATTCCACTCACGTGAAACAACTGCCACTTACTTTGGAAGAGATGAAAAACCGTGTAACCGCTGCTTTGCTGATAGTCAGTAGAGAAATGATGCGACACGCGCTGGAAGAACTTCACTACTGCATAGGCGCTTGTGCCATTGAATACGAACGATTAGGATTGGCGCTAACGCTGGCATATTGATTATTAGAATTTTCACACTTGGAACGCGCTGTGTGCTTGGATAGAAGACGCTTGCACAAGGTTTGCACGCCACAACGCACGGCGCCTTTGATTATTCCTGTGCGAGTGCCTCTTCAGCGAAGCCCTCGCGTAGGCATTGTGAAGGGTGCGCACACTTACGGGAAGCGTCTTGATGAAGCGCATTGATGATCCCATGGTTTTTGCAATGCTACTCTTGGACGTGCCGGGAATGAGAGACAACGCACCCACCGAAGCGCTTTCTTCGGTTTATGGCTCCCCTTGTACAAATTTAATGCAGCAAAGCCCGTCCGACAGCGTTTGTTAGAAAAAAAAAATAGTAGAAACGGCGCGGGTGGGTTGACTATACTACTGACATGAAAACATTGCGGCGAGTTAGCGTTCGACGCACGCGGCTTTGAGGTACACCCGCTGAATTCTGTTTTCGTTCAAAACGTGGGCTCTGCTCGGAGAAAGCGGATTAAAAATGGAAGGGACTCCGGGCGGCGGTGTTCTATCGACACACGGCGGTAGCCGTGCCCGACAAGAAGGGCTCCAACGGAGCTCGGCTCGCGGGAGTACGTCAGCGCGCTTGCCGCGCTTTGATAATCGAGCCATTTGTGAAACACGTTTCGAAACGAGGCCCCGGCGCACGAAGTCCGCGGCACCGCACTGAGCAGTACAAAGCTTGTTTAAACTTTCAGCATTTTGCATGGCTGAGCTATGCTGTGACGAGCAACTCGTGAAAGCTATAACCCGATACCTTGCGGCACGCCTCGACCTGGTTTCCAAGATACTAATGAAGGAGCGTAAAGATTGATGGAGCCGCCACCTAGTCATGAAGATTTATGGAGTGCAAAAAGGAGCCGAAAACTTGGGGCCGGCGTCGCTGCCATTGGTTATCACTCTTCGTGGCGATTGCAGAGTACCAGTCAGTCCGCCTCGTGGCGGCTAATCGCAGCTGCAGCCGTGAACGAGAGAAAGAAGGAAACGCACTCCAGTGTCAGAGGAGAGATCAGTCACAATATTTATTCCGGATAGCGCACGTTACTGCACAGCTACATCACTCACGATTAGAGCGGCTCTTCATTGGCTCACTCGTGTGGTGTAACCGCGAACAAACCTGCCAACGTACCATCGGATGGAAGTTCCACGAGGTGTATTGAGAGAACAAACCTATAACCTACCAGTCGCAATCAATTGTGAAAAGTGCACGTCAAAAAGAAGAGATGTTTTCTACCAACAAAAGCAAGGGGAAGTGTCGTTTTCTTTTAATACGACACGCTAGGAGACGCTAAAGTATGGGTTCTCTTTTGGAGGCCTCCGTGAAGATTGATTAATGACTTGTCCTTCGGGTTTGTTACTTTGGCGTGTATTATTCTGTGTAAGATGCATAGCTACTTAAGCAGTAAAAATGCACCCAATAGCTCCAGAGAAGCCCGGAGTAGCAGCGAGTGAACGTTAGAAATGAGGAATGTAAAACGAATACTTCTGTTCCGAAATTCAGGTGTTCGATTAAAAAATTTGATATTCTGTTTCTTCGAATTTTACGTAAGTATTGACTGAGCATGCGGGCTAAACTGCGAATATTGGAGCCTTGCTGTCACAAAATAAAAATGCCCATGCAACTTGTCAAACCGATCAACTCGGGGGCCCGCACTTATGTCAAGAGGAAACTGTGGCGAGCATTAAAATTTTTCTTACTGGGAATTTTCCAGCTGAACGGACTTGCAAATGGCTGAAATTATTTTTTTATCTCTTTTTCTAGTTTCCTTGTACTTTTTATACTTTCAGAAGTTAAAAAAACAAATAAACATGCGATTTGATTTCATCTTTTGAGCTGTTATTTTTCATATTCGTCAATATGGTTATTCAATTTGATTAAAAACTTTATCTGATAGAGCGCGCTTAGCGGGATGAAAAAAAAAAAACCGTTTGTAAAGAAATCTTGTGCGGTTAGGGATGTTGATCATTACCCGCCGCGGTATCTCAATGACAATGGCATTTTGTGACTGAGCACGACGTGGCGGGTTCGACTCCTGGTCGCGGCTATCAGTATTCTGCTGGTCACTGCTCGGAGATAGCGGTTAAAAAAAATGCAAAGGGCTCCAGGCGGCGGTGTTGTATCGACACACTGCGGCAGCCGTGCCCGACAAGTGTGGCTTCAGCGGAGCTCGGAATTATTTCTGCGTTATATTTCTTATCACGGGAAGGTGATGAAAAAACTCCAGCCTGTCATAGACCTGGTGATAACGGGTGGCCATTTTTTTAGCTTTACGGAACCTTTAAATATCACTTGCGGCAGATAGCGTAACTCCATTCCTCCGTGAAGTAAAACATTTCGACGATTATTTGTGAATTTACGTGAATTAGTGGATTATGTGTTTCGTGTTCTCGTGCAATTAATGTCCATCTTTTTGAATAACCCAGCTCAAGGAATAGAATATTGCTATTTGCCACAGGCGATCTTTAAAAAGTATTTGAGACTTAAAAAGGGTCACTCCGTATCTGGTACGTTTATTGCCTGGTTTATGTGGCATCTGTTACGTTGATCGACGTCCCACCGATGATATTGTCGAATGGTTAGAATAAAGAAAGACGACACGAGGTGAATGAGCACGTTGGGGCGTCAAGACAGTTGACTGTGCGTGAACCGTATATTTCGGAGAGACGGCAAAAATACCATAACAAGTTAAAAATAAACGATTAGAGCACTTTTCGCCGTTTCTTCGATTGGCCTGAAGTATCCAGGCACTACACACACAAAAATAAGTAACAAAAAGAAATCATAGACATACGAACAAAAAGGCTTATAGGAAGTTTACCACATAGAAACCACTTCGATATTTATTATTCAGGGAAATAAAGTAAGATAAATATTAGTGCATTAGTAACAAAAGCGGAAGGCGTCTGGCAAATACGAGAAGAGCTTGCAAGTGAAAGTAATATACGGGCTCGTATATTTACGCCGTCATTGGTCATCGCCGCTGTGGATAACACTAACGTAATTAGTTTTTTATTAAGTTATCTCGACAGGAAGAGCTCTAGAGGTTAAAACGTCTGGTTGGTTTTCAAGAATCACTTGAGGCTAGGAGAACATTCTTCGCGCCCTCTCGCTCGAGCCTGTGATCGTTTTCACAACGATAATTTTGTTTCTGCACTAGTTTTGCGTAAAATACGCAAGATCCGAGAGAAAATGGTGTCTGGCCAATTTGTTTTTCTTCTACACTACCAGATCTTGCTTATGCTGTTGAAACTTAACCCGTCAAATCACCGAAAACCTCCCCGAGCACTTGTGGGGCTTGTCACGTGTCGCGGTGCACACCATGACGGGTCCGTTGGACCGTCAGCATAGGTGTAACAGGCCTTTCTGTCGTTCCTGCAAAAAAGAAGCAGCAGCTGCATATATAAATCGCAAGGGTATTCTCTCGAATTCCTGGAAACAAGGATCCTTTACTTTTATGGGTGTTGCAGTTATTATACACTCGCGCTTGCCGTGGCTAGTTCGAAAACTGCAATGATTAAGCTTGATTATGTATCAGTGCAACATGTGAACTTCTCTCTCCCATCTCTTCCGATCCCTTCCCCATTCACCAGTGCAGCGTAACCTACCGGGCTCAGCCTGGTTAACCGCCCTGCCTTTCCTTTATGACTTCTGTATCTCTCTGCTCTGAATTAAAAAAACTCGAACTTTCATCTGGAGCCTCTGCCAACAAAGACGCGTGTAAATGTCATACAATCTTCAATTTCTTTGTCTGTCAGGATTTTCGACGCAGAAGACGATCCACGAATTAGGGTTACTTATTTAACCTCATTCTGTGAAAGCATTGGAATTAAAAAAAGAAGTTCTTCGGAAGTCAAAGTGACCAACAACTTCAAAAATTGCGTCTTTCTGTGATAATGGTAGTAATGAAAACAGTGTTCTTTTTTTTTGCATTGATAAACGATGGTACCGAACAGGGTCTCAGCAGTTCAAAGGGAAATCATATACTACCTCCTCCCAGTGGATCTATGTGATAAGAAGTTGGTCTATGCAAGCTCCACTCTAAAAATACGCTTTGTAGCCCCGTATCTTTGTACCCACAACAATAATCCTGCTTTATTTTTCGTCCATTTCTTTAACGCTGCGCTCCAAGTACTTCCACATCATGAACGGCACGCGCGCTGTCACCGGTTAGCAGTTTTATTAGCTGTATAAACTGCTGTAAACATTCGCTTACTAACTAAATTAACAAGCATGGTGTGCCGCTCGCAGGTAAGCATGAAGAACACATCTCAGTCAATGACCCCAGACATCCGCTGCGAGAACACTGGCGTGATGAAGAGTGGCAGCAGCAGCGAGCGAATTTTTCTTCGTGCTGTCTCTCGCTTCAACGCGAACCAGGCGCGCGAGAAGACAAGACACACGAAGCCATCACCTATCGTGGGTCTGCTAGCCTTCGAACCCACCGCAGATTAGTTTCAAGATAGAACGCGCTCGGCCACGCTCAGCCGCGCCATGTGCAGCTGCAGCCGGAGTAGAAGCGGAAGCGAGCGCTACACTTCCCCAATTCCTCCCTTCCACTTTTTAGTGTACGCGCATCTTTCCGCCCCTCCCCCCCCCATTTGCTCGCACAAAAAGTTGGCGAACACCCTCCCCGCCTTCCTCCCTTGTACGCGTAAGACGTCGCCGAACCAAGGCATTATCCTTCTCGGCTCATCCTCGCGTGCTTTCCCCAGCATCTACAGCATACGGCGCGCTGCCGCGATCTTACCGCACTTGGACTCTACAGGGAACCTCACGGCGACGCCGACAGCGATGGTGCAAATTCACCTGAAGTGTCCATATAATGCTATCTCAATAAAATAGTATGAGTTTATCTTGTCCCGAAACAATTATCGTTAAACTTCTGGCGTTTCCTTTTTTGAAAACTCCGCGCTCGCTACTTTGCTGTTAAGAATGCTATGCCAGGCTGATAACGCGCATGCCGTTCGTGACCTGGATGTACCGGGCATGTAGCGTTAAGGAATGGAAAGGCACCCAAGATATATGACGAATATGATTTGACGACAAGATAAGCCCCAAAGGGCGCAAACGTTTCTTAGAGTGTGTAGGTATTATTACGTGCTTCGTGCTGTTCAAAAAAATTCCGGCAGGAACCATCTCAGGATGACTGTCGACGATAATGCGATTAACATTGAAGCAATGTAGCGACACACCGTATTGCCACGGGAAACGCGTCCTGCATGAGGCGTGTGCAGCAGTCGTGCTCCCTTCTGGACACGCTGCGCCATATAGCGACGCCGCCGCAAAGTCCATGCGTGGCGAATATCTGAATATATGCTCAGACAAGACTGTCCGATTATACTGACACGTATACCTTCTCATGTTTCTCCGGTCACCACTTTTCACCCGCTAGCAAATGTTAAACGTTATTGCTCAGCGCAAGATGCGCCTGTGTAATTTTTAACTTCATCATCATCATCATCATCAGCCTGATTACGCCCACTGCAGGGCAAAGGCCTCTCCCATACTTCTCCAACTACCCCGGTCATGTACTAATTGTGGCCATGTTGACCCTCCAAACTTCCTAATCTCATCTGCCCACCTAACTTTCTGTCGCCCCCTGCTACGCTTCCCTTCCCTCGGAATCCAGTCCGTAACCCTTAATGACCATCGGTTATCTTCCCTCCTCATTACATGTCCTGCCCATGCCCATTTCTTTTTCTTGATTTCAACTAAGATGTCATTAACGCGCGTTTGTTCCCTCACCCAATCTGCTCTTTTCTTATCCCTTAACGTTACACCTATCATTTTTCTTTCCATAGCTCGTTGCGTCGTCCTCAATTTAAGTAGAACCCTTTTCGTAAGCCTCCAGGTTTCTGCCCCGTACGTGAGTACTGGTAAGACACAGCTGTTATACACTTTTCTCTTGAGGGATAATGGCAACCTGCTGTTCATGATCTGCGAATGCCTGCCAAACGCACCCCAGCCCATTCTTATTCTTCTGATTATTTCACTCTCATGATCTGGATCAGCAGTCACTACCTGTCCTAAGTAGATGTATTCTCTTACCACTTCCAGTGCCTCGCTACCTATCGTAAACTGCTGTTCCCTTCCGAGACTGTTAAACATTACTTTAGTTTTCTGCAGATTCATTTTTAGTCCCACCCTTCTGCTCTGCCTCTCCAGATCAGTGAGCATGCATTGCAGTTGGTCCCCTGAGTTACTAAGCAAGGCAATATCATCAGCGAAGCGCAAGTTACTAAGGTATTCTCCATTTACTCTTATCCCCAATTCTTCCCAATCCAGGTCTCTGAATACCTCCTGTAAACACGCTGTGAATAGCATTGGAGAGATCGTATCTCCCTGCCTGACGCCTTTCTTTATTGGGATTTTGTTGCTTTCTTTATGGAGGAGTACAGTGGCTGTGGAGCCGCTATAGATATCTTTCAGTATTTTTACATACGGCTCGTCTACACCCTGATTCCGCAATGCCTCCATGACTGCTGAGGTTTCGACTGAATCAAACGCTTTCTCGTAATCAATGAAAGCTATATATAATGGTTGGTTATATTCCGCACATTTCTCTATCACCTGATTGATAGTGTGAATATGATCTATTGTTGAGTAGCCTTTACGGAATCCTGCCTGGTCCTTTGGTTGACGGAAGTCTAAGGTGTTCCGGATTCTATTTGCAATTACCTTAGTAAATACTTTGTAGGCAACGGACAGTAAGCTGATCGGTCTATAATTTTTCAAGTCTTTGGCGTCGCCTTTCTTATGGATTAGGATTATGTTAGCGTTCTTCCAAGATTCCGGTACGCTCGAGGTCTTGAGGCATTGCGTATAGAGGCTGGCCAGTTTTTCAAGAACAATCTCCCCACCATCCTTCAGCAAATCTGCTGTTACCTGATCCTCCCCAGCTGCCTTCCCCCTTTGCATAGCTCCCAAGGCTTTCTTTACTTCTTCCGGCGTTACTTCTGGGATATCGAATTCCTCTAGATTATTCTCTCTTCCATTATCATCGTGGGTGCCACTCGTACTGTATAAATCTCTATAGAACTCCTCAGCCACTTGAACTATCTCATCCATATTAGTAATGATATTGCCGGCTTTGTCTCTTAGCGCATACATCTGATTCTTGCCAATTCCTAGTTTCTTCTTCACTGCTTTTAGGCTTCCTCCGTTCCTGAGAGCTTGTTCAATTCTATCCATGTTATACTTCCTTATGTCAGCTGTCTTACGCTTGTTGATTAACTTCGAAAGTTCTGCCAGTTCTATTCTAGCTGTAGGGTTAGAGGCTTTCATACATTGGCGTTTCTTGATCAGATCTTTCGTCTCCTGCGATAGCTTACTGGTATCCTGTCTAACGGAGTTACCACCGACTTCTATTGCACACTCCTTAATGATGCCCACAAGATTGTCGTTCATTGCTTCAACACTAAGATCCTCTTCGTGGCTTAAAGCGGAATACCTGTTCTGTAGCTTGATCTGGAATTCCTCTATTTTCCCTCTTAGCGCTAACTCATTGATCGGCTTCTTATGTACCAGTTTCCTCCGTTCCCTCCTCAGGTCTAGGCTAATTCGAGTTCTTACCATCCTGTGGTCACTGCAGCGCACCTTACCGAGCACGTCCACATCTTGTATGATGCCAGGGTTAGCGCAGAGTATGAAATCTATTTCATTTCTAGTCTCGCCGTTCGGGCTCCTCCATGTCCACTTTCGGTTATTCCGCTTGCGGAAGAAGGTATTCATTATCCTCATATTATTCTGTTCTGCAAACTCTACTAATACCTCCCCCCTGCTATTCCTAGTGCCTATGCCATATTCCCCCACTGCCTTGTCTCCAGCATGCTTCTTGCCTACCTTGGCATTGAAATCGCCCATCAGTATAGTGTATTTTGTTTTCACTCTACCCATCGCCGATTCCACGTCTTCGTAGAAGCTTTCGACTTCCTGGTCATCATGACTGGATGTAGGAGCGTAGACCTGTACAACCTTCATTTTGTACCTCTTATTAAGTTTCACAACAAGACATGCCACCCTCTCGTTAATGCTATAGAATTCCTGTATGTTACCAGCTATATTCTTATTAATCAGGAATCCGACTCCTAGTTCTCGTCTCTCCGCTAAGCCCCGGTAGCACAGGACGTGCTCGCTCCTTAACACTGTATATGCTTCTTTTGGCCTCCTAACTTCACTGAGCCCTATTATATCCCATTTACTGCCCTCTAATTCTTCCAATAGCACTGCTAGACTCGCCTCACTAGATAATGTTCTTGCGTTAAACGTTGCCAGGTTCATATTCCAATGGCGGCCTGTCCGGAGCCAGGGATTCTTAGCACCCTCTGCAGCGTCGCAGGTCTGACCGCCGCCGTGGTCAGTTGCTTCGCAGCTGCTGGGGACTGAGGGCCGGGGTTTGATTGTTGTGTTCATATAGGAGGTTGTGGCCAAGTACTGCACCAGGGTGGCCAATCCTGCTCTGGTGAGGGAGTGTGTTACCGGTTCTGGTCACCGGCATCAGGTCACACTCCAGGCCTGTTTATGCAATTTTATCAACACGCAGATTTTTTTTTTTTTTTTTAATCCGGTGGAAAATTGCGCGGCACCGGGATTCGAACCACGGACCTCTTGCACGCGAGGCGGGTGTTCTACCTCTACGCCACCGCTGCCGACTCGCTGCACCATGTATTATCAGATCGCATGTGCGACACGAATTGTATAGTTTCTGGAAACCACGCGGGCACCAGCGATTACACTAGAACCTTCGACAAGCGATATATAAAAGTCGACGCGCTTGACCTGCTGATCAGATTTGGATGATCGCGAATTGTGTTCGCCGCTATCGTTGTGCTTTGAATGTAACTCGCTTTCGTGTGCACAGGTTCGTCCAATAAAATTCTGCTTCGTTACTCACAGTTTTGCTACTCTGTTCTTGACGATCCGTACCACGTGACAATATATGACGCGGGTTCGATTGCGCCCAGCGCCGGAGAAATTTGAAAGGATTTTTTTTTAGTCTGCAAAGGAGTGGGCACCTACCCAGTGGTCACACCCAATGACCCAAGTTGACATGAAAGAGGTTACGTACGGACAGGCGGACATACCGAAAAGTGCGTGAAGCTTCCAAAAAATGTTATTCCCATTAAAAAACGTTGGTTATACTTGTGTGCTTTCGCTTTTCCCATTGAGTACTACGACGTTTGGAAAGCGCAGTTTACAAGCGGCGCTCGGAGAAGGTCACGTGGTTTTTGTGCCACTCGATTAGACGCCGCGTTTTTTTCAAGGCTATCGTGCAACGGAGCCGCTTAAAGCGAAGCTGAAGAGGTTTTAGAACTGGAATAGTTACGGTGGTTTCGAAGGCTGCCACAGTATAATGTAACCCCTGAAGTTATTTTCTCGATTGTGCACGTAGCAGCGCTGCAAATCGCCGTTTAAATTTTTGTTGAAGCTCCCCCCCCCCCCCCCCCCCCCCCCCCCCGGTGAGCCAAGCGCAGCGGCGAAAGACGGGGTATACGAGGAGGACGTCAATACAGTCGTCACGTGAGCACTCTATTCGAATAATGCACGACGCCGGCACCTAAGATGACGTCACGATTGTCTTCACCATTAGAGCCCGTCAACCGACGTGCGGCGTCTCCCACAGACGCTGTGGCTTGTTTTTGCTAAATAAAGGGAGTAGCACTGATTTCTGGCCTGTTAAACTATGATTTTCGTGTTCAGGGGGTGAAAAGCTTTAATAACTCGCTGAAAGCTCACTTCTTTTTTTAAAGTAAATTCACCTGCACTTTAAGGCTTTCGCATTAAAGATGCGTTGTCGGTCTCTTGTACGCGTAAACGACGTTTGCAGGCGCTTAGGACACGCAACGCCGCCTTATGTACTGCGCTAAGAACCGTGGTCGGATAGAATTAAATAAATTTATTTTCTTAGATGAGCGTGAGAGTTGCGTAACAGCTTTCGTCAAAAGTTTCCGCATGACAGCATCGTCGAAAGAACTGGCCAGAATCTGCTGAACCTGTGCGGCGTTTTCCCAAGATGAAGTTTACAATGCGATGTTCAGTCTTTGAAGCGACGGTCAGCGCATGTCAGTTCGAGGCTGAATGCGATGAAAACGAGGAGGTTTTGTTTCTTGACTATCGTTGCTCGTAAACCGTTGACCATAGCTGTGCGTAATTGTTAGTGAAATGAGGAGAGTTAAAGAATATATGCCACCGAAGGTCTTGATATTCCACGAACATACTGAATAAACCCAGCTGACTAAGAACTGTGAAAGGAAAGGCCGTAAGAAAAAATAAAGATAGACGAAGTGACGTATGTGATGACGTATGTCAATAATACCCTGCCATGCATATAGTTAGACAGGACGATATATTTGTCGCGCAAGAACGTTCAGTCTTGTGTGTATATAGCGCACGTTACTGTAGCGCGCCTGCATATACATTTGGGAGTGACCTAGCCATTTGGGCACTGTTGTATTTCGGAACGTAAGATAGCCCGTTCGAGTCACTACGCTATTTTTGCTACCCCCTAAAGTACTTTAATCGGCAAATCGAAGGTAAAACAACTTGCACACGAGGTGGGAAATCAAGTTTAATACCGCTCGTTTAATGATGTCTGCCGGTGCACGAGAGCTTGCAATGTCTATCGACACCCAGGAAATGGAACTTTCAGTCTGTCTAAAGACTGTCGCTGTGTCACGTAGATTTTGTCATCAAACGAGTGCCTGAAGGTTCCCTTAAGGTGGGTAAACCTGCAGTAAAACTAACCGGTACCTTCCAAACACTGTCGCGCACCAGAACGTTGCCTCAACATTTAAAACATCAGCGTCCCATTGAGGTGCTGAAAGTTTCTCCTTTCGAATAGTCTGCACAAATAATACGGTTTTATAGGTGTCTCTTATGTATTTTTTTCCTGGATATGTCTGTTTACTACGAGTTTTAATATTCTCGATGATTAATATCGCGGTAAAAAGAAACGAAGAGACGCGTTGTAATTCTAAAATTTTCCACTAGGGTAAATATGCGGGCAGCTCGTGTATAGTGCGTGTCACACGTAGGCAGATACCCTAACTGATATCATAGGGTTGATTTACAGCTCAATTTAGATAAAGAAGTGGGAAGTTCTAGCCTCTAATATATTCTTCGTAATTTAACCGGAATTATGATGCTGATAATGACGATGACGATGATGGCTATGAACACGCCCTCTGAAATAGGGCAGTGGCGCATGTCACCAAGCTCGCTCTTTAAAGCTTTCTGGTGCGTTTCAATCTCTAAATATTTTTAAACACTAAGTTACTTTACTCACAGTAGAAAGTTCGCTTCATTGCACGTTATTGTTTCCTCTGTGCCATCAATGTTCCGGCTATCTTTTACAGGTCTGCACGGCCAGTTTCGTTTGTTTCCATTTCTGTCCTTAAAACCTAACGCTCGGTCAAGTATACTGCTTCCACATATATCTGTGAATGGATACATTCTAACAGAACATGCTCGATGGTTTCCGCACTCTTTGTAGATGCTTTGCACGAGTCGTCTTGATCTGAACATTTTCTGCTATAACTATGCATTCTCACGCTCCCTGATTTGACTTCGATTAGCCGGGCACTGCCCTTTGAGTTTTCAACAATATATATATATTTTTTTGCTCTTCGATGTTGTTCCATAGTTGGCTTCCTCTCCGTGGATCCTATCCAGTGCAGTGTTTCTGCATCTACAAATTTACAATTAACACCAGTTTCTCTGCTACTGTCCGTCCCGTTGGCGTAATTTTTACTGGTTAGCGTCTCCGTACATTTTCTACACTGTGAGCCAACATATTCCATGTACATGTGTCTAAGTAACTTAGCCACTAATCGATTTTCGTTCATGTTCCGCAGTCGTCTTTCGAAGCAGATTTTGCTATGAGACTGCCGCACTTCGAAGGACGTCCAGCCCATATCTCCCTGTACTGAATGATTTGCGTTTTTTTCCTACGCCCCCAGTGCAAGCCGACCGACAGCCCTCTGATTAATCTCCAATCCCGCCAGCACTCGAGATTTTAAGCTCAGCACCGATTTAGCAAATGCAAGCCCGGTAACCATTACGGCTTTCCATGCACCTCGCATACTACTTGTACTACTACTACTACTACTTCACTTTTATTGAGCCTTCATATCTCTCTATAATTAAATAAAGCTTGTATTTTTCGTTTCCGTTTTGTTTTTAAAACCAAGCGTTTTGGCTCTTCCTCGGGGTTTAGTAGCGGGTACTTGTAATCGGACCGAAGCGCATTTTAACTGCCGAGGAAGATGATGCCAGGAAGAGGCGTCTCACTGAACGTTATGCCGCCAAACACGAAGGTATATTTGTGCGCAAACGAGTTATGCAAATCCAACGCACTTGTGGGAATCTGTGTGAATTTCACAAAGACAAGTCGTACCCTCATTTCATAAGCATGTGTAGCAACGTAACCGCGAACATGGATAAACACAAACGTAGTACTAAAGCTTCGCTTAGCATTGATTCCGACCTGTGCGCTGGATCTGTTTAACTTTTGATCACCATAACCACATCTGTTGTGCCATTTTTTTGCAGTCAGTGTAAGTGAACGAGGACTGTTCCAACCTTTTCTTTTTTTTTTTTTTTTGCTTTTCGCGTTCAGTCAGTGGTCTGAGCGGCACTGGAATCTGCCGGTCGCGAGTTGTGGATGATAACAAATGGACAGGATCGCGCGATCGAAATTTCTTTATTACGCCAGTGAAATTTCCTTTTTTTTGTTTGTGCTCGGTGTACGAAATGTATATATCTCGTCAAACGGTGAGTATATTCTCTCCATTTATGAAGCACCTTGAATTCATAAAGATAAGCATATTATGAGAACTATAGTACTTTCTTTGCAATCCTTAGAATATATTAAAATCATATATGTCCTCCAGTACAAGAGTTTATTTTTTCATTATTTTGTGTCTTGCGCTCCATACGATTATTTCATATGGCCGGAGCAGAATTATGCCGCAGAAAAGTAGTTGGAACTTTTATTGTTCATACAACAAGGAACGATTATGATGGTCAGGGTTGTACACAATCCGAATATACATAGAAGTTACTGAAAAATATTGTTCATGTTCAAAAAGGTGCCACAAGTGGTTGCGAACGCCGTTAGTCATCGCAGATTGCAGATTACAGTCTTTTCTTGCGTCAGAGAAAATGTCTGGTACGTCAAGGCGGGGTACCCTAATCCTCTGGTTTTTTTCCGCCCTTGATGGCCTCTGGCATTTCGTTGTGCTGTAGTACAGCATCCCGTGCCTCAGCGCGCACTCGCGGGTTGAAAACATCGGTCCGACGAGCTTAGGCAGGAGCGCGGTGAAGGGAAAGGAAAACTTCCTTAGCGAAGCGTAATCGGCACACGCTTCGACTACCAGTGGCGGCTCCCGAGGTGTGCACGCTGGCGAGAGCGCTGCAGCGGTTGTAGGCCATTACCACTCCGCGGGCACCGAAGAACGCCAGGAGGCACGCGAGCACACCGCTTTGTGCCTTGCGCGTCTCTCAGCACTTCGCGGGGCTTCAGCCACCTGCGTCCCGCCCGCTTCGCACAGCTCGCGTTATGTTTGTGCGTGCGCCTGGCCACCGCAACGGCGGCCGGTTGGACTATCCGTACCCGCCTGGCGCTTTTGACGCCGGGTCGATTGTTGCTGGCGGCCCAGTCTCGACGGTCGGCGCCGCCAGCCCCCGGCGTTCAATTTTTTTTTTTTGTGTTCGTGCGCGACGCAAAAGAAATCCAGACAATTGGATTTTGGTTCCAAGGTAGGTTTTTTTTTTCGTTTGAGTAAAAAAATTTTTTCTTTCAATATGCGCTTGGGATTTTCCACTGAAATATATCGAGTCACGCAAACGTTGCATTTTGCTTTAAAAGTACTACATACGGCCGACAGATAGGACTCACCTTCCGCAGGCAGTGGTGTGACGCGTTAAGTTTGGAAGGTAAGTCTCCGTGACAAGAACTAATTCATCTTTGTAGTGCAGTCATAGCTGCGTGCAAGTAGTGCGGAAGTGGTCGATGGTTCGTTGCCTATTTTGGTTGTGCCATGAATATCCACAAAAGAAAGACAAAACGAACCATAACCATGGCCTATGCGGCAAAGGCGATCGGTGCGGTCGGAAGTCCTTGTTTTTACTGCATGGTCGACCACTACTTTGATATAATTTATGAATGAATGGTTCAAGTAGAAATCTATCAGCTGGCTACTACTGTATTTTCTATTGTTTTGTTTAGTTTGGTGATCGTAGCTTTGCGCGAGCATTTCGGGGAAGTGCTGACGTGTCTCTGAAATTAAGAATGTGCGCAGTTCCATGTAACACGCAGGCGGATTAATTGCCAGCACAAAGTCACGCTGTCTAAATACCCTTGAATTTCATTATTTTTATGGTGATGGTAAAGCACTCCGTGAATTTGCGCCGGTGAAGTCCTGGTCCAGTCCTTATAGAGCCTTAGCACTGCTGCATATCCACTGCGCAACTATGATTTTCGAAGGTTTCCTACACCGTCAGTAGCTAGTAGAGCGGTGTCACGTCAAACCGGACAGCACTTTTTGCATATTATTGGCTGGGTTTCTCTACACGAATTAGCATCGTGCATGCTCCCACTTTCATTAGCAATACGTCCCACAGATGCGTACGGTTGTTTCTTGCACATTTGTTAAGATATGTTGACCTTCAGAAGATTTCATTGATTTTGCCAGCAGCTGCAAGACATCCAAGCACTTGGATTTTTAATGACTGCCACCAGACTGAAAACACCGCTAGAACCAACTACTTTGACCGCTGGTGGTGGTGAAAAGATTTTATCGAACAATAAAGAGAGAGGTGGACCCCCCAGTGGGAACCTACGCACTAGGTGGTGTCTCTAGTCCGGGACCCCCATTGGTGGAAGCCGCCGTTCTGGCTCTCTGGACCAAGGCCCTTTGGGCTTGAAGGTCCAAGCAGCCAAGCAGAGCCGCCTTCCAGTCCTCTCGTGTAGGGTTGGGGCTGGGGGTTAAGGCATAATTTTACTGGTAGGCCCATACCATGTGGTAGGTATCTGCTACCTCGCCATAGTTCTGGCACCTGCCGGTGACCTTAGGGTGAAAGTGTTTCACAATGGCCTGGCATAACATCGTGTTTGTGAAAAATTTCAGCGCATTCCGATGGAGGCGAAATGCGAAAACACCCGTGTACTTAGATTTAGGTGCACGTTAAAGATCCCCAGGTTGTCGAAATTTCCGGAGTCCTCCACTACGGCGTGCCTCATAATAAGAAAGTGGTTCTGGCACGTAAAACCCCATAATTAAAAAAAAAAATCTCAGGAGCACAAGTTCATTCGCCCTCCCGAGCCCCTTAGCCTGGTGACGCCCGGCGGTAACCGCCGAAATCCAGGTGCTTTAATGTGTGCAGTACCATCCAGTTCTCAGGGAAGATGGCTGAACCAAAATTATCCATCGCGAAAAATGACTCCGGCAACGAAGTTCGACTGTGCTGAGAAGTGCAGGGAACCACTAGTAGGGGTGCGTGGCAGACTTGGCCAAATCAGCAGCGGAAGCTGGAAACAGCTTGTATATTGAAACGCCAATGGCGATTTGCTTTCGGTTTTATGAATAACAAAGCATTCGCGTCTTGGCAAAGTGTGAAATGACGCGCAATATTTACTATCTTAGTAGGTCGCCGTAGAATGCTAGATTATTTTTCTTGTCAGGGACACATTATGTCACTGTGAACTGCTCATTGTAATGACAAGCATTTTCGTTGTGAGGGCTTCAAGTAATGTAGCTGAGGTATCCTTCGAGCCATTTCATACACGAAGAGGTTGACTGCGATTGCCCATGTATTCAAATCTGTCGGCGGAAAGCCGCCGGGGGCATCTGTGCAATCGATGCTACCGCTATATCATTCACCATTGACGCGATAGCGTTAAAGAACCCGTGTAGCAGAAAATTCGGCGTTGGCATCGGATATCGTTAGCAAAAACATTTTCTAACCACCCATACCCAGGCCATGCATGTGACGGAAGGAAGTTACTGAACTAATTGAATTTCTGAAGCTAAAATACGTGCAAAAATCGTAAACTACAAATACATAACCCACAGACATGATAGCTCTCGGATCGTATTTGGCAATACGAGAAAACGTAATTCTGTTACGCGAAAACTCAATGAAACCCCTTTTCCAGCGTTTCCACAATTCACAGACCGACCGCGGCGTCCGCCATTTTGCGCACGCCGGCGCGGAGGTGTCTCGGGGGCCACGGATAGGCGCGCCCGGTTCCTTGCAATACCTCCAGCTGGCGCTCGCCTCCGCCGCATCGCAGCCCATGCAAGAGGCCGTGTTTGTACCACGAAGCCCGCCTTCGTGCATAGCGTTCGCGGCCAGCGTTTCCCGGAAAACATTGCAGTTACATACGCTACAGTTGCCGGGAGGCGTGAGAAGCAGTCAGGGATCTTTGAATGTTATCGCGTTCCACTCTTAAAGACGAAGCTTAAGCGTCCTCCAAATTTTTCATGGGCTTCTTACGGTACTGCCTGTCCCTGCTGGGTAACACCAGTAAAAGGAACGTTCGGACGCTCCAGAGTATACCAGCCCAAGTTCTACGGACGTGCTTCGGCCTCCCTAAATGTGCATCCACAACAGTCACTGTCGCCGTAGTGCGTGACCACCCTATAGCAACGTACATTGCCGTCGACCTTCTAGAATGCACTTTCGACATGTCGAAAGGATACATCTTCACCATCTTGCTTCGCCTATCAACAGCTAGTCCGCATGCGAGTTCTAACCGTATCCTTACTTCTCACCACACATCTTTACCGTCGAATTATGTCATAGCAGCATGGATTTCGTTGCCATTGTGGTCCCTAGATTCACCTCGAGTACGCGTTACAACTGACGGCTTCAAGAAGAATGTACAAATTTGATCAGTAGCATTGAAGCAGGTCACATCGTTATTACTGCAGGAAGACTACAGTAATCGCTTACATGTTTGCACTGATATATCGGTCATATGCTCTAGTTCAACAGCTGCAGTGTTTACCCCACCTGAATATATCAAGGTAAAATTCAAGTCGTGATATTTGACATCGACGACGGCTGCTGAACTTGCATTCCTGCGTGCAACACTTGAATTCATCAATGAGGAAACGCCCTAGAAATTGTACTACATATTCTGCGATTCCAAGGCAGCTCTACAGAGTTTGCTGTCTGTATTACGCCGTACATCCCACGAACAAGTTGGTGTGGGCATAAGATAAATTTACCATCGTGCAGTTGCGAAAGCACATGACATCGCGGTTCAATTGTTTCCAAGTTAGTGTGGTGTCGTTGGATATGACTAAGAAGATACAACCGCTTAATCTGCCCATGATTGATTGCGAGAAAGCGTTTGATTCAGTCGAAACCTCAGCAGTCATGGAGGCATTACGGAATCGGGGTGTAGACTAGGCGTATGTAAAAATACTGA
The DNA here is from genome assembly GCF_023375885.2 of Dermacentor andersoni. NCBI lineage: Eukaryota > Metazoa > Arthropoda > Arachnida > Ixodida > Ixodidae > Dermacentor > Dermacentor andersoni. The sequence continues at coordinate 156,841,215 of NC_092814.1, forward strand.
AAGATATCTATAGCTGCTCCACTGCCACCATAGTCCTCCATAAAGAAAGCAACAAATGCCAATAAAGAAAGGCGTCAGGCAGCCAGATACGATCTCTCCAATGTGATTCACAGCGTGTTTACAGAAGGTATTGAGAGACCTGGATTGGGAAGAATTGGGGATACAAGTTAATGGAGAATACCTTAGTAACTTGCGATTCGCTGGTGATATTGCCTTGCTTAGTAACTCAGGGGACCAATTGCAATGCATGCTCACTGACCTGGAGAGGCAAAGCAGAAGGGTAGGTCTAAAAATTAATCTGCAGAAAACTGAAGTAATGTTTAAAGGGACCCTGAAACGATTTTGGCGATTTTCTACAAACGTACTGAGTCGTTAGAGTAGGTCCTTCTGATCATTAATTGACACATCTAAGTGCTCTGCGTAAAGCGTGTAATTTATTATAAGGTTTTAAAAATGCACATCGCTGTCGATCGCAGCGCACTGCTCGGCGGAATTTTCAGCCGCCCCTACCCATATGATGCAAATAACCCATATGACGTCACGTGGGCGAGCTATCTGATTGGCTGACCAGGGCGCGTGATCGATAATTTCTCCAACTTTATGGTAAACAAATGATCTTCGTAATAGTTGGAATGTTAGTTAATTTGTTTTTATAAAGAGAAAGTAGCAGAAAGAGAATGCACAAGAACAATTTTTCAGTACACTTAAGCACTTCCGGTACACAGCAAGTGTCGTCTGCTTGTGTTACAACGTACTCCATTTTGACGAGAGCTCCGCGGTCAGAGCACTATGATTCGACTTTGTTGCCTTGTGGACTGCAAACGTAGTGACTGGCAATATGTCAAGCTGCGACATCGTGTCCCTCTGCAGGGCAGCGTACGAGCGAACTGGCTGCTGCGCATCGGACTGCCGCTATCCGATCGGCGCCAGGATTTGTGCGTTTGTGGCCGTCACTTTACACCGGAAGATTACTAAGGCGCTAGCGTTTCGCGAGTCCCATATTAGGGCAAACGTAAGCGCAAGGTATATAGCGCAAGGGGACAGGGTCTGGCCGCTTGACTGTGCCGTAACGGGATGAGCCGAGATGAGCAGAAGGGCAAATGTGAATGGTCTGCACGGTGCAGCCACCTGGTGGCATAGAGCTCAACCATACACAGTAGCAGCAACGAAGCGTATTCTTTTTTGCTGCTGGTGCGTATTTTTCGCAGGAGTGTAATCATCAACACATTGTTTTTATAAATGTTTAAAATGTTTTACACTTGGTTAGAGCAATATTAGCGCTGTGTTTGGCTGGTTAAGCGCTGCGCCAACAAGTGTCTGGACCGTGCAGACCGATCAGGCCGCTCACGTACGTCTGCGCCAAAGTTCCTTCATCAGCTTGAGTTTATGCCTCCAGTCATTTGCCGATATGACCAGCTTGCCTGTGGCTAACGGAATACCAGACACGTTCGGCGCTGCGAGAGAATGCTCGCAACGCACGCTGCTTCGATAGCTCTCGCTTGGGGTCGACAGCCAAGCGGCTAGCGGAGAGGTTTCGCGCGGGCGGGGGCGGGCTTCAAAACAACCGGAAGTGGACGATGTGACGTCGCATCGTGACGCAGGACCAGTGAAGGCGGAGCTTAGCCCCGCTCGCTCGGCGAACGAGTTGAGGAGGAAAAGCATGGCTGGGGAGGAGGGTAACTTCTAATCGCTTGTAGCTCCATTAATACGTAACGCTTCACTTATATTGTGGTGCGAATGTTCTACTTAAGCTGTACCCTACGCGTCTACAAAATTTGTCCGAACCGTTTCAGGGGCCCTTTAACAGTCTCGGAAGAAAACAGCAGTTTACGATAGGTAGCGAGGCGCTGGAAGTGGTAAGGGAATACATCTACTTAGGGCAGGTAGTGACCGCGGATCCGGATCATGAGACTGAAATAATCAGGAGAATAAGAATGGGCTGGGGTGCGTTTGGCAGACATTCTAAGATCATGAACAGCAGGTTGCCATTATCCCCCAAGAGAAAAGTGTATAACAGCTATGTCTTACCTGTACTCACGTACGGGGCAGAAAGCGGGAGGCTTACGCAAAGGGTTCTACTTAAATTGAGGACGATGCAACGAGCTACGGAAAGAATAATGATGAGTGTAACGTTAAGGGATAAAAAAAGAGCAGATTTGGTGAAGCAACAAACGCGAGTTAATGATATCTTAGTTGAAATCAAGAAAAAGAAATGGGCATGGGCAGGACACGTAATGAGGAGGGAAGATAACCGATGGTCATTAAGGGTTACGGACTGGATTCCAAGGGAAGGGAAGCGTAGCAGGGGGCGGCAGAAAGTTAGGTGGGCGGATGAGATTAAGAAGTTTGCAGGGACAACATGGCCACAATTCGTACATGACCGGGGTAGTTGGAGAAGTATGGGAGAGGCCTTTGCCCTGCAGTGGGCGTACCCAGGTTGATGATGATGATGAATCTGCCCATGACAGTGTCGATTGTCTCTGTCATGATTTCGACAGCGCAAAGCTCCGAGCGTTTGCACGCGATCATCTGCATTAACCCGATGAAATTCGGCAGACTTAACAAACCCAGGCTTTTGCCACCTGGATCCCCATCTAACACTTTGCCTTGCGCACATCTTAACGCGACGGGAGGTAGCTCTGATTTGTAGTCTGTGAGTGAAGTAGGCAATAGCATTCACTATTGCCTACTTCTCCCTTATCGCAATGACCAGAAGTTCATAATGTGGAGTTTGTGGGTACAAAAAGATGATAGCGCACCTTTTGTGCTGATCCCTCGTTTCAGTGTACAAGGTCATCAACACAATACTCGATGAGCTTGACAACCGTGCCATTACGGAAAACAGAATTCTTGGACCCGGATCCCAGTCCACGTCAGGCCGACTTGCACTACAAGCATTAGTGTGTTCTTTAAAAGCATGGGAACTGATTGAAAACTATACTCACTGCCAGATGCATTCACATGTGTTTTTGGAGAAATATACTGGCCATATCTTATTTTTCGTAATCTTTTCTGCCCTTAACCCATCCCCCAGTGCAGAGTAGCCAACATGACGGCTAAACTGGTTAACCTCTCTGCCGTTCATGTCTTATTTTCTCTCCTATCTCTAACCAATGAGTTCTTCCGGAATGCATAAACTGGGGCATATATTCGTGAAAGGAAATATTATCACTCGCGTAATTATAGCAGAATATTAATAAAGAATTTCATACTAGTTCATTTAGAACCTAAGTACACAAAGAAATTATTCTCCCAGGGAATGGATTTTGAGACCAACGTCGGAGCGGGGCAGTCTCTCCAACGAAAGAATTCGTGTTATCTAACTAGGAAAATATAGCAGCCAGCAGTGCGAGAGCCCCTGTAGCGAGTGAGCGATATACCGTACCGATATATTTTGTTTCAATAAAGTAATTATTGTGGTACTGGGGATGATAGTGGTAGTTGCTGGTAGGATCGCCTTGGTAAGCTTGGTTCACAGTTGCTTCGCCTGTATATATCTTGGACGAAGTTGTGTCGGCCCGATGAAATGTCACTAATGTCTCAATACGACGAACTTATGTACTTATGGGATTATTACTGTTTTAAAACGCAGCTCTTAGATGCCCGTTCCTGCGTTTCGCGTCGGCGTCATCTCTCGGCGTAACCGAGCGAAGGAGCACAGCGAAGGATGAAAGAGCGAACGCGGTGCGCAGTGAGGGATGAAAGACGGCGATAGTGAACAGAGTGCGAGGAGGAAAGCGGAGGAACAGGATGCAGCGGAACTATAAGGCGGAAAGTGAAGGAGGAGGATATGGCGAAAGCGTGAGAAGAAAAGCGTAGTGGCAGCGCAGAATGGGCTCTGCGGCGACGACCGCTGTGAGATGGCGCTAGAGTATCGCACCGTCGTCGGTTCACCGATGGCATGCGGTGCGCGCGTCAACCGATACCATATATGGAAACAAACCGCTGCATGAGCGGAGGTCTGTCTGCTGCGGCTGCTGTGAAACGCGCCCACGCGTCACCCACACGCTGCTTCGCGATCTCCTGATTAGGGAGGCAGTCGCGCCACGCTTCGCTCCGTTTGAAATGCGCCGCACGAGACAAATTGTCCTCGCCAGCCAATTTATCGCGTAAAGAAAACACGTATAGAGCTGCGCTCAAATTTCGAGTTAGGGAGTATCGTAATCATCTGCGAATGTTTTGTTTGATTTCTCAAGGTCCTTTGAACAAAAAGCAAGTATATACGAAGACTATTCCGAAAGTAAGTTGCGCCATCTATTTTCACACGGAAGCATTATCACCCCCCCCCCAAAAAAAAAAAAATACTCCATGGCATCTTATACCCTTTGCGCTAATTTTCCACATAGTCGCCACGGACATTGAGACGTTTGTCGTAGCGTGCAATCAGTTTCAAGAAACCACTCTGGTAAAACTTATTGCCCTGCGATGCAAGGCCTGAGACATGAACTTCTCACCATACACAATCTGTAGGAGTTCATGGATGTCCCAGCTGCCCATTCATATCGGACAACAGCACACACTTCCAGTGGCAACCACGTTGTCAGCACATGCCTGTCTGTCATCGTGATTTGTACTCGAATAATCTTGGGCATGCCTGTCTGCTGCTACTCTCTCTTCAGCGCTCTGCACATGCGTCATTCCTCCACCGCTGACGCTCCTTCCGTCGTTAAACCAGCAACAAACATGAATTCCAATGGCGTTGTTTTTTTTAACTAATGTGCCATCATCTCTTAAAAAAATGACGAAACATACTTTTGAAACGTCTCTCGTATTCGCGATGCATTTGGTACGCTGGGAAGCCTCGTAAAAATAAGCGCCGGACACTTTTTATAGCAAAGATCAGTGAAGGTGGCCAGTGGATGACAAGCATTTCGTATGAGTCGAACGCTTCCTGAATTGAAACCCAGAACAGCGGCGAGAGCGATGACACAAATAATAATCGAGGCACAATGAAAGGCGCGCGCATTTTTTAATGCCATTGACTCTTGGGAGCCGAGTTCGCATTTTATTCGATCCTGTTCATTTCATTTTTTTTCTGTTATAGCAGTTAGTTTAGATGGCGTGCATTTCTCGCTATATGAACCTGTTTTATTTATGTGGAGCGATCTGTCAACAAGAGGGCCACATAGCCGCTTAGGATGACGCTTAGGATGACTTATGTGCGCTTAGCACACAGAAGAAAACAACAGGACGAGAAAGAGCGACTGAAATTGCGCTCGTTCGCATTGAACGAAATGGAACTGCAACCTTTAAAGGAACTGCATATTATTGCGTATGAAAGTCACTCAGAATAACTAGTCATGAAAATTTGTTCCAGAGAAGCCCAAGGAGCGAAACCTTACATTTGAGGGCCAGTGCAGAGAAAAAGCTAAATTAAGAAGTGTGTTGAAAGGATGTGAACAGCTTGCTGAAGATAAAGAAATATTAACAGCGGAATGTTTGTTCGTAAAAAAAATCATGTGCTGCAGTACGTAAGGTGCTGCCGCATATTAGAAACAACCATAATCCGTCTTTCGGATTATGAGTATTTTGATCCAAAGCTAGATATCATAACTGGGGACGGTAGAAATCATTGGGAGTTTGTAGTAAAATATGTAAAATCTTATCAGCGTTAATCCACGATGCCACAGCGTTAAAAAATGTCGACGGGTTTCGAAGTTGGTTACAACAGGTTGGCGGGCTAGTTGACTTGAATCCATGGTTTGAATCCATGATTTATCGATGCGTGCGGAAATAAAATATATAGTTGGAAGTAGCGCTGTCTCTGTGTATCTGTTTTTCGACGTCCTGGTTCAGTCGCGCTTACACGAAAGCTGGATATGACACGCAGGACATTTTTATATTTCTATCTTCGTCCATGGTGTTTCGTTCTGGTGTCTCATGATGAGCTCAAGTGAACTCATCAATAAAAAAGGGGATAAGCGAACGCGTCGCGTAGCGTTGTATTACAAGAATACAGATGGAGGATTCAGCAGCAGTGCAACTATGTAAAACTGTAACCATGTAACATACAAAGCGCAAAAAAAACGATATCTGGAAAAGAGAAAGCGACATACACTGTGTCGAACAAATTCGACGTCCTGTGCGCATAAGTTATGACGGCAAAGGTGTGGTTTAGAACCGTGGTTTGCCGGCACACGGCGAGTAGCTATTCAGTGACGCTGTGCAGAACGCACTTCGGTGAGCCGGATGCCGCCAACTGCTGGCTGGTGTGGCGAAGCGTGGCTGGATTTCTTGGCGGCAGGACCTCGAGATCGCGTTATTTAGGGTTTTAGTTACTGTCCGTCTCCTCACGACCTTGTGCGTAGTTTCTGCGCGGCTTCCTTTCTAAATGCCACGCACCTGTTATGTTAGCCCAACCGCAAACTCTCTGGAACTTTGTAGCCCTTGTGTTCTGGAAGATATCTCCATGCGCCAGGGCTGCACACGCGCACACGCGCACACGCGCACACGCACACGCGCACGCACACACGCGCACACACACACACGCGCGCGCACACACACACGCGCGCGCGCACACACACACGCGCATACATATAATCATTTTCGCACGATACCGCATACTTGATACTAGGAGATTTACGCTGAAGGTAGATAATTATCTGCTGCCAAGACGCAGTATACGAGCAGATTGTGAGCAAAATAAAATTCTTTTGGGAATCCTTCATTACGGAGGACTGAGAGTGATCGATGTACCTCACTTTTGAACAACTTTCGCTTTTCAAGTTTTGTAATTTGGCGCCAAAGCTTCCACAAATTCATCCTTGGCTTGGAGTCTTGCATAACATCTAATGTTTTATAACCATCTCGCTCAAACATGTGACTACGCAGTCGCAGCTTCGGTTTAAGCCACCGTGTTACATGCCATCTTTTTGCTACCATGCACAGGCTACGCTTCGTTTTCTGAACGCAGCATCCCTGATGAAGTCTTCCGACATCGCTCATGCGTAGTTACTATTTGGCGGCATAACCTTCCGCATCACTTTTGTGTTTACAAAATGGAAGAGAGAAAGAAAATCGCAAGAAAGAGCTCGTCCCCTCGTCGTTGCTGCCGCCGACAAGCAAATGTGGGACGCAACGAATAAAGAAAGAAAACCGTCGACGGAGCCGCAGCTGGAGCGCACACACGCCGGGAATTGGAGATCATTAGGCGAATCTTTTGCAACACAGAACGGTGGAAAAGAAATACAACGTTAGCTCGTGCCGTTCTATTCCAGTCGGCCTGCGCGAAAGCGTCGAGACCGTCGGTGAGCGGGTGGGGAGACGCACGAAGGTGGCCGGGCCGTTTATTTGTTGTTTTCGTTCGGTGACGTGCCGGCGTGACGACACGCCCACGAGCGCGTTGTAATTAGGCTGGCTCTCGTGCAATGGGTCGCCGAGCCTGGTGGTCAGGCGACGCTGACATGCCGATTGACCGGAGCTCTCTCTGGCTGACCAAAAGGGGTGGTGTCACCTTCACGGGGCACGCTGGGGCCAGGTGGGGCCACGGTGGGGCGGCCCAGACACGTTCCATCCGCCGCGGGCCGCCGGTGGAGGCCGTCGGGCGTGCCCCCCGCGGCACGGACTGTCAGGGCGGTGAGGCCGCGGCACTGAATTACTCGCGTGCACAAGTGTTTCTCTTTGGGAGTCGGCTGATGCGATAGTCGCGCACCGACGGGCGCAGAGCGCCAACGCGGCACATTTCCATCTCGCTGTCACAGCGAGCCCAGCCTTTGCAAGGCGAGATGTCCAAAGGCTGTGAGTCACTGCAATGGTACACGTTCACATTTCTCACGTGTATCCGCCATAGCGCGCCTCGAGAAACATTTTATTTCTTTATTGTTTCATCCAAGAAACACGCCTACAATGAAAGACGTTTTCTGAATGGTCGCGCGAATGCCAACTATTTCTTTTATTGTATCCATCTGTTCGCAAAGCGTAGGTTAAGAAAAAGGGCTTGGGGAGGCTGTGGGCGAATGTGCCAATCTTATTAAATAAACGGTCCCGCATGCTCCGAATCCTATGCGCTTATGCAATTCCGGAGGATGGAACAGAAGTTCGTCGCAACAGCGAGTGATTGGAGGTTTTAGGCATTAGCATGTGTGACATTTATTCCAGAGGAAAGCTCCAATATGCAATGCCGGCCCTATACCTCTAGCTGCTATTATTTTGCAGGTTACAAGTACTTTGTTGGAAATGAAGGTTGCTAAAGACCCTTTTATTGCCTAAATAAGTAACAGGCAACGCATTGTACACTGGCTTTTTCACTCAAGTGCAATGGAGCTGAGGCCGAGAGAGAGATGTTTTAATGATATCTCGGGAGGCTAGCCTAGCGACAGGCATGACATAATGCTCAAGTTGTAATATATAACGACGGATGAAAGAAAGAGAATTAGCTACATTCATTATATACTCGGCATTTGAAAGGCAAGCCTGAATGAAATTCCAACACGAGAAAAGCAATTAGGCGGCGTGTTGTGCAATTACCTCACATTCCTTATCAGGGCAGTTATGTAGTGTGATTTTCGTGACCGTGATGTGATCATGTACATCGATGTCCTTCGCTTATCAGGACAGCGATGTACGTGATTCATTCACACACGCTTGGGTGATGGTGAGGGCGCATCAAGCGCCCGAATACGTTACGATTACGCGCCACAATTTCAACTCATTGAGCGTAATGTGGGCTATGCTTTTTTCCCTCCCAGTCGTGTTTTATTCTGACGCGATAGTAATGTGCCAAGAGCGAATACTTCCGTAGACTTGCCAATTGTCAAGCTTTTGTAAGCAGGATGTCTTGCAAGTAGCCAAAAATGGCCCATATAATTGTGATAACAAACGAGTTTTGAACATTGGTTTAATTTTTTTAGATGTATTCTTCATATAGGAACGCTAGAATGATCGAAGGGCAACCTTTTGACATCTTGCTTTTGATTAATGTTGCGTAACTTTAGACCGTTTGCAGCTAACAACACATTTCTTTCTTGGCGTCTGGGCAATAGGAACAAGTGAACATATAACATACACGACAAGTCGAAACCACAGTAAAAAAAAACAAACCACTAAGTGTAGTTACTGGTTCGATGGCAAATATTTTGGTTGTTCACTTGAATCCTGTCATTCTATTTGGATAGCAATTATATGGTCACTCGAGGCGCATTTCTGCCATCGCCGTGATTTTCCGTATAAAGTCTAAGGATGTTAACATCGTCGCCGCGTGCTCTATGCTGTACGTGCGGGTGAAAGCGTGCAGGGGTGAGCCGATGGTGCTGGCTCAATTTCGCGCGCGCAAGGAAGGAAAGTGGGATAGCAAGCATGCCGTCTTCTTTTAGGCAGTTATGCGGAATTTTTGGAGCGTGATCGTCACTTAACACATTTATTGCCGAAAATTGGGGTCGTTCATTAGCCTCATTGAAGATAAACTGCGCACTTCGGTCAAAGCGTGACGTTGGGGTTGATATGATAATATTGACGTGCCGCACGGAATACAAACGGGCGCGCGTTGTTGTGTACCAGAGGCTAATTTTTTATCAGCTATGAATTATGGGACGTTTGGCGACTGAAAAAAGAGCGGTTATCCGAAAATCATAGCGAAGAAAAAGAAAAAAAAAACAAGAAAAGGTAGAAGGTAACGGAATACCAAAGTCCTATCGAAAAAAATGCTTGGATCAAGAAAACAATGAAAAAGAAAAGAAAAGCTTATGTAAGTACTAGAACAGTGCATGCGCGAACGAGCCATAATTATCAACGCGGTGAAAAAAAAGTACCAGTTACTGTTCACAAACAATTGACCACGTCACTGTCTACAAGTAAAATCCCATAGTGAATTGAGAGACAATTTCTGTTTGCTGGGGCACGACCACAGTCGAAGCATTTTCTGCACTGAGCTTTGAGACATCCGCTGTCACGCCGTGGGCACTCACTGAGACAGTTCTCCACAGAATTTTCCGTGGTGCCACAGGGCGTGTACTCATATGGTTACCTTTTACTACATTTTACTGCATGAATGCGCGATATTGTACAGGCATAAGAATGAAGATAAGCGTCTTATGGTAGAGGCATGGCATATATATAATGGTGGAAGTGCGTGCGTGAGTCAGCCTTCGATTACTTTATATAAGGAAGAGATTAAGTGCCTTAACAGTTACCTCTCACGTAGACCGGCACATGTACCCGACTGACACGTGGTGATACCATTCCTGAGTTTGCGCAGATGAGTTTTGTCTTCTTTCTTTTTTTCGTCTTAGTACTCCCTTCAGTTGATAGTCGGCGTTCGTGTTGTCCACTTCTCTACTCTTGTGTCCTGTCTGCACGCCTCACCTTTTTTGCATAATGTACCTTTTACTATGCAAGAAGCAAGGTTTGTCTAGCGCGCGATCAATTTTTTAGGTTTACCAAGAAGCGAAGCCGAAGGCCAGTAGAGACGCATTCGCGCACGCATGAAAGCTCGTTGTCTGGCATTACTTGTACCACAGGCCGCGAAGGAGGTGCTTAGAATTCAATGACGAGGAGGCAGCAGGTGTGAGTGTGTCTTGTATGTGCCGTCAAGGGTGCGTTTATTGGCTACTATACAAATATGGCTTAGGATCCACTGAAAGGAAATTTAACTATCGGAGAATGTCGCCAGAGTTAATGCTTTAGCAATTTTATTAATATAGTGAGAAAGCGTCATAGTGTTATTCGCAGTGTCACACCGTTAATATCAGTGTTATTATTGAAAATGATTGCGAATGGCGGATAATGAATCGGACGCACACTTCGGCTTATTTAACGAGAGGGCAAGGTGGTTACTTGCCCCTTCCGCCTGCCACACACAAACTTTCAAAAGTGAAGGCGGAGGGGTTAAAGTACGCCATTTACGAATACCTTAATACATTCACGTACCCTAAAATAATTTTACAGGATGGATTGGTCTGGGAGAGTGACAGGCTCCAGTCCTGGAGTATAAACACAAGCCCTAAACGGAACCATTGAAATTTATTGAGCGGTATTATGTTGTTTATTGATTTGTTATACTCACTTGCAAGGACTGTATACCTTCCACAGAGGAGTGGTAACAAAGCAAGAAATGTGCTGACAATTACACAAAGAAAATTAGGCGGAACCTTCCTGAACGGGAACTGTACAAGATATATGACGGTCGCCGTGATGGGGAATGTCTTATAAATGGTAATGATGTGTGTGAGGCTTATGCTGATGTAGTATTCGTTATTTATTTATATATGTCTGAGAAGTACGAGCAGAGATATGCACATATCCATATTGCTGAACATATTCATTCCGCGCCACGCCTACCGCTACATAATGCTACGCATATCTTCGGCAGTTCCCTTTCAGGGAGGTACCGCTTAATTTGTTGGCGCGACGCCCGGCGTGGCACAACCATCGCGTTAATGCTGTCAAAGGCATCGGATGGGGGACAGCGTCGTGTGCACGCGTTACTAATGCACGAGTGGCGCATCCTCCCGTTCTTGGACCCCTTTAGTCGCCTTCCATCCTCACTGGTCGGGTGTTTACCAGGGCGTCCAATACTGCTTGCTATAGCCCTTTTAGCCTACACATTTCTGGCCTGTTTAATGCCTCCTTTCTACATATGGTGCATGGGGAACGGCGAAGGCGGACGGCCTCGTAGAATGTTTGGTGCTGGCGCGCCTGTTGTTATTGTGGACAATGGCTCGCTTGTCACCGTACTCCGGATTGCAGCTATCAACCACGCACACAATGGTATTAAACTGCGCGTGCTCGCCCTGCATTGGGAAAGGCGTTTTCAGACTTCACATGAAATTTTTCGACTGACGCACCATATAATGCTACGCAATAAACGTTAAGCGATAGCGCGGTAGATTGCTGTCCTAAATGAAACTGCGTCCTAGATGTGAACGATAGAAACGGGAAGATTTTTTTTCCAGCCAGGCACTTGGTGCGGAGCAAAAAGGAGTCATCGTAGCTGTCCGTTCAACAGGGGCGGAATTCACTAAGCTGCTTTGTGCGCAAGCAATTTCTTAGCCAAAAACTTTTTACACTATAAGGTAAGCGTGCAACCGAGGTGGCAGCACATTTAATTTACAGCGTCTTATGTGAGCTAGGAGGAAGCAAAGCTCAGATTAAACGACAAGAAATCAAAGAATCGCGGTCGACTGTTAGCATGATCGCATATCATGCATCTGTGTCTGAGGCTATATTCTTACGGCCAAATCACAGCACACCCCCATTCGACAGCTTCCTTTTCCGGGTGTCTGCTACAGCGCCGACAAGCGCAACCGCGCTCACCCGTTCACCGCACCACCGTCAAAAGAATGACAGTGGAAGTGCCACGCATTGTTTTCACATTTCTGAGTGGAACATTTCCATCGCTTGTTTGAGTGGTCTTAAACTTGTTCTGAAGCTTCTTTCTTATCCTCCAAGTTTCTGCGCCATATGTTAGCGTAGTAGAATGCAATGATTCTAACCTTTTCTATTCAACGACAGCGTTGAACTCCCGGTCATGATTTGGTAATGCCGGCTGGACGCTCTAAAAACAGTTGTACCCTTTGGGATGTGTATTTGCCACAGACCAATAATCGTCATCGGTCTTGCCCGAATTTTTTTTCTTTAACGATGCGAGCCTGGTACTTTCATGTCATGAATGGCATGCGCGTTATCAGCATGACAGAGCATTCTCGACAGGAAAGTAACGAGCGCAGCGTTTTCAAGATGCAAGCAAGACAGATGACGATTATTGTTGTGCGGCAAATATACACCAAAAAGGGGGGTGCAACTGTTTTGAGAATGTATTCGTTCCGACTAATCTTCATTCTTTTGTAAATTTCCTTCTCATAATCAGGGTTACCTGTGAGTAAGTGACCTAGACAAACTTACTCCTGCACGAACTCTAGACACTGACTGCCGGTCATGAATTCTGGTTCACTTGGCAGTCTATTCAACGTTACCTTTGTCTTCTGCGTACTAATATTCGACCTACTGTCACACTTTCTCGGGTAAGGTCGTCAATCAATTGTTGCAATGTATCCCCAGCGTTGTTGAACAGGACAACATTACCGGGAAGCTGTAGGCTGTTGAGATATTCGCCGTTGATCGTCGTTCCTAAGCCTTCCCAGTCTAACCGCTTGAATATTTCTTCTAAGCATGCAGTGCATACCTTTGGAGAGGTTATGTCTTCTTGCCTGACTGCTTTCTTGATAAGTATTTTTACACTTTTCTTGCGGATAATTAAAACATGTGACGCCGGAACTACCAGTGAGGCAGAGTCGAAGCGAGCCTGAGGATGCGGATACGTGCGCTGTGGCTATAGAAGTTACACATAAATATGGAGGTTACAGATAAATGAAAAAATTCTTGAGTTGTCAGCCGAATGCTGTAAGCATCACATACTTGATGTGAAGCTAATTCAGTCCTTCAGTACAACCCGTACGATATGCACTTAGACCGGTAACTATACAGGAATGTTGTAGCTTCGTCCAAACACGCTGAATTAAGTGATCGAACTGTGCTCCGCCGGGAGAGAACACAAGACAGCATAATTCGCGCGACGCAAATGCGGATCTTGCTGATACGACGCGGTTTAGTTACCGCGCTTAGGGTCGTGTACGTTTCATATTGTTTACTTCGCGATATCAGGAACTCTATACTGGACATTCCGCCATTTTCTTCGAGGCGTGACGTAGGCGCGACGCGTACAAAATAGCGCTGATGGACCTATTTTGCTTTCGTAACGTGACGCAATCTTGACGTTTTGCCTATCAAACTGAATGAAGGCCCTGCACATAATGTTCTTGCTAAAGCAAAATAGTTTTCCTCCTCAGTAAAAATAAAGCAGCTAGCTCAAACTGTATGATCATTCCGTCGAAAACTGTTCCCGCTTCCGTCGCCTACTTCATCAGCTAGGATCCGTGTTCCCGGAAAACGGAATGAGTCATCTTATATAGGCAGCAACACGCTTGTTTTCTACTTTGAGACAACATGCGCGACCTACCAGTGGTGATGAGCGCACGTTCTAGGCCACGTTATAGCTGTCTCGTGAAACGCATGTGACTCGTCTGACGATATTGCGAGCGGTTCGATGAATATGCTTGGCCGAAATGCAGTCATTGGATTCCTTAGTCTAGCCTTCTAGGGAAGACGACTGTTTTAAAAGCGGAATCCTTTTGGTGCAGTCAGGGAGGTGGGCTGACGTGTTGTGAACTCAGACGTTTAATGTGCTCCTACATGGAGTGTGCTTCCGTATCTAGAGCCAGTGCAAATAATGTAAAATAAACCCTTTTTCCTTCATTCCTACTACCGTACGTACTCATCAATGGGCTTGGTGGATTCCTGGCCGAGACGCCACCCCAAGCCCCAACAAACTGGTTGGCAGTGGTGAGATCAAGAAGCAGTCCTCACGATCTGGGATCGGCGTACCTGAGAACGAAATTCCGGGAGACACCACCTTCGCAAGCTCGAGGTTAACTGCGGACGGAAGAGTGACTTCTGTGGATCCAGGATAGCAGAACTACTCTTCGTGGCTTAGAGAGGCACAACCGTCGCAATAATGGCGTGGAATCTTGGATGACTCGAGGAAATTTGAAGGAAGAGCAGCAGAAGGCAGTCTTCACGATCTGGGATCGGCGAACTTGGGAACGTGGCTTCGAGACACATGACCTTCGCAAGCTCGAGGTTGGGCGAGTGCTGGAGCGACTACGTTTTGCCGGACGATAAGGACAGGGTCCTATCGGGCTATTAGCTGTCATTGATCACTATCGGGTCTGCAGTCAATACAGGCGAAGTAAGCCCGAAATTCGTACGGCGATTGACGAAGTGGGTATCGATGAGGACGTGCTCACGGATGGCTGGGTAAAGATATGTCACGAGAGGAAAGAAAGGTAGGAAGAGAAGGAGCGCGAGAAGGAAATGAGGGAGAGCGAGAAGGAAGAGAATAGAAGACAGGCAGAAATTGAGCTCAAGAAAATAAAATTAGAGCAAGTGAGATTAGCGCGCAGTGCGGATGCAGTATCGCCACAAACAGAAAGCGTGAAAATGACGAGTTTGCATCAAGCATACAAAAGTGGCTACGGCATTGGTCTCTACCTGATTAATTTTGAACGGATTTGTGAGAAGCAATCATTTCACCAAGACACATGGCCGGAGCCGTTGCTTGCGTTGTTGTCGGAAGAAGCTTCGCAACTTGTGGCCAACTCAGCGCAGCCGAGGCAGACGTGTACAGTTCAGTGAAGTCGAGTTTGCTCGCAAAATACAAGCTTTCCACAGAGGAATTTCGAAGGAGATTTCGGCAGTAAAGAAACAAGCCTAATGAAAGCTTTCAGTTTACGTGTAGCGGAAAGGATACTTTTTCAAAGTGGGTGAAAGGAGCAGGGGTGGGTAACGTCGATAAACTGTCAGATTTAATCTTCTTAGGGCAGTTTTATGGGAGCCTGACGGATGTCGTACGCCTTTGGGTTAAGGACATGTCAGGAAGGTGTGTCTGTAAAGAGTGCAGCCCAGCTGGCCGATGAATATGTAGTAAGAAGAAAAAAACAACGAAAAAAGAAACGAGACGACGCAAGTCGCAGTTCGGCGCGTACTGAAGGCATAGCGGAAGCACCTCAAATAGGTAGAAAGAACCCGGGAATCCTTCGGAATAGTTGAAATCGAGAGTTCGGTGGGGCTATTATAACTGTAAGGAAACGAGTCGCTTCGCCCGAAACTGCCCAAACAAAAGGCCAGTATTCGCTTGCATAGGCAATCATACGATTGACGTCGATCTACTAAAGACATACATGATGGAACTAGTTGTAAATGGCAAAGAGTGTAGCGTACTCAGGGATTCCGCGGCCATCATGGACGGCGTCCATCTGAAGAATATAAAAAGTGAATACTACGTGCCCGAATGCGCGTCGACAAGGCAGGCCATCAGCGAAGGCTCAGTGTGCCTACCAATGGCAAAGGTACAGATTGAGGGACCTTTCAGAGATATCGGGACAGTGGCAGCAGTCTCCAATGGGCTACCGGAAGGCTACCCTTACCTGTTCTCGAACAGCTCAGAGTCCCTACTGAATAAAAATGGGTGCACATTTACTGAAGCCCATGTCATGACTTTGACGAGGTCCAAAGTCCGCGAACTAGCTCAGCAGCTAAGTTACGACGCTGAACAAAGTGCAAAAAAAAAAAAAAAAAACGAAACAGCTAGCTCCGGCCACGTAACTAAGCCGGAGGAGGAAATCCTTGCGGTTTCCCCGACAGAAATTCAAGAAGAGGGTCAGGCTGAGGAGCCACCAACGCGAAGAAAAAAAAAAGGCACTCGGAAATGAGCACCACAAAGCGTGCTAAGAGAAGGAGGCGTTGCAGAATCAGGAATGCGGCAGGGAAGGCAACGCGGCCGAATGAAGCGAAAGCCACTAAAACCTGTGAGGAGCACAGTGAAAGAATCAGAAAGGCGAGTTTGTCGTTTGGGATGTTTCCAGTCGGAACACGTTCGAGCCACAAAACGAGGAAGAAAAGAAAGATGTTCGGCGGGGAGGAGGACAAAAGCCAGGGGGCAATTATGTTCCCCCTCGTTGAGCTCTTTTCGAGGTGTAACCTGTATGACACAGGAGCGCGGGGCGGTAAGGCAACGCGAAGTGGTCATACCTGACAGTGCAATCGTAGTGCAATGCCTAGAAGCCATGTGGCCAGTACGTAAAGTGCTGGGGATCTGCAGCTAGGGGAATGGCCTACGTGCCCTTTCTACTCCATAAGAACAGCGATGTGGGCGAGTTGGTTTAGGTCCACGGTGTAAAATTTCTGAAACGCGAAGCACTAAAGTGCGGAAAGAAAGGTAAAAAAAAGCCGTAGGAAGAAGGATTGCAAGAGTACAACACGAGCGCTCACTACCAACTGAATTAATTGGTCACAAAACACACACATCTATATACACAAGGTGATATAGTTATCAAACACAGCGTCAGACACACTAGTCGCATTGGAAGGTGAGGCAGCAGTAAAAATCCCTAATTGACAATGTTGTCAAGAGCTTTCAGACGGTTCCCGCCTCGAGTTTGTCTTAAAGAGATGACGCAACAGTCAGCTATTCAGAATGAATAACGGTGGCGCAGGTTTTATGGAAGCAATAGTTTGTTGGTTTCTTTATTTCTAAAGTTTGGTCAAACGTTCAGTTATGACGTTGAGATGGCGCACGTGCCCGTGTGTAAGCCGAGGCAAGCACTCGTTGGCGGTAAGGACAGGCTTCCGAGAGAATAGTTTCTCGGCACAGTCTTCAAGATACCCTTCGCAGATTGCGACTGCGCATACATCGGTGAATCGGGCAACTTCAGACAGAGTCTGAGGCAGCATTGGAAAGATGTCGAAAAGAAACGTGCAGTTTCGGAATGTCCTTGCCGAGCACACGGATGCAACGGGCCACAAGGTTGACTGGGATCGCTCCAGAGTTATCGGCCAAGAAAGAAACCTGAAAACGCGGCTGTATCTGGAATCAGTGGAGATACAGGAAACATGTCACACGCTCAATCGAAATGAGGGAGCCTTCCCCCCGTCATACACGCGCTGCTTACGTCACGTTCTGAAGTATACATAAGCTTCCGTCAACTTCCCTTTAACCCATTGCGAACAAGGCTTCCGTAGGGAAGCCGAAACATCTTTTAGATTTATTCCTTTTTAGTACTTCTTTTGGTCGGTGTCCGTCGTTTTATTGCTTCATTTACACTGCTCGGGTGGCGACCAAATCAGCCGATTCCGCCACCCCAGAACACCTCAACCAGAAGAACATATACTGCCTCATGGTCCGGTGAGTGCTGCAAAAGGGAAGATGAGGTAAACTTGACATGGCGTAGAGCCACCGGTGCTCAACTCGAAGAGTTAAATAGGCGTTTTTTGTCGTTTACCCATGGCGGCCGCATTTCGATGGGGGCGACATGCGAAAACACCCGTGTACTTAGATTTAGGTGCACGTTAAAGAACCCCAGGTGGTCGAAATTTCCGGAGTCCTCCACTACGGCGTGCCTCATAATCAGAAAGTGGTTTTGGCACGTAAAACCCTATAATTAAAAAAAATTAAAAATTAATTTGTCGTTTAGTACTCAAGAAACACCTGACGCCATTTATGATGGGACATGACACGATTAAACTCTCCTTCTCTCTCTCTCTCTCTCTCGAAACTCTCTCCTTCTCGAAATGTTGGATCCACCGACATTCCTTCTTCGACCACACTTAACAACTCCGAGCCTCCATCATCCTGGGAACTCCTCTTTTGTTTGGGCTAAACTTTAAGAGCTCTGTGGTAGAGTGAACGACGCTAAACATTTGGCGCGAGCGTTTCACGCTTCGGATTTTTGCGAAGTGCTTCTCTTCTGGCTCTCCCAGTATGGCCCTGTGAAAGGTGAATGGGGGCGTTTAATAAATTCCAATGTTCTTACATGTGGCATGTTCTTTTTTAAGCTCGAAAAAAAGAACGAGGTAGTGAGAGAGCGAAAGCTTCCCAATGGCGTGGCTTCGCATTGATTGCATCCCCCGTCGACTGCCGAACGCGCCGCGGTTTCCTGGGGAACGAAGGGCTTTCCTCGGAAGACTTATGCATTAACGCTTCGCGGGACGGCTTGCATCTGAGACTGTCATCGATCTCACCTGATTGACGCTAGACCTCAGGGTCGTCGGCAAAGGTCAGCCGTCGCCTCGTCGATCAAGGCTCTTGAAGGCGACGGTCTTTTGAACTTTTGAATTGCAGGTCCAAAAATGGAAACGGAGAAAAAAATTACAGCAAATTGAAAATTTAGCAAGTTAGATGGGCAGTTATCTGAGTTATTGCAACATTACTAGTCACATGCCTAGGTAAAAGAAAGAAAGAGAGAGCGAGAGAAAGAAATTACAACTTAGGCAATAATTGTTCGCAATCAGTTACAGTAGCTAGTGTGGACGATACGTTATGAAACAAACTGGCCGTTGGCTCATTTGGCTCATATATATACCCCTCGAAATGTTTATTTTTCGACTAAATGCACGAGAAACAAATAGAATAAGTATACCTAACGAAAAGAAAAAAAATACTTTGTGGAAACCAGACAAAAAACTTCAAGTGGTCTTCACCACAGGCCAGCCATTGCTTCGTTTGGAATTTGTACAGAGAGCTCTCGTCATATGTGAACCAGAGGTGTACATTCCCTTTGCTTTACATCACGTCTGTGACTGCAACCGGACCCGCCGCGGTTGCTCAGTGGCTATGGTGTTAGGCTGCTGAGCACGAGGTCGCGGGATCGAATCCCGGCCACGGCGGCCGCATTTCGATGGGGGCGAAATGCGAAAGCACCCGTGTACTTAGATTTAGGTGCACATTAAAGAACCCCAGGTGGTCGAAATTTCCGGAGTCCTCCACTACGGCGTGCCTCATAATCAGAAAGTGGTTTTGGCACGTAAAACCTTATAATTTATATTTTGACTGCAACCGGAGATCTTGCATCGGCTTGTCTCCTCTGACCATGCTTTGAAAAGAAGGCAAGTCGCGTACAATACTTAATTTTCCTCACCCGGCGTTCTTCACTAAACCAACAAATAACGCTTGCTGTATGTCAGTCAGTGTTGGCGGACGACAGTTAGCCAGAAACTCCGCATTCAGGGCCGAAAGTCGGCAAGGCTTCTTTTTCTGGTGTGTTGCCTGTAGGAAACACTCGTCCATAAAGGGTCAGGAAACGAAGAGAACATAAGTTTGCAGCGCGGAAGCCCTGTGTTAATGCTGTAATTCTAAGGAGCTTAAGAAATGTACGTTTATGGGGCTTCTTAAATTTTGCGTTATTTCAACCATGAAATTTTTTAAAGCCAATGCCTTTCCATACTTTAAAGAGACCCTATTCATCCGGAAAGTGTTGATCATCCGAAGTTGATGCCCTCAAATGAGAGGATCGGGCTTCTTTTCCTTGACTAAGAAATTGTTTTTTAATTGGAAGCATAAAGTTTGGAAGGGATTGCGCGAGTCGATAGACGGCGGTGAAACATTGTCAAAAATTAGGATGTCGTTCCACATGATGACGCATAATGAAGTTCGTCTTAGCCACTACCAAGTGCGGCCGTTTTTTTATCAGAAGTAATTGCTTTGCTACCACTGGGGCTTTCGCGCCTTTATTATTTTGTGCATGTAACTATAGGGAGTTAATGCTCTCAGGTGGCGCTGCCTGCGCACCATGCATTGTCACGTCGCATACTACTTGCTACCAGAAGTGTACCTGACCGTCCAGCTGACATTTCTTTCTACGTGATTGTTGTTTTTTGTTCTTCCAGTTCCCTCAACAAATGTCGTGTGCCGTTTCCATTGTTTGGAGTTCTCCGTTTTCGTAGAATGTCTGTCTCAGGGGTGCCGCCATCCGAAGAGTGGTACTCGCCTTTCTGCTTAAAATTACAAGATGACTGGCATGTGTTCAAATGACAGGTAGAAAAAAAAACCATTTTTGCCCATTTAATTATAACATTTGCGGAGTCCTGGTACAATTTGTACATATATATTAGGGCTCTTTTCGCATATTTAAGCCCCCTCCCCCCTCTTTTCTTATTTTTTGAGCCAGAGCTGCACTTGTTTCTCCAGTTTTCTTTTTATTCTTTTTTTTACGTCGCGTCAGCGCTATCATCAGTAATCAGTCTTGCCGACGTTTGAGGGAGCCTTGCTTATCAACTCAAAAGTCCAACAAGTCAACAAGTGTCAAAAATTTTTACGCACATCTCGAAAGAACTATTGCGGATGTGGACATTATGTACTAGCTCTTGATTTTGCAACAAAAGTAGATGTATTTAAAAATTGGTAGACATCCTCTTTAAGACCTTCGTTCACTCTTCAGAGGCTTAAGACACGGTTAATAGCATCTGAGCGATTACTTGCACATTTGGACCAATGTTTGCTACGTCGTATTTCGAAAAGCACGCAGGACTCCGGCACGAGCCAGTGCCACACATGTTGGCTCGATGTTAACCAGTGGCCATTAAATTGTCAGTCCGCCAGGTAACGTTCGGTTGAACCTGTGATGAGTTCATATAATGGCTCAAAAATCTTCCTTTAATAACGGCACCAGAGAACCGAGCCGATCTCGTCGCACTGCGTACCGCCAAAAGGATGTACGTGGAGTAGGCGCAGACACGAGCAGCGTATAAGCCGGCCGAAAAAGACTCCGCTTCTGAGATCCTACAAGCAGCTAGAACGATGCGCGTAGTGCCGACGTCCTCCGTGAGCGTCACAATTAAAGTGCTTCTCAACTGCGCCCGGTAGGGAGATCCAACAAGGGCCTCATTAGTGGCATAGTGCTCCTCAGTACCCACTGGGCTTGCGCCTGCATCGTCGGGAGCACGAGTGTCCGTTGAACTCACCCGTGGGCATTCGCGTAAGGGGAAGAAAGCTTAAAAAAACATGGAGGAAAGGAAGAGTTACATAAGAGGAAGAGTGAAAAAAAAGGCAGCAGATCCCACGCCCAGTGGAAATCGATGTTATGCGAAGCAGTGTGCGGGGAGCCTACCAAGCTAACGAAACGACCATGAGAGCACCAAGACGTAGGTGGCTGTTTCATGACCCACATGACACGCATGTCATGACTTATCATTTATGTTCGTCAAACGCTCTTGTCATACTATGCCAATTTTCGTACATACCTAGACGTAGGTGGCTGTTTCATGACCTACATGACATACATGTCATGATACTCATGTCATGACCAATCATTTATGTTCTTTATATACTCTTGTCATACTATGCCAATTTGGGTACATACCAAGACGTAGGTGGCTGTTTCATGACCTACATGACAGGCATGTCATGACATTCTTGTCCTGACCGATCATTTATGTTGCTCGTACACTCTTGTACGACGAACTATTCCAAGTTTGCTACATACCAAGTTAACGAAATGGCCATGAGAGCACAAGACGTAGGCGGCTGTTTCATAACCTACATGGCACGCATGTCAAGACATTCATGTAAGGACTTATCATTCATGTTCGTCACACACTCTTGTCATACTATTCCAAGTTTGGTACATACCAAGTTAACGAAATGGCCATGAGAGCACCAAGACGTAGGCGGCTAGACAGATAAATAGATACTATCAAACTGGCAAATGTTCGCGAAGAAATGCTTCGCATTTAAAAAAATTGATTATGCGCATTCTGATGACGTTCGTGCTGCAGCGCTGAGTGGGGCGTTTGTGGATGTTGAAGAGTCGCCATGCATAAGCGGGTCTAACGCGAAGTATATACGGCTCA
The DNA here is from genome assembly GCF_023375885.2 of Dermacentor andersoni. NCBI lineage: Eukaryota > Metazoa > Arthropoda > Arachnida > Ixodida > Ixodidae > Dermacentor > Dermacentor andersoni. Next base: position 156,863,391 of record NC_092814.1, read on the forward strand.
AAAATATTTATGCAGGCCACCAGGTACACAGCGCCCACCACGTGGCTATCGAAGGTGCAGCTGCTTGCTTATACTCGAAGTTTCTTACGTTAGGGGACTAGTTTGAACGAGGCGAGTAGTCCTGTTTTTTTTTATGTACTATCAGAAACTTGCGCTACGGATGTGATAGCTTTGTTGCTGTGGGCGCTGGAGAAACATTGAAAACATCGACAACAACAGCATAACTAATATTTTTTTACAGCGAAGCCGTTTATGGCTACGGTTCCGTGCATTCTTGTTCTCCTTGTGCAAAAACTGAGTGTGTCGATTTCGGAGATAGTGCAACACCGGGCCGACTCACGGCGGAGGTGAAGCCTGCATCGAGCACTCCGCCCCAATAATAAAAATAAATAATAATAAATGAAATAAATCAATAAGGATGCATTGTTTCAATTCGATGGGTATGCTGAAATCGTTTGTGAACAGCACATGAATATACAAGCAGGAGGCGTTGTCATGTAGACAAAGGACAAAATGTATGTACAACCATACACCCTTGACTCGCAAGAGGACAATGCCAAAGACTGTGGGGATGTCTGTGTCGCACAAACGAAAGATGGAATTGCGATATCCACTGCGTATATATCTCTAGGCACATCCAAGTTCAATATAGAAAAGTTCATGACCACACACTTTGTCAAGGGTTAGCCGCGAAGATACTAGTAGCTTTCTGATCTTTGTGGGAGACTTCGATATGGACATTTGAGAACCAGACAAGAAATGGTTCTAGAAGAGTGCTAGAAGAGTTTGAAAGCCCACGCTCCATTTAAGTCACGTAACTACTCAACAACGGTCGTGTATAGATTTAACTTCGGCCAAGACTCTGTTTAAGGCTGTAACCGAACCAATCGATATATCACAGTAGTAACAAAGATATCGTCACTAACATTACCAAATGATAAAAATAAATACCCGTACCCTTGTCTAACTCTGTGTGATGTGCTACAGCTTCGCGGCTCATCGACCTTCACAGAGTGGAATGGCTCCTCAATTTTTTGCTTAACGCAACTATGGTACTGCGTAACGTGCTGAATATGTTTATCGTTTTCAGGGGCGAAGTTTGTTAGGGTTTTGAGCGAGAGCGTGGTGCCGCGTTGAGGGTATAGTCCCGAAATACGGATGGTGACGTCTCAGTGTCAAATTTTGTGCTAGGGAAACATCTACAAAAGCGAGTCTCTTTAAAATGCTCCCGTGGCATTTCCCGCGTTGATTCGCAGTGTTTACAGGAAGCGCATATACTTGTGCATTAAGTTTAGGTGTATACTGCTGCTGACAATTATCAGTTGCATTTGTTCTGCAATATTTACATTCGGCAGCTCACACACTTGTGGTACTTCGCCTGACTGCGGCAGGAACAATTGTGGCTACAGCTCATGGCACCCCCTATTTTCCAAGCACTGAGGCCACTTTTGCCTTTGATCACGTTTTTTTTTTTCGCTGGCATCATCGCATTTTGTTCTTGGCCACATTAAGCCCTGGATGCCAAGCAGGAGCGATTGACATACTAAATGCATGAATGACAATGACAAAATATTCCATCATTCCCTCCAATAATTTAGGTTAATTGCATCTCTAGGCAAATTATTTTTGCGCATGGAGTTTAATGTAATTGACGTCCAGTCTTATTATGTCGTTTGTGTTTCTTTTCGTATAGGGCCGCTGTTCGTAGGTATTTTAGAGCTATATCTTCATCCTTGTTTAATATAGCTCTGATGGCCCAAACATCAGTAAAGTAGCTTCTCATTCACTCAAGAGTGGTTCAAACGTTTGCTTATGATGGGCATTACGACATTAATTTTCTTACTTTTCTTCCAAGAGTAGTTATAAGGGCTAAACAATGACTTAGGCCCGACAAAGTCTGCATTGGGCTTCAAAAGGTACCACCTTTATGCAGAGTTGACTGCTTGCCGGGCTTGAAAATATGCAAAGGAAGTGCGCACATGACAACCGGAAAGCTTCGGGCAGTTACTTCAACACAGCACGGAATACAGGACTCACACGATTCAAGTAATCGTAGGCTGGTACGCCCAGAAATGACAAATTCAGCTGACAGGGAGCTCAAACTCCCGAATACATTAACGGAGTCTCGGAGCTGGAAAATGTTCGTTTCATGGTTGAGCGAATGGAAATTGCAGATGCATTAAATCGACGTCAGAAGAAAGCGAAGAAAGCGGCGAAGCAACATAAATGGTATCACGTTACTCCTAATCGATGCCGAGGGCTTTGTTAAGCTTAGAAGGAAGCTTGAATAATAAAATTACCCGCCGTGATTGCTTAGTGGCTATGGTAAAGGGAAAATGAGACATCCACCCAAACGTAGCTAAGTCCTACAAAGGAAACACATACGGATTCCTCGAAAGAAAAGGTTCGCAGTTGAAGAAAAATTCGTTCCGGTCCGGGACTTGTACCCGGGACCAGCGCCTTTCCGGGGCAGCCGCTCTACCATCTGAGCTAACCAGGCGGCTAGCAGATGGCAGGCGAAGTCGAATTTATTAACAACTCAGAACCAAAGGCAAGAGTTTGACGTAATAGTCCTGCAGAAACAAGCAAGGTGGAGAGAAGAAATGAATAAGGGGAAAATTATTAATTTAATATTATTATTTATTAATTTCTTTTCTCAACCTTGCGGGTTTCCGCAGAACTATTACGTCAGTGGCTGTGGTGTTGCGCTGCTAAGAACGAGATCGTGGGATGAAGTCCCGGCCATGGCGGCCGCATTTCGATGGGGGCGATATGCAAAAACGCCCGTGTCCCGTGCATTGGGTGCACGTTAAAGAACCCCAGATGATCAAACCTAATTCGGAGTTCCCCATTTCAGCATGCCTCATAATCACATAGTGGTTTGGCACATAAATCTCCCCAAAATATTATTAAATTTCGCTTACTTTCTGTGTGTTCGACAGCTTCTTTACCTTTCTTACAATACGAAAGGTATCACCAACCGCAGTTCCTGAATGGCGCTGCCCAGTTATTACGACTATTATTAGACTGTTCTGGATTCGACCCCGTTACTTCGAGTCCTCTTACTAGCCTTTGGTGGAGGCGTGTTCAGGCTGACCTTATGTTTATTTTTTTAGGCTGCTACATGGTAGCGTTTCTTGCATGGACCTCCTTGCCGGTGTCCGCATACGGACATCCCACAACCCAGCTCTGACACACCATGCCTTTTTATGTTGACCCATCCTGCAATAACAACTGTGGCTTGTTGCGGCTCTTAGCAATGTATAACCAGTATTCCTAAATTATTGACGTTTTGGATTGTTCAATGCCTTTGTTTTCACCTAAGCTACTTGGCGTCACCTTTGCCGGGCCCTTTTGTATTTTAACCCTTTCATAAATCTTTGAGTTGCATCTTAGACAACGCTTTATTATTTTGTACCTAATCTCGTCTGCATGTGTCTGGTTTCTTTGTATTTTTCAACTGTATCTGTTTAGAGTAATTATGTAATTAAGTAATTTATGTAATGCCTTTTTCTGACTGTACACATTGCATATACTACTGTAATCAGTGCGCCAGCACAAATGCCTGATGGCTCCTCCTCATTCAACTGCCATTACTACTACTCTGTGTTATCAGAATGTTCATAAAATATACGCTACAGACCATGGGAAGGGGTTTTTAGTCTAAGGTCATTTCCGTATCCAGCTTTTCTGGACACGTACCAACTAGCACCCCAAGCGGCCGCGGCGCGAAGCTAGCGCGTTTTTAATGGAACCAGCGTGTTTTTCGCGAATAAATCAAAGTGCAGGTCGATTATTGAATAAGGCAGGTGACAGATATGTTCTAGAAGGCAATCCACACGAGACAAATTTTGTTCCCAGAGCGGTTAAAGATTCATCAATGGAAGCCTATGAAAACGACGAAAATTTGTACTCGATTTTGGAGACATAAACACTCGCTGTGATAATACTACAGCTGCTATCGTGTGTAGCATGTGTAGTCCGCAGACTCAGCTTTCGATTGAAGCCGATCTCAACTCTCTACACATGACGTAACACTGTTCTCAAAAGCGAGTTTTAAAAGCTAGTTGTTCAAACTCACGTGGTCTCTTTGAGAACCCAAGCGTATCACTGGGCAATCGTTGGAAGCCGTGGCCGAGTGGTTTATTCGCTGGCACCTATCACTCCACCTCATGCTGGTAGCGGTTCGACACCGTATTCCTAGCAATGTTTTTTAACCCCACGCAGGACTTAGATCCAGTCTCCCACCAGATGGCAGAAACACAAAACTCAAAATTTGGTTTCGGTTTTCGTTTTGCTTTATTCAAGAGTGCTCTTCAAACACGTCGTCCATCTTCCCGTTCGCCGCAGCCACGTCGCCTTTCGTCCCCTGTGGCGTTTGGCCGCACCCTTTCGGAAAACTAAGAAATGCAGCCCTCGGAGGTGGTGGTGCATTGCCTACTACCGCAGCCAATCCTCTGTCTGTGCCCACAAAGAGAAGTGTAATAGACTTTAAAATAGACGGCGTACCTGTTCAAGCACTTGTCGACACTCGAGCTAACGTATCTGTGATGAGTGCAAGCCTACGTAGACGTCTAAAGAAGGTCCTCACCCAAGCAGCTGCCCGAGTGCTTCGTGTGGCCGACGGTGGCGTGCTGGTTGTTCTTGGAATGTGTACTGCGCGTTTATTTATAGCCGGCCGCCCTACTTCTGTTCTTTTTGCTGTGATCGACAACCTCCCTCACGACGTTATCCTTGGATTGGACTTTTTATCCACTCATTATGCTCTCATGGACTGCGCGACCGGCGTTCTTCAGTTGGAACTGCCTCAACTCGCCGATGCTCCGAGCACCGCCCCACCGCACTTGTGCTCGCTTCACGATGTGCGTCTGTCACCCGAGGCAGTTACTTACGTCACTTTGACCGCCCAGCCACAGGTTTGTGACGGTGAATATGTGCTTCGCACCATCATCGACGTGCTTTTGAACAGGAACGTTGCTGTTCCACATACGTTGGTCACGGTTACTACTAACGACGTCGTTCTACCGCTTCTGAATTTCAGCCTGTGCCCTCAAGTGATTCCCGTCGGCATTTTCTTGGCCAGCGTTTCCAGTGGTTCCGAATTTGACATTGAGAGTCCGAATGCCAAGAGTGGCTTATAAGCACCAATTGCAGCTCACAGCTCTGGTTCTTTAACGGATGACTTCGCGAAAATGATTGCACCTGATCTCGCCTCTGCACAGGCCATGGACATACGTCTCCTGCTTGAATCGTACAGTGACATCTTTGATTTCGGCGACAGGCCTTTAGGCCAAACATCTATTGTTCACCACCGTATAAATACTAGAGACACGAATCCTATTCGTCGGCGTCCCTATCGGGTATCGCATGCTGAACGTCGAGTCATCCACTCAGAAGTGGACAAAATGCTCCGCAAAGGGGTGATCGAGCCATCAGCCAGCCCTTGGGCTTCGCCTGTCGTCATTGTGAAAAAGAAAGATGGTACCTGATGTTTTTGCGTCGATGATCGCCACTTAAACAAGATCATGCGAAAAGACGACTATCCACTACCACGCATCGATGACGCCTTGGATGCTTGCAAGGAGCTAAATACTTCTCGTCCATCGATCTTCGATCCGGCTACTCGCAGGTTTCAATTGATGAAATGGACCGCGAGAAGACGGCCTTCATTACGCCGGATGGCTTATATCAGTTCAAAGTCATGCCCTTTGGCCTATGCAATGCTCCTGCGACATTTGAACGTATGATGGACTCTCTTCTGAGAGGCTACAAATGGACCACCTGTCTTTGTTACCTTGACGACGTTATTGTTTTTTCTCCCACGTTCGGGAGCCACCTTACCAGACTCGCTGCACCCGACCGCCTTATCCGACTCGCCGTTTTGTCAAAAACTTAGCCGACATTGCTCGGCCTTTGACAGATCTTCTAAAGAAGAACACACCATTCTCATGGGGCCCGGAGCAGGCTTATGCGTTCGCCGCTCTCATCGGGTTTCTGACCACCCGTCCCATACTTGCCCACTTTGATCCATCTGCTCCGACCGAAGTCCACACTGATGCAAGCGGCCATGGCATCGGCGCTGTTCTCGCCCAACAACAGAATGGTACCGAGTAGGCCAAGTTAACGACGTAAATTACGAGATTTCGCCGCTACTCTTTGATGCATGCTAAAGTCAGATGCCTGTTGACGTCGTGCACGTTTCGCGCCTTAAGCCATACTTCGCTCGCAATTCTTCGCCTACCATGCGCCGAGACGGCGCTTCGCCACCCGGGGGTCCTGTTACGCAAGGATGAAGGAAGAGAGAGGAAGAAGAGCGGCGACGTTGGCTGCTGCGTGTTGTTGGTGGTCAGCCATCTTAACTACTCTGACTCATCCTGTATGTATATTGTAAATATAGTCTTTCTATACTCGCAACATCCCCGTAACAATATTTTCTATTTTTACTTCATAAAACGTAGCAATGTGTTGCTCATTTGTTAAGTCATCACTTTTATAATGAAATTTTATTTCTTGGACAACGTAAATATAACCACAAGCTTGCGGATGTCTTCCGCATGCGGAAGCATGCGGAAAAAAAGAACTTTCGCGCCTTGTAGCATGGCATGCACCTAAAATGCAAAGAAGCCCTGAAATTATAGAGGACTCCATAATTGTGGCAGAGAAAGGAAATAAGAAACCTAGATTTTTAATGCGTAAGCACTCATTGGCGAGTATGCCAGCAAAATCTGTCCATCACGCGAAAAGCACAATGCCTTCAATCTACAAAAATTCGTAATTTGTAAATGTAGATGACTGGTAGCTTTATAAGCGATAAGGAACTACTGAAACCAAAAAAAAAATGATATTGATCCGAGAGAATATCCATACGGCTACATAGGGCTCCATAGAAAATGCACGGGGAAGCCTATGGTAGGAAATGGCCAACTGAAATTTGGGGGTAGGCCCATGTGATATCTCGGGGGGACCAACTTAACATTGGATATGGCCCTACTTGAATTTCGAGGTGGGCGAACTAGAAATTCGAGGTGGGCCAACTTAAATTTAGGGGTGGCCCAAATGAAATTCTGGGGTGGGTCAAGTAAGTTTTTGGCAGTAGGTCAACTTAAATTTGGGGGTGGGCCGGCTTGAAAATTAGGGGTGGGCGAACTGAAATTCGGGGGTGGGCCGACTTCAAATTTGGGAATGGGTCAACTTGAAATTTGGAGGTGGGCCTCCTGTAACTTGAAGTTGGTGCAATTTGAAAATCACGGGTTGTCAAACTTTACATTGGAGGTGGCCCAAATTCAATTGAGGGTTGGGGCAACTTCAAATTGGGGGCGTGGGCTAACTGAAATTAGCCCACGCCCCCAATTTGAAGTTGCCCCAACCCTCAATTGAATTTGGGCCACCTCCAATGTTGTCAATGTTGCCAAGAAATGCACAACACCAATTTGTCATTTCTGCCCGTTGCTCGCCTTCCCCCCGTTTCCCCTTTCCCATTCAAAAACGTATGCAGAAACTCCACTAAAGTTGTCTTAGTATGCGTAAGCGAACCCCCATTTTGGGAGTTCGCTTACGCATACTAAGACAACTTTAGTGGAGTTTGTGCATACGTTTTTGAATGGGAAAGGGGAAACGGGGGGAAGGCGAGCAACGGGTAGAAATGACAAATTGGTGTTGTGCATTTCTTATAAGACCCACTGGAGTTCAAAGAGGGATCGCTGATTATAGACGAAAAGAACATTAGTGTGCCTTACCGCTTCAACTTTGTTCCATTTCTTCGAAGGCCAAGTACATAAAAGTTACGGGCAGCAAAAGTGACCTTGTCTAAGAAAGCGTAGGCAAGAGTAACCTTCGTGTAAAATATTATGCTTGAAACTCACAAGGTGCTTTAAGGTAAGCTAGAAAAATAGACGTTATCGACACCAGAACTAACATAAACGCCGCGCACTTGCTGAAATGACGTGGAATTCAGATTATTGAGAAGTATTTAGCTCAAAACATTGAGAGTACGTTTGGGGCTTGCGTCATATCCTCTAACTACGGTGTGCAAGCGCCCTCCCCCTAGGTGACACTTGCTGGCTGTATCAGAAAGGACAATTATACCAGCCCCGCATCCGTCCCAATATTGCTATAATAGCATATACGCTACTTGTTTATAACCAACTTTGCCGAAGGGAACTTTCATTTTAGCTAGACTTTATGTTGGATATAAAGCGCTATTTGGTTTTCTATGCTTCGAAGCGATCTCGACACCTCAGGCAGGACAGTTTGGGAGCCACAGATGTTTAGAGATGTGCGCGCACTTGCGCGAGTTTTCTCCAAACACTCAAATGTAGATATCCTTAAGTGGGCACTGAACACTGAGCTGTGTTTCGTGGTTGCTTTCATGACTAATAGGCCCGACAATCAGCTGCATAAAATTTAGTATGCCGCCTAGGAGAACAAAATGGCTATTTGTATTGCGTTTTTCTGAGCGGTACGTCTAAGAATTTCGGTTGTCCACAATGCGCACAGAGGATACTCTGTGCACGTAGCTCTTGACATCACGAAATATCGGCCATCTCAACCTGCTTCCAATAATATCGCGAGTGACGTCTTCGTAAGCACCTTTGACAAAGATAAGTTCTCGTTGGCCAAGTAGGTATCATATCAGTTCTAAGGCGCCAAAGAACAGACAGCACAGTGGCGCTCCGTCCCGTTGTCCTCTCTTGTGTGCTATGTGTTGTTCTTCGGCACCTTAAGATAGTTATAATGCACCCTTGACATAACGGAACAAGGTAGCAAAGAGGTGTTTACAGGTTTTTGTTCTTTGTGTCGGTTACTCTGGGTGCATTATGACGCTGGATGTGCTACTATAAATCTGCGAGGTTGAGTCTCTGTATGCGTTCACTTATGAAACCTTGCAAAAATTGGGGATATTTGATAGAGTTAAGTGGCATGGGCAGAAACAGAAGGCGACTACTTATCAACTGGAGTACCTTGCTGTTATGCGTTGAATGCCTGGCCCGAACCTTAATTCTTTCTGAGGTGAAGATTCATCCAAATAAGGAATGCATCAACTAGGCGAAGAGATACAGCGTCTGGATTAATTACCGCTGTTAACGTGTTGCCTGCAGTCATGGGATATGAATGCGTAGGCGTGAAGATAAAAAACGCGTTTGAATAAATGTCCCGAGCTGCATTTGCCCCATGCAGTCGATGTACATAGAAGCATAGTTTGGCTAGCCGTTGCCATTGAGGATCAACATATGGTGTCTCTACTACGCTGCATTGGTATATTCTTTTTTTGGGGGGGGGGGGGGGCAGAGGGGTAGGCGGCAGTACATGATGGTGGGCAGCGACTGTGTATTTGAGCTGTTGTGTGGCACCAGTGCATAACCAAATCAGCTAGATCTGGTGGCTAAGCTCGCAGCCGTGGACAGGACTGCGAGAGATTATCCTCCTTGTGGATACCGGGTGGGTTTGCTATAGCTGAAGAGGGAGTAACATATTGAGTGCGGCAATAAGACAGGAACTATTTAGTGTTATTTAAAAATTGTGATCGCCCACAGGAATTGGCAAGTGGAGTATCTGGGCCGCAATGTTGTAGCGGTGCCTTTTTTTGGGATATCCCCTTTCGCGCTTTTCGCGTGGAAGCGACGCTCCGTCCCCGTTATCAATGGGATCAGCCGGCCGTGAACGGTGGAGGACAACAGTGGCTATAAAAATTGTGGGACCGTGAGTGACCTACGGGGGAATGACGAGAGATACTGATATCATAACACTAAGGGTTGATTGAGCGCTGTATCACGTTGCGGTCTAACAATATAATATTTTTTGTCGGTAGCGCGAACACCAAGCAGTGGTGGGGCGGTTATAGGCATGGTGAGTTTTAATGCGACACTTCGCGCCTTTGCAAAACACTGCAGTAGGTAGGTTCCTATCACGCCTGGCTTGGGGCCTCTTCAAAAAAAAAAGTAAATCTGTACAGAGGTGAAATTAGAACCATCATCTTTTAGCTTAGAGCCGGATGCACTACCGATAGAGACATATACGCGGACATACGCAGAGCCAATAATTCAATATGTTACGCTTTACGCAGCACTGATTCCCCCTGTGAAATAACAAAACATGTTATTCAGGCTTGCAATATCAAAGTTCTAAATGGTGTGCCCGCACCGCTAGGGATACTTCTATACTGTAAAGCTTCGTACAAGCTGTTCAAGATGTTACACGTATGATTTTTTAATGCCCTGGGAGAAGCCAATGCAGCAGCAAGTTAGACTTTTCTAAAATAGGGATCGTGTTGTAGGACATACGGACAAATTGTGAAACGGTGTCGTTTAACTGCAATGCTTGCAGTGAATTACTTATTCTACCGCCGGAAAGCACTATATACAAGCGTCGTACGCATGTTCTCCCGCTATTCTTTAAGAACGGAATGCTACAGCAAATTAAAAAAAAAATTATGGGGTTTTTTACGTGCCAAAACCACTGTCTGATTATGAGGCACGCCGTAGTGGAGGACTCTGGGAATTTCGACCACCTGGGGTTCTTTAACATGCACCTAAATCTAAGTACACGGGTGTTTTCGCATTTCGCCCCCATCACAGCAAATTTAGATATGCACGAAAAGATAGACATGCTAAGAGTCATATGCGGGCGAATGGTTAAAATGCCAGGTTTGCTGCATAATTGCAAAAAGCGCTAATGCAAATCATAAAGAAAAACAGCCCTCGTTCCATGAAGTGAACCCGTATTTCGCGTGAGCGTACTTTCTCTTATTTCTGCAGTCATTGTTTATCCAATTACTCTCTTATTGCCTATTACACTGAAGTCAATCAATACATCAGATCAAATCAGATGATCAAAGGTGGTTAGGGGAGAACGACTACTGAGGACTGCTGCAGCACCGCTCGCCCATTCTCATCTGTAGGTCGTTCATTATCTGCCGTGACAGCTGCGGCGCTGTCCTCATTCTTGGCGCTGTGCCAGCTTTTATCACTGAGCTTCATACACCCGCACCTCAAATCTTCAAAGTTGAGGCATATACAGGGTGTTTCAGCTAACTTTAGGCAGAGTTTAAAAATATGGCGATGCACTCTAAGACGACGCGACCAAATGCATATTGCTCACTTTTGTATGTAGTCTGCCACGCTATTTTTGTGTTTTGCTTAATTGGGTAATTAGTCGAGATTAATTAACCAGGTTCTGAAGCAACGAAGCTAGAAAAAAATTGCAATTAGAAAGTTGCAGAGCGGTTTGCAACACGTCCGAATAAACAGTTTCTACCTTTCTAGCTATTAAGTATTAGTGTTTTTCAACTTACTGCGGATGCCCGCGAAATACAAAAAATAAGAAACACCACGTGACATGCCTGCTTGCGCGTCGTCATTGCACTGCTCCCAAACGTTACGCGCACAAAGGAACATAGCATTTAGCCTGGTGTGCTGCCGCTGCGTCTGCTTATCGCTATCATGAACCGCGACGAGGGAAGCACATCGCCGGCGTAAATCACACAGCCAACGCCTTCGTCACTGCCCTGTCGCCTTTTAAGCGGCAGCACGCTCTGCTAAATGTTATGTTCGTTTGTACGCGGAACGTTTGGGAGCGCTGCAATCACGGCGCGCAAGCGGGTATGTCACGTGGTATTCTTTTTTGTATTACGCGGGAATCCGCACTAAGCTAAAAGGCACTAATACTTAATACATAGAAAGTTAGAAGCTGTCTAATCGGACGTTTTGCAAAGCGCTCGAGAACTTTGTTATTGCAATTTTTTTGCCTAACTTTGTTGCTTCAGAAGTTGGTTAATTTTTCTTGTCTAATTATCTGATTCAGCAAATTACAAAAAATAACGTGACACGCTACTACAAAAGTGAGCAACATGCATTTGGTCGCGTCGTTTTGGAGTGCATCGGCATATTTTTAAGCTCTGGCTAAAGTTAGCTTAAATACCCTGTATACGCTCACGTGTAAAACCAGCGGGACTGAAATTTTTGTTCTAATCCGGGCAAGGTTGGTTAAACATGCATTTTTTTCCTGTGTCTTCTCTTAGATTTTTTTTTTTTGGCTGCTGAAAGAAGGCGCCGCTCGAGCTCAGCATACTATCCGCGTAGTGCACCGCCTATAGAGGCGCCACTGTTAGCCACCTAGCGGGCGCTTCCTAAATGTGCGCTCGGGAGCAGTAGTAGACGACAACCTTTTGCAGCAAGGATGGCTGAAGTTCGCTATTGTGATTTCTCCTTTGTTCGGGTGCCAGACTGCTTCTTCTGTAGTGATAGCTGCTGGAAAGACGCAGGTCTCTTTGGGAGCGGCTATGAACACGATGTTACCGGTGTTTGGGACAACCCGGTCCACATACGTGCCAGGTGCGTCCCGCAGACAAGCGCAAAGAACCCTAGTTAGACGAAGTGGAGCTCGTGTTTACTAGCCGCTTGGATTTGTTGAGTAATGCGATGTCTCGATCGTTTTTTCTTTAACTCTACCCTTGCCGTAATACTGATTCTGTACCTCAATAACAGGCGCACGTCGTTAGTGCACACTTATATATCAAACAAATCCGCATGTTGCGACGTCTGCACATGTCGTAGTGATCTTTCTGCCGATAAATACATGTGGCATCGCCGAATAAATGCTGTCAAAGTCGCCTCAAAAAGTGTAATTGCGAATTTATTGGTGGAATTGCGTACACTAGTAAACGAAGTCACCAAACGCACGAGTTAATAAGAGCGCGTGTTAGCGCTGAACCGCCGATGCACTGTTGCTGCATACGCCGACGAAATGCCGTTCCCGCCGCAGTTTTCGCAATCTTAAATTCCCCTAGGGAGCTGCTTGGAAACGTACAAAGCTAAAGTCTGACCAAGTTTTCAGTAGTTTTTTTTTTCCTCGAATGATACTAGAGAGATGCCACATGATATATTTAAAGGCAGAGCAGCGCCAGCTAAAGTACATGGGCGCTGGCGGCAAAGCCAGGTTGAGTCCTCTGCGGCGCAAGCGTAATATGAAAGGATTCAGCGGAGTACAAACTGCGCATGCAAAAAGGGACTGCGTCGCGAAACAAAGAAATCACTCGGTGCACTAAATCTACTCAGACAGCATCGAGGTGTAAAAACTTCCCAAATGTGGCGCGAACTTTCCGGCGAAAATGGAACGGAAATACCATATGCAGCAACTATTAGCAATTCTCCCCCTGAACTGCCTATTTTCTTAACACATCTCCCAAGAAACCAGAATATCTAAAACGTCCTCGGGCGAAAGGAATAAAGCTGTTAAAAAATCGCGTGCGTGTTAGCATTCCGATAGGACACAGCGTGAATTAGGCCCTTTACTAACGAGGCAAGGGGAAGACCTCGCGCTTAAAAAAAATGAGCGACAGTTCTGCATGAAGCAACTAGCATGCGCGAAGCCACGCATAAAATAGATGAAAAAACGTAAAGTGCGTGACAGCTGGTGCGAGGATTTACCGGGCCGCATAAAACCAACAATGTCAATCCTTACAAGCTTCATTAGCTTTAACATAAACACGATGCACTGGTGCGGTCGTGTTGCCTAGCTAGCGCAACGGCGGTAAAGAAGCGGCAAACGGTAGAAGCGTCAAGCAACATTCAGAACTTCTGCGAAACGCCTTAAACCACATGCTGCATTGCGGCGAACCGAACAAATCATGGGCAGGCCGTGATTAACTTCATCTCTTACCCGTGTAAACATGATGGAGTGCAAAAAAAAAAAAAAAAAGAGAAGAGAACGGCACGACAAAAGAAAGCATAAGAACAAGAAATTCTCCGCCGAATGGCGGCGATCCATTGCTACCGTTGCTCTCGCTGGTGAGGCTTAGAGGAGAATGACGAGAAGCGTATATCGCCGGCACGTTTTTGCCGGTATTTGAGCCCCCCACCATAAAACAATTCTTCGACATGCCTTGAAGCTTCGGCCACCCCACACACGCGAAGGGTGCTGCTTACTTTGCCCTGAAAACGTGAATAAAACTGAGAAGCCGGATCAACGACGCAGAAAACTACGGCGCGCGGCTGCCTGCTTTCCCGAGCGTACTTCGCAAGGCCGCCACCAGTGGCGCGTCCTTCGACGCGCACTGCGCGTATATGTAGATAACGCGAGCGGTTCCGCAATCGCATCGTATAGAAAACGTCACTACCTGTTTACTTTGTGGCTTTCAGCGGTGCTTGTTTGTGAGAGGCTTCGCTTTCGAATCGGTAAGCGCTAGTGTGGTCCACTGGCCGTCTTCTACGGGGTGTTTTTTAAATTTTAGTGTTAACAAAATTTAAAAAAATACTCTACGGCATATAGCACAAAACTGAGTGAGCTGGATTACTCGAAAAGGCGGACATTACAGTGTAAATTGAAATGCATAATTGTCCAAGTAACAATATTTCTCTACTCAACTTTTCAACTAATTACTTTAGTTCACGTAGTGCACTGTACTAATTAAAGCCTGGTTCACTATCATTCACATGAGCGATAAACGAGTTTAAGGTAATTATATTACAAAATATGAAATAACACCTGCCCCAAAGTAATGAATGATAAGGCGGTAGCGTAGGGGTTAACGTGCCCAGCTCCTAGATGTCCAATGCTGCAGTCACATGGGCTCGAATCCCGGTGGCGGCGGTTGTAAAGAAAACTTTCTGTGCTTTCTGGCTCAGAATGAGCTCAGAATGAAGCGGCGCCCTGACGACAACAGTCGTAGTCAGCGTAACAGAATTTGCGGGCAAGCAAGGCCAACCAAATTTTTAGGGCTTCACTGCTACCACAGCAAAACACTACAACGACCACTGTGTCTCATTTGGCATGGTCAACCGATGTGTTTCTAACTGCTTACCCTGACTGTGACACACAACAAAAGCTCACGCTTACGGGTACCCCTAATTATCGCAGTTATGCGATTACGGGTACCTCTCATGGTGCTGCAGGTACTTGTAGAAACAAATATAAATAAAAATGAAAAATTTTAACCCATAAATGTGCGTGCGCGTAAAAATTCTCTGGTATTTACCGCCTTTTTCCTGAGGCTATAGGTCTGTAAGTTTTGTCTGCAGTTGAATAGAAACATAATTCGTTGATATAATGGGACTACGCTGGCGGTGATCTTGGCCAACGCGCAAATAATAAAAGAAAAGCTGCTTTCGAATCTTCCCATGTAGTTCGTACTTCTGTTTTATAGTGGGTAGGGCTGCCTTGCGGCATAGGAAAAACAATTAGAAACAACTTATAATTACGAATGCAACCCTGCATCTTGCAGGAAGTCCAACGAGATTCACTGCACAATGTGGTTTGCACTATAGATTCCATGTCTACCACGTTTTCCACAGTCTATGCTCTGCTAAAGAATGAATCTGCGAACAACAGCAGCATTGCCAACGTTACGCAGGAAAGACTGACGTTGAAGTTGAGACACAGTGCATTGCTATCTTGTGCATTTGATGTACGTGTATGTTGGAATTCAGGCAACAAATTTGAGAAAAATGATGGTTCTTATAAGTCATTAAGTAAAACATTATAGTCGTTGTGCTAAAATCATTCTGTTGCCGGCCCCTAGCATTATGGTTTCAAACCACATTATATTATACCATTTTGGAACATTTCTATAATTGCTTACAAGTTTAATGCGTATTATTTGTATATTATGTTGCTTTACTACACTGAAAAATTCATTACTGCTCGTACGAAAGCTTTCTACAAGAACGACGCGTGAGTAAAACAACCGGCAATCTCTGATTTACACCGCTGAAAAAACGAACAAAAAAGAAATAACAGGCGCATTACTTGGTCCTATAGTACTCATCCGTTTGTGCGCTTGAAAGTTGGAGGTCTTTCTATTTTTGCAATATCTTAAAGTGTAGTTGTCGGCACTAGAGAGGTGCTAAGCGACAAAAACACAAGGAAGTCATATACTGTGTTGGTTCGATGTAGGGGTCAGGCACGTATAGTAAGGCCCCAGGCTCACCACACAGATGTAGGTGCAGGGTGGAACTAGGTCAACTGACAAGCACAGCCGGTTCTGTTGATGAGCAGGCGATCAAGGTGTAGCTACCATATAAATATGTTTGGTCGCGCTGTTAAGCGAATAAGTCTGTACAAGCGAGTTCTCTTCTACGATCCGTCAGTGCACAGCACCACGAGCATTTAAAGCCTTCTCAGCAGTCGCATCTAAAGCCGAAAGTATATTCAGAGGAATTACTGTATGCACCTGTCGACAAAAAGAAAAGTGATGTGTAACAAGCGGTGTTGTAGAGCTAGCAGTTGCAAGCGAATGTCACCAAAGACAGGGCCACGTTCTTATCCCGGTGGTGATAAGCGGAAATGTACATCGACAGCATGTCGAATAGCTTGTAACTGATGCTTCATTGAGGTCGTTGCGTGTTTGTGTTGTGTGCTAGCACGAGCATGTAGTGTGAGCGATGACATTGGAGAGAAAGCGGTGAGCTAAGCCCGCGAAAAGTACTCGAGGATCGCCATATTGAACGTTGTTATGACTGCAGTAGACAACATGGTGTTTGCCACGCGCAAGAGAATGCCTGGTCTATGCTCGGATGATAGTCGGATGACAGTTCCCCCGTGAAACTCGGCGCTGCTAATTTTCCCGTAACGAGCTCCCCTCGTCAGAGGGATTGATCAGATTGTAGAGGGAGGGCAGGGAAATGCGGCAGAGAATGGGTAGAACCGGTGCAGCCGCGAAACGAGTGACTAAGCGTCTTGCCATTATTCGCTCGCAGTTCCAATACCGCGGGGAAGATCGAGACAGGGAAAAGGCGACGTGGAAAGATAACGAAACGCTACTACTATAAGCACGACAGCAGTTGCGGGCAAACTGAAGGTACGCTACTGTACGTTTTTGATATTTCTGAAAAAAGACTCCATGCAAATTTGTCTAGCGGACATCTGACACAGGGCGTGCAGATGCCAATCCGTATTGAATCACCGTAGGGTCTAGGCGACACACGGAAGCGGTCGCACGTGAAATCAACACTTTTGTGCCCATGGCGGTACCTATGCAGCTATAGCATTGCTCGACGTCGTGGGTGCAATCCCCGCCGCGGCAGCCGTATTTCGACGGGAGCGAAGCACAAAAACGGTGGTGCACTTAGATTTAGGTGCACGTTAAAGAACGCCAGGGTATAAAAATTAATCCGGAGTCCGCCACTACGGCGTGCCTCATAGTCCGATTGGGGTTTTTGCACCTAGAGCCCCATAATTCTGCCAACACTTCTGCCGCAATGCGATGTGTCATGTGAAGCAATGACAATGCTCAACCCTTTTATATGTTATAAACAATGGCGCAGAACAACGCCTAAGAAAATACGTCTCGCTGGATGTTAATTATGCGTACTACGCAAACGAACAGCAGTGGTACACCCAAGGTAACATCTGCCATCAACTCACTAACCTCGTATTGCACTAAACGCTGAAGAAATTAAACATTCGCAGTCGACATCACCGCTACTTATCGTCAATCAAAACAAACAACACAGAAAGCTTCGCTTACATCGATTTCCACAATGCGTGGGATGTGCATAATTTTTTAGACTCTGAAGTTACATGCTTATGAATGGCGCTATAATTGATGCAATAGTTTCATTCGAAGTGGGAATAAGTGGCTGTCGTGTGCATGGTAAAATTGATTTAAACGGCTCCAATCCCATGGCCGTTATATTATTGCCGACTTCCGTGGAATCGTAGTCGTCAAAATTGACTACAATTGATAGTGAATTCAGGAGGATGATGAACGGCAAGAAAGCAGAAGCTTGCAGAAGCCACAGGAAAATAAAATGACTTTTTGAGCAGCGCGGTCAGGGGGTCGTGCTATGGCTTTGACGTCTATCGAAAATCCCCTAAAATATGAACAGAGGCCGACAAGAATGCGGGAATCTTGGGAAAGATGAAACCGCTGGAAATCTCACCACAGCACTAACTCAAATATAAAAGATAGCTTAAAGATAACAGAACCACAACTTTGACAGGGGGGGCCAAATTTCAGGACGAATTGGCTCTTGAAGCAGTTCAGCTGAAACCCGATGGTGCAAAATCAGGTGAGAATGTCGGCAAGTGTTGCAAAGAGGTCAAGTAGGTCCTGTGGCTAACGCCAGCGCACGGTAATTAACTGTCAGGCGACTGCACATATACGCGAAATGCCTGGTCGTCAGTCGTTACAGGATGACTTGGGTCTGAAATATGGGACGCGGAATCCATGATAGTATATACAATGCACTCTACGGTGTCATTATTCGACGGGTGGTACTTATTCTGGCGCAATGAGAATGCAAAGAAATTCTAATGTGCCGACTGTCACCTTCCTTGAACTGCCAACATTCTTTAACGATGACCTTGACTATCACACAACTCTTGAATACAATTAAGATTCAGGAGTTGTGCGCGAGGTCTTTGAGTGTGTGGGCAGCCTTTTTGGCGTTTGGTATGTGCTAGCCTACATCGTGGCTATATTATAAAGGCGAAACGTCAAAGCAGTAGAGAATTTGGAAAACAGAGAAATCACGCATGTATTACTGCACAATAAATTTAACTAGCGGTTTTCATTCACGCACGTGGATAACCGTGACAGGAGACTACGTTGAGAACCAACTGCACATACTATATATGTCATACCCAAAGGTGTACCTGGCCTGGTGGCCAGTAAATGTGACCTAATATATCGAGCACCTTCGGCCATAGCTTGCTAACGGACGACGACACTGAAACAGTTTGCACAATTCTTGTTTGGCGCCTTACTCAAGGTGCAAAGCCAACTTATCCACGTATCCATCTTAATACTTAAGAGAGAAGTTTTCGCTAGGGGGCTCCTTTATAAATACGCAGGAAAGGAGAAATCGTTTTTCTCGCAACGAGTGCACCAAATTTGATAACGTTTCTTGTATTTAAATGAAAGAGAATCTTCGTTGCGATTTTTTTATTTAGGTAGCTAATTTTTTTCAAAAAATTGGCGGATATCGGAAATTTTCAGGAAACGAAACTGTCAAGTTTACAACTCTGTAACCTAAAGATAATAAAACGATATCAGAATTTTGTATGTCGCACCTAATAGCACATCTAAAGCGGACAAAATTTATATGTTATACGTGGCTCTTTGATAAACCACTAATATGCGAGCAGAACATTCGTAAGACTCTTGTAAATAACGTAGTAAATTCACGTAAGATATCAATTGACATATCAAAGTTGTCCGCTTTGGATTTTCTAACGAATGCAGTTTATATATTTGCGATATCTGTTCCTGGCTCAGAGCTACGAATTTATAAACTTCGTGCTTCTTTTTTTTTCAAACTTACCAATTCGTGAAAATTCTTTTTTATAAATTTCGGGCCCTAAATCGAAATTTCGCTTCCATCAATCACAGAATTTAACATTCTCCCTGAAAAGCAAAAAAATATTCATTAAAATCGGCCCAGTGGATACCTCGGAAAAGCGTTCCTGCGTTTTACATGTATTTGAATAGGTGGCATCAGAGTTCGACCTGAGCTTGCAGCTGCTGCGGTAGCCCATGCGTGCGGATAGCGATATCGCTAGCAAAATAATTGGGGGCCCCTCAATGAAAGCGATAGGTGAAAATCAAAAGCCGTCCACGACGGCGTCTCTTGTAGACGCTGTGCGATGTTCGGATGCTGAGAGTGTGGCTGACTGAAGAAAAGCTGCTGCGCAGTTCTTCCGGCCATTACTCTAGCCCGTTTACTCGGCAACATCGAAAAAAAAGCAAAAAAAAAAAAAAAACCCGGGGCTGCCTTTTGCGAAGCCTTTCAAAAAGCCAGAATCAGTCATTGCTCGTTTCGACTAAACGCTCGTAGATGATAAGTTATTTCCAGCAGACGAGCTGCTGCGCGTTATCAAAAACACTAATAACGCCGGCGGGACAGGCATTGCGCGGGGATAGCTTTTAATTCTTTTATTTTTATTTTGTTGACGTCGTCACAATGTCACCGCGGGATGTTTGAAAAGTTTGAGGTCAATACGCCACGTGGCGGTACTCACGGGAACTAAACCCTGATGTCCAGAAAACCTGGACACGACCTTGTTTGCTTGTGACTGCGCTCATGAAAACTTCGTTGTGAATAGACAATCTGTCCATTTCTTTTTACTCCACCCTTCTTGACTTTTGGGCGGTGTTATGACGTGGCGTTGGGCGCAATACTTGGTAGTTTGTGCACCCGCCATGGTTGCTTAATGGCTATGGTGTTGGGCTGTTAAGCACGAGGTTGCGGGATCAAGTTGCGGCCTTGGCGGCCGCATTTCGCTGAGCGCGAAATACGAAAACACCCGCGTACTTAGATTTAGGTGCACGTTAGAGAACCCCTGGAGATCCAAATTTCCACGATGGCCCACGACGGCGTGCCTCATAATCAGATCGTGGTTTTGCTGCGTAAAACCCCGTAATTTTGGGGGTAGTTTGTGCTACTAATAAGAGTCACTCTGTGGGATTACATGGTGCGTGGCTCAGTGCACTGTAAACAGACCGTTGCGTTACTACGAACACATCTGGCGTGACGTAACCGCAGGCCTTTGCGATACTGTAGAGGTTTTGGGAGGAGCGGTAGTACGACATGGCAAAAGTGGCCTACCTTAGAAGGATATGGTATGGTGTCGCCCTAAAAGACAAAATTTGCACATTGTAAATTGACAAAGGTAGAAACCTGCAGTTTCGGGAGCAGCTCTCTTGGCTAGCAGACATATTTCTTCTCTCGGTATGGTAACATCTATGTCGTAGCTGCCGTATCTTTGTCGAGTGCAATGAGGGAATGTACTCGAATCTCGTTCGAAACAGTTGGGTTACACAAAGTGTAGAGCTCTGCTAGATACAGCGCATGTTCTTGTGGGTTTTGATTCTTATGCCAATTATTTTGTTTCGCACTAATCCTTCGAGCAAGGTTGACATAGCTTACCTATTCAGATGCTGCAGATTGTCTAAGGAAACCGCATCGAACAAGGGGATTGCAAGGTGAAGGAAAGGAATACTGAATTCCAAGATATATAGTTGAGGCACGACAAAATTCCGTGGCAATGGTGTAGATAGGCAGCAGGCCTAACCTTTTATTCTTTCAACTGAGTCAGGATTCACAAGTCAATTTGTACGCGAGAATGGTTCGTAAGAAAGTGCACTGAACAACCGCGATAGCGGACACGGTAGGGTTGCCGGCACCTCATTGGTAAATAATTTTGACTAAAGTCGAGTTTTGCGAAACTGACCTCAGATCTTTCTTTTGTATGTGTGTTTGTGGGGTGTGCCAAAGGCCTGATCAGGTTGTGTTGCGCCTTAGCGATCATCTACCATGTGCGGTTCTTGAGCGGCACACCTTCCGTCATGTTGAAAGGTGCATTTAAAAGCAAAGTCTGCTTCTTTAAACTAAAGAGAAACAATATTTTCCAAGTATGATCAACGTTTCTCTGTTGTATCAGTGGCCGTATTCACACACAAATAAGTCTTACACTAGGATTGTTCCTGAGAGCAAATACCAGCGAATCATGACGGTGGACATGTTATTAGTGCACGAAGCCAGCCGACCAATGGCAAGGAGCACTTACTAAAGACAAGATTTATAAAATTCGGCCTTAGTTGTTTAATTTTAGAGGTTGAACTCGGGGTTCTCGAAGAACACATTTTTATAAATAACATGCCATAAATGTGCTTAAATGGGACAACACTTCTTTAAGTGAAGAAGCCGCTCGTGTCTAGTTAATTATAGTGCCTTTAAAGAAGGTATACGCATTCTTCATGAGTACATTAAGTTTAAAAGCTAATAGAAATACTTTGAAAACGTAATGCTTAAAAATATTATATGTTCCTTGCCCGAACCGCACGTACGCACTAGATCGGTATGCCAGAAGCGATCCCCCCACCGTGGTGAAATATGACGCTCCAGTTAAACTCGATGTTTAATCCCCAGGGCTGAGCTCTGGCACGCCGCTGGGAGAATTGCCTGCTAGCCAAATTGAAACAAAGGTTTTTCTAGTCTTGCTGGCTACACTAGGGCCGTGCTACAAAGTTCAGAGAATTTTTTACATAACTCCAACGCGTGCTCGAAACCTACTCTGGAGATATATGGCGACGCTAACGACGCTCGAAGGTTCATCATTTTTGCATTACTTACAGCTAATTTATAGGCACCCAGTAGCCACTACAAGCCGTATTGTGATATTTTGTACACATAGGTCTGAAATCTTCAGTAGAGCAAGCACCACGTTAGATTTCAGCTCTATATGTACAAAATTGTACAATACGGCTTGTACTACGCGGTCATTTTGGGCCTATAAAGTAACTCTCAGTAATGAAAAAATTATTAACTGACCTTCGAACGTCGTTTGTGTCGCGATACTGCATACTTCTTCTGAAGTAATGTACACAAAGTAATTTACCCTATGTTGTTCTTGGTGTCTTTGTTTGTTGACTTCTTATGATATGATTAATAAATATCGGGGCGCTCGGTCCCCTTTCTTCTCGTTCATCACATTACGAGGGCCTCAAATCTGGCAACATTGATGCCTTCAGGTAGTATGTGTGGGTTTATTAACCAGTTTCCGTCCCTCAGATAGATCACGTGCTTGTGATGCCTGCGGCAACATGTTCCACATCCGCGCCGCCAAGGTTTGTGAGTGGTGGCGCTGGCTAACACTCCCGAGTTGGTTCTATAGCAGTAAAACATAAATGCCCTAGAAAGTGGATGGGAAAACGACCCCGCGGTAGCTTGATTGGTAAGAGTATCGCACGCGTAATGGGAGGACGTGTGTTCGCATACCACCTACGGGCGGCTGCTTTTTCATCCACTTTCATTTACATTAATTTATCATTTCCTTGATTCAATTAGCAAGTACAAGTAATTTTCGCTCCGTTGGCCTTGGTGTCATTGTATGTTGGCTTCTTATAATATATATATATATATATATATATATATATATATGAAGGAGGGAAACCGAGTGGCTCGATTTTTGTTAGTCATGACGATAGAAAACTAACAACAAAGCCAAGGAGTACATCGCGTAAATTACCTGTGGTTAAACGGAAATGTAGAATGTGATAAAGAAAAGGGGAAATGAAAGTGGGCGAAAAGATAACGTGTCGCCGGTGGGAGCCGAAACCGCAACCTCCGCATTACGCGTATATTGTACTGCTAATTGCACACATATATTTGTGATTGTGGAGTTTAGTGGACGGAAACCTAATCCTACAAGTCTGCTCGTCAGTGCATTTTGTAGGATGCGACACATATTTCATTCGGTATCGACACACAGCCGCACGTACAACGGGACACTCAGCGTCGAAGGCATTTCGAGGCACGAGCACAAGTTATGGCGACCTTGGTTGCGTCGATTGACATGTGCGGGGAAGTCTGCCGTGCCGGATTTCGAACACGGTCTGTTGACGCTGACGTTCCAACACAGACAGAGCCTCTGCACGTAGTGCTCATTGTCTCCCTCCTATCATTCGTTCGTTCATTCATTGTATCCTTGGGGGCCTCCGACTGAGAGTATTGCTAAAGGGGTAGGGAAAAAAGTAAGGAAAAGAGCAATATAGTTTCAAAAGATAGAAGAAAAAGTAAGCTGAAATTATGCGACGCAATATACATAATGGAAAAGTACGAAATGGCTGTATAAAACCACTAATCAATAACCATCTGCACTGACAAATGTAAGAGAAAACGTAGATACAATATTATAAGTGTGCCACTGTTGGTGCCGGTAAGTCATAGATAACAAAAGATCGGAATGTAACAAATCGAAAAAAGAAACAGTAACAACAACCACACATTTATCTCGGTTCACTTTTCCCTTTGCATTATAGCAGACAGAACGCAAACCTGGTTGACCTCGCTATCTGTCTTGCCTTCGTTCTCTTTCTTTCAAGAAATACGTTCGCGTTGCACGCACTATGGGCAAAGTCGTATGTGTGCCCCCTGGCGCATTCGATTCTAAAGTGTGGGCTGCTCCGTGAAACAATGACGATGTTGCAGAACACTTCCGCGTCCGAGGCATCAGGTGATCTCTAATCTGAGTTTTACTATTACAGAGAAAAGTATTTGCACAGAAAACACGTTCGCAGGAATACCATGCTTCCCGTGGTACAGCCTGCGAGATGGATGAGGCAGACTAATGTTTCGATCACCTCGTGAGGCGCAATCTGTTGCATTACTCAGTGAAGCGCATCTCTTACCCCTTGAGGCTGCTAGCAGACCAGTGAGCTCTATATCATACTGAGCGTTAATATCTCCTTGATCGTCTGATTCACAGCCGGTTATCTCGCATGAAAAAAATGGCGGCATTATTTATTAACATTGCTGGCAGTTCTGAACATGCTGCTTCAGTTACTCCTCCGCATCCTAAAGATATAACCAAACACGCATTTATCCGTTATCTCGCAATCCTTCGCATACACAAAAAGTCTGATATGCATGTTTTGGCAATATTCCAATTGGCTCAGTCACATATGTTCGAAAGATTTCCCAATTATCTTCAAGTTTTCACAGATGCATTACACACAGCGACGGTCAAGACGCCTCTGCAGTTGTTTTCTGCCCTTCGACTCAAGTACGACCGCATACGTATTTCATATAGCCCACCCAGCCTCGTCAACATCTGCGAAGTTAGCAGCGATTAATGTTACACTGAAATACGTGCAAGAGAAGTTAACCGCATCGAAGATTGCCATGTTTACGGAATTTCAAGCTGCCTTCAGCAGATTACAACGCAGTCAGATCGATTGTTCACTTGTGCCCAGTATTACTGACTGAGCCAATACAACTGCATCACGTCGGGTATCTGGTTGTCCAATGGAAACTTTCTCAAGCAGTGATCGCCGGAAATGAAGCGGCTGATCGGCTGGCTTCAACTTCCGCTCATAACGACTGCGTGTGCCTTGAAATTTCGTGCAAGCTTGATGACGCTCATCTGCTGATTCGTCACCGCCTACTCAAGCAGCATCCAGACCAGCGGTTGGCAAGTGGAACGTTCCCGTCCCGCGTTCGCTTTCGAGACTTGCCTCATCGGGCTAGAGCACAACTGCTCAAGGTAAGGGTTGCCTGTGTGGATGTGTCCGAACGTTCATACCGACAAGGACGTGTGGCCAGTCCATCGTGTGCTTCTTGCAGTTGCTGCGAGACATTTCAACACCTGATGTTGGAGTGTCCCGCTTTCACTGCGCAGCGCACGTCACTCGTGAGGGACTATGTCATCTCATTGGCCTGCAATGCAAGACACTGGAGGAATGTTTGTACACCAGTGGTTGTGCGTCTCGACGTGATCAGGCTCATCGCGCTCTCTTTACTGCCCTAGAATTAACTGACTTAGGCTGACGTTTGTAGCATACTTATGTTTTTCAAATGACAAGACCTCAGACACTATTTCTTATATCTTAACATTCTTTAGTAGCGTGACCTGCAGTGACCGGCCCAACTCTGCGTGTGTTCTGCTTTACTCTTTGAGATTTGTCATCTTGATTTTTCTTTCCTCTTTCCTCCTCTCCTTCCTATCTTCAATTTCTATGTTTCTGTCTTCTCCTTTCTAAAGAGTAGGCAGGCGTTGTGCCCCTTCCGGTGGCAGATGCCAGCCTGCTCCTCGATTTCCCTTTCCTGTTAAGTTTATATATGTTATCAAATCAAATAATAATAATAATAATAATAATAATAATAATAATAATAATAATAATTTCGACATATATTGCGCATCTTGAGGTAAGTACACGTTATTCTCGAGCGTTATATAAAGAATGCGAGCGCCATGCTTGCCAGAGCGTTCATAAGACGTTGGTGCCGGTACTTTTATTGAAAAAAACATACGCAATGATTTTAGGAGTCGTCCTATGCCACAGACATCTGTGGACTGGAACACTTCGGAAGATTTAACAGGACGCAACAACGGATTCCTCTGAGCGAGATTATTTAGGTTATTGCATCACGGTACTAATCTAAAAGGCACACGCGGCTTTAATATAAGAATACAAGCAAATATAGTGGCTTTAGATTTACTGAAACTTCAATAGACACTGTCGTCCTTTCCTAGCTATCTATATAGCATAGCACCAGTGTGCAGTTTGCACACGGCCACAGCAAAAAGTCAGTCAGACGAGTGACTCCCAGCGGTGATGTCAGAAGGCTCTTCTATATCGAGCATAATGTTCTCGTGAGGACGTTCTCTGTCTTCGCATAATACGTATCGCTCACGATTTAGATCTATTGGCGTGATCTCGAATTGATTATATTTAGACGCCTCTCGTGCAGCTGGAAATTCGAGCAAAGTAATATTTCAGCAAAATGTCGTAATGAAGCCCACACTCACCAGCGAGTAGACTAAAATAAACAAGAAACAGAAAAAGAACGGCAGCGTCAGCTACCGAGCAGAGCCAGCAGTATTGCGCTGCACAACGCGAAACTGTCATATCAGCTCTTAGATCACCTGGCTTTTACGTTAGATCTACGCGACGCGAGAACGCAACCAAGAAGAGAGACATTCGAGCGACAACTTTAGTGAACTGCACGCGAGGAAAACCTCGACATCGTGAGGGGCGCAGGCTCTCATCTTTGCTCTACAGTAATTAGCACTATTTAAGGGAATGAAAATATTCAAGACTTACACGCACTCAGGCTTCACGGAAATTAATTGCATTCGAAAGAAAGAAGGAAAGAAAAAAGGAAAGAGAAGGAAACATAGGAAAAAACAAACTGCCCAATTTTTTAAATATTTACTGAATATAGGGTGCTAAATGTATGCTACCGGTACTAAATATGGGGCAGCAACTTGGGGGTTAAGGAACAAGCTTTAGAAGAAGCGAAGGACCGCGCAACGAGCTGTGGAAATAAAAATGAGACGCGTAACGGAAAGAGACCGGAAGACGTTGCTGTCAATTAGAGAGTAAAAGGAGGTAGCCGGTATTCTAACTGGTATTCAAGAGCAACAAATGGAGCTGGCCAGGCCATGTAATGCGGCGTATTAGACAGTCGCGTCGTCGCTGCAATGTTTTAGCTTTGCGCTCGATTTACGGGAAGGTGGTCGAGATAGCTTTTTTTTTTTTTTTGATCTGTGAGTCTACCCAACGCGGGTAGGGCTGTGATGATCAACGTAAACGTTCATCACCACATGTAGACAAGACGTGTTCAACTAAGCTGCGTTTAGTATGTCAGACATGGTCTCTGAGCCCTCTAACGGCCTTCTAGAAAGTTTGCGCTTGCCGATAGCACTGCCCCTGGCAAGACACTGCCGTGATGCCGAATGAGAGAGAGGCTAGGGCGCACGGTCTGTGCTCAACGTAAATTTATTACAATCATGCACTATTGCGACCCATTACGTAAACTTTTTTTGTTGTGTTCCAGTACAAGTTGGTCTGAACCAAGCTCACGTGAAATATAGCGGTAAGTGCAAGCAGCCGGGTTAAAATCTTCGGCTTAAAATCACAGTCGCACTCTTTTCCTCCTAGCTAGAACGTATAATTGACTGCCCAAAAAATGGCAAATTTCCGTAAAGAAAAAAAGAAATGGCCGCGTGCCTTCTTGTTATTACCCTATGAACGCTATACCGTACAGCTTAATAGATCGCGCCGCTGGTCATTAAGCTCTCCGTGTCTTTTTGTTCTGTGTGCCTTTTAATTTTTTTACTCGACGTGGGCTGCGTTATAACATAATAATAAAAAAAACTGATATAAGTATACTGCAGCTTATCTGTGGTCGATTGTTGCTTCTTTTGTAGTTATTACGCAGCCTTTCCTTCTTTTTTTTTTTTGCCTCGTGCGATTCCCCAGAAAATTCTCCGTGGCGAATAATTTCGTCTTGTTCGTGCGCTTTCAAGTACAACACGCAGACGCATCTTCGAGCCTGTTTTCTACATAGTTCATCGGAAGCCGTGGGCACAACAAAAAGTGCACGCGCATTCGTGCTCTCTGGAAAACGGGGGTGGAGCGCCAGGGTCCCGCGAATGACGCCGATGTGCGTGCGTGGTTCATTTGAATACTTGCACATCCGGCAGCACGCGCTGGCATTGTAAACAGGGTTGTTTGCGCTCCAGTGCTGTCTCGAGGAAGGATAGAAGGCGGCCGGGCCAGGGAGGTTTGAATGAGAGTTTAGAGGACGCGGCTTAAGGAGAGAGATCAAAATAAGAGAAAGTCCACAGCAGCGGACTCCACGGCGGCTTCACGTGCGCGGCTCATGCATGGGAGATTTTCAGTGGGGAGTGTTGGGTTTCGTTCATTTCCCTTCATTATGAAGACCGAAAACGCGCATACGAGGGGGCCCTCCACTTCATTTTTCATGTTTTTACTTGTGTTCAGTACCTTGCTTTTTTTTTTTGCTTGCGGCAAATAAGAGAGATAGAAAAAGAAAGCGCTGGAGGCGCGTTTACCTTACGCTTGAACAAGGCCCATTTACCTGTTTTTCTTGCTTCCATATATTGAAAACTAACACCGAGCATGTGGTTGTTTAGTACACTTTTTGTATTCTGTGCGTAACTCTGCGTAATTCCTCATCTGTTTATATGCTCATCTCATTCTACATCACGGCCGCTTGTGTGTGTTTGGGACTTTGTCTACAAACTCGTTGTGGTGCTACTTGCACTTGCCTTTTATATTTATATTTTGATGGGTGTATATGACTCTGTGCCGTGGATTTCTGGCCCTATGACATGGTTTCTTTTCATTTTCTCACAACATATATTTTTTATATTATTTTATTATTATTTTATTATTACTTTATATTTGTTATTATGCGAAAAAGAGTAGCCCTCACCATTATAAGGTGGCTACATCTCTTTCTTTTATTTTTCCATTCAATAAAAAGAAAAGAGAGGACTTTAGCCATTTTTTCTCTTTTCTTCGTATGTAGTTACCACGTAATCATTTGCCTGATATATGCTCTAGAAATACAAAAGAAAAACAAAAAACCGTCATTTTGCAAAAGAATAGAATACTGAGCGAGATTGAATATGTTTGTGGTGTAGAGTCCAAGGAAAGACATAGACAAGGAAAAGTGTAGCAAAAAACGTAATATGGACAAGTCCGTCCTTTTTTTGTTTTTGTTTTTGCGTCACACATTATGAGTCATTATTTTCTTGACAGACTACAGCAACATATTAACCCTGTATCCATAACGAAGCACATTATTATTTATTTATTTATTTATTCGCATTACCTTACAGGCCCATTGAAGGGCATTGAGTAAGGGGGGCAACAGTAATTAACGACAGAAAAATAGCAAAGTGCAACATCGTTATACAATAATAACACGCAACGAATTCAGGTGATCACGGAATGTTCCACAATTGGAGATGGATGCAATGTGATCCGCGAGACTGTTCCAATATGCAATAGCTCTTGGTAGTGGTGATGAGTTAAATGCCTGCGTTTGACCATGAATACGCATGCAACTAAGTGCGTTGTGAATGCGACGAGATGTGCGCACAGGAGCATGAAGCGGCAAACAGTAGAAGTTATTACTATAAATGTAGCTGTGAAACAGACATAAAAGAGCAATGACGCGGCAATCGTCTAATGACTGAAATGCAAGGTTTTGTTTTATTCGGGCAATGCTCGAATGATAGTCGTAGTTGCCAGAGATGAATCTGGCTGCCCTATTCTGAACGGCTTACAACATACGGATTAGATAATCTTGATATGGTGACCATGTGGATGAAGCGTATTCTAGTTATGAACGAACATAAGCAAGATATGCTAATTTTTTACATTAGAAGGCGCGTTGCGCTAGTTTCTACGCAGGTAGCCGTCACTGTGGCTAGTAGTTGGGCAATTTGTTTATTATTTTCCACATTTTGCTCTTGATTTAACCTTTCTGTTTTCGTATTCATCAGCGTACGATCGCCAAACATTTTTTTCCGGCTAACTTACTTATCTTCTTTGACACAATTTACTGTTTCCTCACTACATGTTTCTGATCGCCTCCAAGGTGAAATCTTGAACTCTCTAGAGCGCAATAAATTCTTACGGTTTTATATGTCAGCTGAAATATTGGTCCGAGTTAAGTGTTATGGATACGTAATTGAAGTGCTATATACTTCTACTGCAGACTTACGCACCATAAGCTGATGGGTCGACGTTGAGTTCAGTATGTACTGCTGTCGCCTGTATCTAGTTTTCTAGAACTGTGACACTGGAAGTCTCCTTTTAGTTCTCAAACTCACAATAAAAGTAAAGTCAATTGTCTAGTAGTAAAAGCTAATTTCCGGAGTCCCCCACTACGGTGAGCCTCATAATCAGAAAGTGGTTTTGGCATGTAAAACCCCATAATATTTAAGTTACGTGGGGCAACCTATATAACGTAGAATGTAACCCACAAATGTAAATTGCGAGGAAAATAGTGGCAAGATAGGGATCCGAGACACAAATTTGGAAATTGCCACTGTCAGCAACGAGAAATGCGCAGGTGTCGCAATGGGAGCGGAACCTGATGATGCGTGCATTGCTCCGGAATCGAGCGTCGTCGTTTGCTTTTTCAGTTGGCGGTGGTTATAGCGCGAACCGCATTCGATCTCGAAGACAGAGAGAAAAACATTCCAGTGTGAGAGTGCAGAAAAGCAGCGAGAAACCATAATGGTGCTCCTTACATTGAGCGAGGAGTATTTCTGTTTGAAATGCGGATAAAAGAGGCCTCGTTCGTTCTTGGCGTCCTGACCACGGAGTGACGGGGTTCTGTGCGGAATGCTCGTCGGCGGAACGGGTTCCGGTGTCAGCGCCGCAGGTGGGTCCCGGGCCCATCTATTATTGCGCCGCCGCCGGTCCGGCTCGATGGCGTGCCGCGGTCTGTGGTGCAGGTGGGCGGCGGCGAGGGTCACCAGCGGCCAGAGCGTGGACAGGTGGGCCGTTGACCCCGCGCTTGGGCCCCGCTACCAGGCTCCTATATTTAGGCGGCCCAGAATCGCGGCGCAAACGATTCTCGCCGGCTTTTTTGGGCGATCGAAGCGAACAGGCAGATTCCGGCCAGCGACGCGGAACTCTGGCCACTTAGCGTTATGTACACGCAGCGGTGACGTGAGTGACCAGGTGGGCCCCCACTTCGGAGCGCATCGTGGTTGCGTCGATTGGGCCGCTGGCCCAGTTGGGACTCTACTGTAGCCAACGACCCACGCCACTCGGCCAACGGCCAACGCTCCGTGCGCTCTTCTTCCGGGTACGTCTTGTCCTGCTTCTCTTCCGAACTTCGCGTATCGGACGACGTTTCATAGGCTTCTGAATAGCAGCTTCCGAGGCTCGCTGCATGTGGCGAACTGTATTTGTTTATCTGGGCATCTAGAAGAAGGCGAGGGGGCTTTTAGGCCCGCGAAAGTGATTAGACACTTAAACATCGTGAAGGACTGTATGACTGAGAAGTCTGGAGGAAGTAAGGGATATGTGTGGTTAGCTGGAATATCTTGCCCCTCTATAATGCACCTAATTATCTTTTTTTAGTTTGTTGTGGAAACGCTACATACTAGAGCTGTGCACGTGGGCTCATTAGTTAAACGAAAGTTAGGCGAAAATTAATCTTAAAGAAAAAAAAAGCTGATTTATCCGATATTTCTGCACACAGTCAGGAGCTGAGCAATACTGCGCATGTAGGTACAACATACAGCTTCGACCTATTGCTCCACATATAGGTAGAGCGTTAAATGAGCTTTTTCGCGGGGACAGCATTTCTAAAATGTCGCGAATGTTGCACTTTTCCCACGCCAATGTTCCGACGAGTAACTGCCATAGACTGAAAAAGACTAAACTTTGTTGCCGTTCTAGTTTTGCCAGTAACTGGTATGTATATGAAAGATGCGCAAGTTTCATTTTTCATCATTCACGCTTAATGCAACGGAGCGGAATGAGAGTTGGTAGGCTTTATTCTTTGTCATATCTTTAGGTACTTTTGCCCAGACATGGGGACACACTTAAAGAACATAAAAAAAGTATGATACATTGTATAAACGTGCCCCCCCCCCCCCCTCCTCAAAGGGATGCTGTGCAGCATCGTATAACATCTGCTCATTTATTCCAGGTGCGTTGTCGCGGCGGATTAGGTCTTCTAGAGTTTCTTTATCTCTGCTAGCTCTACGAAGACATTTTCGTCGAACAAGATGGGTACGTAATATATTGGATGGAGTAAGGTGAAAACTTCGAATAACTAGCGAATGTTATAAATGGTGAAAATGAGCTCTGTATTGCCGAGAGCGCAGACTTACTTGATTTTCCTCTTTCTTCGCGTGCCTGCTTTGGGAAAAAATGTGAAGGGAGGCCCAAGCCATTAGTTTTAACGAGAAAAAGAATGACGTCATGTAATGATAACGCGCCTGCTTACGCGAGGATTTCCAGATTCTTTATGCGAACGTGTGAAATCTACAGGTCGATTAGGGACTTGCGTGCTCCGGAAACTAACAATATAAAATAATTGTAATGCAACGCACTGTAAAAGCTAATAAATGTCCGCCTGCTCTCCTTATTGTTATGCGCGCACACGTTTCTAGCTTTCATTCACGACTCTTGCGCAACTTACTGCTTCAGAGACGTAACGTCGCTGCCACTAAACTAATTTCCGAACTTCATATGTAAAGTGAATCTGCGATGGTCGTGAATGCTTCAGAATTATATGCACAGACACAAAAAAAGAAAGCTGACTATATGTCATAGCGTGAATACACCGTAAGATATTTTCATCAAGCCTTTCTTTACTGGCCTTGTAAGAACAGCGTGTACCGTTCCACTTTTGTCCAGAGCCTTGCAATCACAAGCCTGTCGTTTAGAGGGGCAACCGAAGGGCATTTTTGCGCTATTTTTCTGCGATTCGTCGTGACTTAGGGACGCAGAATCGCGTTCGCGTCCTACTGTGTATCTATAGACGCCTGTTTTCTCCGACTCTTCAGCGTCTCTCGACTCGGAGTAATTGAACCCGGTGCCTGTTCGCAATGACCGCATTTACAGTGTTGTTGGAATGAAAGCTTGCGAGCGCAGTTACTGTGATGTAAGCACGGAATATTTTTATTTACACTGGCGCAGGCACTGTGGTAGCGCATGAAGGACGAAAGGCAAGTGTAGACAAAAAAAAAAAGTCATCCTGTAGTAAGGCGCTTGCCGCGAGTGCCTTAGAGAAGGATTTGTGCAACCGCTTCCTTCGTGTAGCAAATGTCAGTGTTAACCGTGTCGGCCAATGTGGTGTAATGGTTGAAGCACAACTTTAGGGAACGCTGGAAAAAATGTACAGGTAGACTCAGGAAAGCACGGCAGTATGTGTACGCTCTTCGTTGTGCCTTGAAAGCAGGCGATCCACCGGCAGAACATGCAGAGATGCGCCTTCGTTAGTGTTTGCACGTCCTGCAACGATATTTTTATCTACTCTATAGCACGTGACAAACAAACTGACAAGCCTTCTCAAGCAAGTCTTGTGTTTAGAAACCCGCCCATGTAAGCAGTCAGTTCAAACAGTTTCTGTGCATCGTGGGGGAGTAAAGCGGTAACGGCTGTACCGATTTCTTGCTGCCCGTGAATGGTTACGTTTCTAGAAAGCTCACGGCATCGCGTGTTCTTCACAGTTAACAAAACTGTTGCTTTCTTTTTCCAGACGCATCTTTACCTGGGACCATAAGCGTTCTAATTGGCATTCGATCAAAATTTACGAAGGGATGACTGCGATTCACAAATTCTTCCACTGAGCAATCGACAACAATGCCACATGATAATAACTTGCGCAATTTATCTGCTCCGTGGTCCCTGATTGACCGTAGGTGACAATCTTGTTGACACGCAGTGTGAGCAATTTACTCATGACCTGATTTTCATTTCGAAAATTAGATTGACTGGATTAATGAGTAATGTTCACCGCCAACCATTAAAATCGACATAAACGGGTCTCGGGAGAGGCTGCGACGAAAAAAAGAAAACTTTAGGAACATACTAAGTCATGCATATCTGCATCATAGCTTGTGAGCTGCCTTAACGCAACCTTGCTACGCAGAATGAGTACCTAGTTTTTATTCGCTGCTGGAATAGTATCGGTCTTGGTGGCGTCTCATCTGCCATTACAGCCTAGATATCAGAGTATTTAGTCTGTTCATCCACTCTTTATGTTGGCCGACCCCAGCGGAGTACGGCAGTGATCCTTGGCAGCGGATATTACAATATATTATTTCCATTGTGATTAGTTAGGTGCGCAATTTGGAAGTTTTTTCTGGTACTCAATAAAGAAACTCAAAACGCAATTTGCTGACGTTTTACAGACGTTTCACCTGCAAAGCAAGGGCAAAAAAGCGCATTCAAATAACCAAGGGGTGAACTTTTAGCATGGGTGCAGCACCAGAGGCACCGCTGGCGCTGCACTCTGGACACTCCACTTTGCTTCCAACAGCTACCAAGAGACGCCGTGCAAAGCGCTTGTTGCATGGTAAAACGCACTTTACCGGCGTAGCGTCAGCGCAGGCGCACACATTTCTATAGAATCCATTTTGTTAAGCTGGTTAGGCCTTTCTCAACTAAGGCTCGCATTGATTTGTAAACACTAAGTATACGTACGCGCCGAACTGCTGCAACATGCCGATGCATGCGGAATTCTGCTACTGCTGCTGCATTAGCCGACCACTCAGAAACGGACGCGCTCGATGCTATGGTTAAAGTCGAGGTAACACGGAGGAAAGAAAGCATAGGAGAGGCTCCGGCCAGCACAGACGTATTGGAGAAAGTGTGGTCGGCGGAAGTCACGTGCTGCTTTTCGCAAAGGACCACTGGGACTGGTACCCCAAACGTCAACATTGCCATGGCAACCACGCTCCTGAAGCTCTCGCTGCTGCTCTAGGCCTCTGAAAAGTGAGGTAAATTTTTTCGGCCCGTGTCTTTCTCCCATCAGATTCTGTTCGCGAGACAACCTGACTCTGGAGCGTGGTGTGTAAGCTTGAAAGTTGTGTTTTGGGTCTGTGAGTGTGAATTGTCAGTCAGCAACAGGCACACTCAAGTAATCGCGGCGCGGGTCTTCGTTGTCTTCTTCAACGTGCCATGGAAAAGCACAGGAGCACGTCTGCTTCACTAAAATTGTTACAAAAGTTTTGTAGGCTCCTTTCTGACGCCCGTCGGCAGCACACATTACCGGCGGCTCGTAGCAATGCAAGTTCAAAGCTCCCGCCTATCCGCTCCGGCGAGCTGATTGGAGGTGCAGTGGGAGATGGCACACTAACATGGCCGCATTTCCGGCTTCAGAAACGTCACGTCAAGGCGTCTCCTATATTTTTTCTTTCCTCCATGTCTAGGTAAGGATATCGTCGGGCAATATTCATAATGGCTTTAGATCAGTACTGAAGTAAGGCATGTTGCATGTTGGGCTATAGTCGGTTCATAGATTCAGCAAAATTTTTAAATGCGCGAAGACGGGACATGAACACACACACACACACGCGCACGCACGCACGCAGGGCAGACTTTCAACTGACTTTATTTCGTGAAGGCCAAAAATTTATAAGGTTCTACAAATTAGATAAAGAAGGATAAAACAATCGTGATGAATTTCTGCACGAAGCAGTCGCAAAAAATAGCAATGCCATGGGTGCTCTAAGAGCATGGGAGAGTCTTAATATGCCCATCTAAGAATTCAATTTCCTTCCTTGATAGTGATGTTTCTGTTCATGTCCCGTCCTCTTCGCGCAGTTGAAAATTTTGCTGAATTTAGATCAATAATTAGGGCGCCTAAAATTACACTTTAAATCAGCGGAGATATTCAAGCTCATACAGTACGATTTTCAGCACTGATAGTGCATATCGCAGCTGCGCATGTGAATCGGCGGCACAATACGTGTGTTGAGGGCATGAGAACTGGTAAACAATGCAGTTGGTCCTGCGCCACATGAACTTACTATAGAAATCGAGTGCAGCATTGAGCGTTAACCCTGCAAATAATCTTGAATGAGCACTGTAATAAAGCGCTGTTTACCTTAGTCCCGCTTCTCGTAATACGTGCGGTTAAACCGATGGGAGATGAGCGCAATAATCCTGCACTTGAGCTTCGTGAGAGCTTCGTGCTTCAGGATTGGTCCATTTATAAAGGCTTGATTCCCATTAGCTGCTCAGGAGCGCGGAGGGACTACACTACGCTTACATAGCCTTTCATGACGATGATGCCGGGAATAAAACCGCTCAGCTAAAATTGAATCGCGAATGCCCCGTATCGATTTCTGGGGCATTTGAGGAGGGCCACAACGGTAGCGTGTCCACCATGGCATGCCCTAGCGCTGCGAGTTCGAATTAGGGAAGCATGCATTGCCTTTCGCTATTGCCTACCGCAGCAAGACAGCTAAAAGAACGAACGCTGCGATTCATAATTAATCCCAGCAGAAAGTGCAGACTGATCGAAGCGGGCAAGCGATGAAGCTGCTTGTGCAGCTGGTGCAGCAACGTTTGTGTTTGCTTAGATGTCGGGGCTTACTTTGTTGTTTCTTTTTATTTGTTGTTCAATCGGTACGCTTTAAGGTCGGAAAACGTTGCCATTTAAAATAGCAGAAAACAACCTTGGATCTATGCAAATTCGAGCCACTTCTACATCGAAGACAGCGAAACTGCAGATAATTGAATTCGTACACCCTTTGGAAGTCGTCTAGCTGGTTTGTCACTGCCCGAAATCCATACCAAGACTTTGCAAACGTTTCACTATATCCAAGTTAATACGTCTATACTCTCCGCTATATCCGACGCATGTTCCTGCAAGCTGGTAAAGTGGACACCGACTATGGTGTCCGCACTGTACGCATCGTATGCAAACTTCACCTGCGTAACCATTGTTACCAACGCTACGGCGCTTGTTTGTTTTAAAGTTTTCAATCTGGGGTCGGTGTGCACTTTTTGTTAATATGGTAATCTCCGACCAGGCGAGTTTTCGTCAAACCCTCGATTACATTCCTGCATGTTGCACCGGCTTTGCCAACGCACCCGGTTGGACATTCCGAGTACTTGGTCGTATGGCCGCTTCGGAACGGCGATGCAGGTGGGCTGGTGGTTGTTATTATAGTGATAATTCATCATAGACACTGCCATACGGCTACGCGTTCCGACGGCTTGGTCGTATGATTGCTCCGGGGCGGCGATGCAGGGTGGGCTGGTGATCGTTATTATAGTGATAAGTCATCATAGACACCGGCATACCGCTACGCGTTCCGACGACTTTGCCGTATGGCCGCTTCGGGGCGGTGATGCAGGGTGGGCTGGTAGTTGTTATTATAGTGATAATTCATCATAGACACCGGCATACCGCTACGCGTTCTGATGACTTTGCCGTATGGCCGCTTCGAGGCGGTGATGCAGGGTGGGCTGGCGGTTGTTATTATAGTGATAATTCATCATAGACACTGGCATACGGCTACGCGTTCCGACGACTTTGCCGTATGGCCGCTTCGGGGCGGTGATGCAGGGTGGGCTGGTAGTTGTTATTATAGTGATAATTCATCATAGACACCGGCATACCGCTACGCGTTCTGATGACTTTGCCGTATGGCCGCTTCGGGGCGGTGATGCAGGGTGGGCTGGTAGTTGTTATTATAGTGATAAGTCATCATAGACACCGGCATACCGCTACGCGTTCCGACGACTTTGCCGTATGGCCGCTTCGGGGCGGTGATGCAGGGTGGGCTGGTAGTTGTTATTATAGTGATAATTCATCATAGACACCGGCATACCGCTACGCGTTCTGATGACTTTGCCGTATGGCCGCTTCGAGGCGGTGATGCAGGGTGGGCTGGCGGTTGTTATTATAGTGATAATTCATCATAGACACTGGCATACGGCTACGCGTTCCGACGACTTTGCCGTATGGCCGCTTCGGGGCGGCGATGCAGGGTGGGTTGGTGGTTGTTATTCTAGTGATAATTCATCATAGACACCGGCATACGGCTACGTGTTCCGACGACTTTGCCGTATGGCCGCTTCGGGGCGGCGATGCAGGGTGGGTTGGTGGTTGTTATTATAGTGATAATTTATCATAGACACTGGCATACGGCTACGCGTTCCGACGACTTTGCCGTATACATGGCCGCTTCGAGGCGGTGATGCAGGGTGGGCTGGTGCTTGTTATTATAGTGATAATTCATCATAGACACTGGCATACGGCTACGCGTTCCGACGACTTTGCCGTATGGCCGCTTCGAGGCGGTGATGCAGGGTGGGCTGGTGGTTGTTATTATAGTGATAATTTATCATAGACACTGGCATACGGCTACGTGTTCCGACGACTTTGCCGTATGGCCGCTTCGGGGCGGCGATGCAGGGTGGGTTGGTGGTTGTTATTATAGTGATAATTCATCATAGACACCGGCATACGGCTACGTGTTCCGACGACTTTGCCGTATGGCCGCTTCGGGGCGGCGATGCAGGGTGGGTTGGTGGTTGTTATTATAGTGATAATTTATCATAGACACTGGCATACGGCTACGCGTTCCGACGACTTTGCCGTATGGCCGCTTCGAGGCGGTGATGCAGGGTGGGCTGGTGGTTGTTATTATAGTGATAATTCATCATAGACACTGGCATACGGCTACGCGTTCCGACGACTTTGCCGTATGGCCGCTTCGGGACGGTGATGCAGGGTGGACTGCTTTGCTTTTAATATAGTGATAATTCATCAAGACACTGGCGTCTGACTGCGCGGTATAATCAAGGGTCATGTCCTACACAGTCACTTTGGGGCTCTGACGCAGGCTGCGTGGCTGGCTGTTCACTGGCTGGCGTTCGATATTGACCACGTGGCTGCACGAAAACCGCTTGGCAACTCCCCTTAACAGCTTGGCTGTGAACAGATATTAAAAAGGTTGGTTAATTATCAACATTAGTTAGGTGAATAGGACACGTCAAATTACTTAGAAATAATGATTTGCGCTGGCTTCTGTTGATCAGCGAATAAACTCCTGTAATTTGTCAGAACTGCTGTTTTGACTGAAGCATCTTTACGGGGAAAATATGTGGAACGTTACCTAAAACGACTGCGCAACAAATGAGATCTCCGGTGAATCGAGGGCGAGAGTCAAAGTTATCCAGGTTCAAGTCAATCCATCTATGACGAGCTTTCTCAAAGAAATTAAAAGCCATTAGCCCTGACCTTCATACGCGCTTATACTTGCTGAAACGCTGCCGTCATCTCACACAAGTGTTGCGACAGTCCATATAAGTCCTGTGAGAGCATGTCAGAGTGGCGTGCCTGACATGCTCCTGCATCCCTGGAGCCCCACTGGTAAAGGAAGGACCGGAAGCGATGACATTGGTATGCCGCGTACTCACGGGCGATAGAAAAATAGTCTGTCGTTCAGGTCACACTGGAGCGCACTCATGAGAAAATGTGTGGCATCCGGCACCATGGCTATCGAAAACTCAGAAATACATGGGGTGGGCAAAGAAATAAACATTCTTTCTGTCTAACGAAAATCAAGCCCCTCGGCAGTGAGCGTGGCCTATATTGGGAGAAGAATGAGGGGATAGAAGAGCTTAAATGTTTTGTTAGTCTTAACCATACGAAGTAACAGTCAGTGGAGCCAGAGAAAGCATAGAAGTTCATTGTTATGTTTATTTGAAGTATAGAAATAAGATAACGAGAGAAAAATGTGAAGGATTTCTTAATGTGTGCATTTGCTGTATCGGGCCCCGTATACGACACCGAAAGAAGTCACAGGCCTGGGCGGCACACGCAGCACAGTCACAGCGTAAGCTTGGGGAGCGGCTCCATAGAAATTCCAATTTCGACAGCACTCGCTAGAGGGTCCTCGCGGTGAAGTTTGCGTCATTGTCGCGAGAACAAACTGAACTTCCAGCCCGGCGTCGAGGGTGAGTTGCGGCTTGTGCTGCTCTCTGCACAGCACTCTGCTGACCCCGACTTTGCTTGGCTACAGCCGCTCGCGTAGTTCTACGATTCGCTTCTTCAGCAGAGGTTCGTACCTTGCGAAGATGTGCCACAACCTGTACCGAAGAGTAAACACAGGTATCGCGACTACGTGACGCAAGTGTCACATCCCTTGATGTGTTTCACGATACGATGCAACTGCTACATATCAGGACACCTGGTGGAATACAACGCCATGCAAAGTTTGCACGTACCCACGCTACGCAGCGCGCCTCTCACATCGCGTGACTAGTGACACGATACTGTGCAACTGCTACATGGCGTGCCACATGGTGCAATAATATGCAAGTACAATGCACAGTGTGATCGTATCGACGCTACGTGGCGCGCATCTCTCATTGTGTGACTTCTCGCGCTGGGACGTCCGTATAGGGCACGTTTCCGCAGCAGCTAGCAAGCACTGGCGTTTCGCCGTGGGCAAGCAGCTGACTCCCGCACAGAGGGTCAGGGTTCGATCCCGTCATAAATAGTATTTTTTCTTATTCCTGGCGATAGCTGCGATGGACACCGGTGGTGGCGGCGGCGGTGGACAACATCGCCAACCGAAACGGCTATCGGAATGAGCCGATAACAGCATACGTTGTAAACCACGACGAAATATCGGGATCGAATCCCGGCCACGGCGGCCGCATTTCGATGGGGGCGAAATGCGTAAACACCCGTGTACTTAGATTTAGGTGCACGTTAAAGAACCCCAGGTGGTCGAAATTTCCGGAGTCCTCCACTACGGCGTGCCTCATAATCAGAAAGTGGTTTTGGAACGTAAAACCCCATAACTTAACTTAAGACGAAATATAAGCATACAGTAGGCCAAAATCATCATCGATTCAGTTTTGACATTGTTTTAGGTAAACATTAACTTAGCCTGAGCACTTGCAATCTTAGTTGGTTATTGTACGGTGGAGTTTGGAGGAAGCCCAGCATCTGTACGCTGAGTGTTCACCGCCTAGCAGGCTTTGCCGGATATAAGAATGCCTATACGATGCGGCTAATGCACGCCCGTGGACGCGAACCATTATACAGAGTGTCCCAGCGCTAACTTTAGCGAAAGTTTAAAGATACGCGAATGCCACGTAGCTGAACAGAACCAAGGTAACATCGTTTGCCGTCACTTTGAGATACTCAAACTATTTTTTTTTTCATTCCGCATAATTAGTCTTAATTAATTATTCAACTTCTCAAATATTATAGTTAGACGAAATTGTCAATGAAAAAATTGTAGAACAACATGAAAAACTCTCGATACATCTTTCTGTTCGTCAATAAATGCTACATAAAAGTTTTTCCGAGCGTGAAAAAAGCCTGAAAATACACGCAAGCTGCCTCGAGCGGCCAGTCGCGTGGCAATATTGCGTGCATTTGGGGGCTTCTAGCTAGTAGTCCAGTTACGTGTCATTCACATATTTTAAAACTCTGGCTAAAGTTAGTTGGGACACCCTGTATTTGTTTCTTGCTTCCAGTCAGTTATGATTCCTGTCCTTGTAATTGTAGCGGTTGAAATGGTAGTGTTGTTTGGTGGACGTCAGACAGTGATGGCGACGAGGGGATGGTGGTGTCGTGACCTCACTTGTCCCGCTGCTTGAATTCTTTAGGTCGAGCGCAGCCGTTGTTCTGCAAACGGCGGCTCATAATCTGGATGCAGTGGACAATGCAATTGAATACGCACTTCCCATATGTTAACACTGCTACATACCCATACCCAGTGTTGGGGATGGGGTATGCCTCCTTCTCGATGAATGGAGCCGTTTCTGGGTGTGCGCATCACTACTGCAACAGCTGCTGTTAGCAGCCCTGCATTGGAATTGGCGCTGCTGCTTAAAAACATTATAGAAAAAAGAACTCTTCTTCGCAGTTAGAATGTACAGCACAAGTTAAAACGCGTACAATATACGGTCATTCCATCTCCGGTTAATGATCTGCTTGAGGGATAGATGCAAAGCGTTCATGTTGCAGCTGTTGGTGGTAGAATTTTTTTTTACCGGCAATGTGAAGTGTAAACTGCGAACAAACCATTAGCAGAAACATTTGTTAACCGAATGTAGCGAAGCGCGACACTTCAACACCGAATGCGGCACCGCTGACTGCTCTTCTGGTCAGCTGCAGCCGTCGCTCGCGAACGGGCGCGACAGTTGCCCTAGACGCATCGTTCACAGTGTCGCTTACACGCCGTGCACTCTTCAGGTCTTTTTTCGCGTCACTATGCTCTACGTATACGTTTGTAAGTAACCTATGAAGCACCATTAGAAAGATAGAGAGAGGCAGTATGCATAGAGTAGTTCTGGTTGTCTATCCTGCATGGTGGTAAGGGGTAGGTGGATCAAAGGAGAGAGATGAGCCCAAACAATGTAACACAAAGAAAAGCTTTGTGATTGGAAGAGTGCGCGCCTACTATACCAATCGCAAAGCGTTTCGCAGTATTGTATCAGCCATCCTGCTACTGCGAACGTTTAAAAGTGGACTTGATCGTGTCCATATATACTTATAGTGTTATGCAGCTTCGTTTACTTGTTCTAGTCAATGCGGCGGATGTGGCCCTGATGTACGATATTGTAGATGGACTCAACTACTTCCATAGTAACCAGTGCCAGCGCGTAAGTGACAATACATTTAGGTGTACCTGTAGGCATTAAATGCGTTAGTTTGGAAGTTTCATGTGGATTATATGTAAAATACACGAGAAATGGCATTCTTAATTGACAACGTGAATGGTTATCAATGGCGTGTCATAGAATTGACCGTTTCTACTAAAGCCTGCAAAATGGTGACAGACATCATCTGCTTTTGAAAATAATCACCGCTTTGAATTATATTCTACTTACGCGGGGTTGGTACACAGAGCCACCA
Organism: Dermacentor andersoni; assembly: GCF_023375885.2. NCBI lineage: Eukaryota > Metazoa > Arthropoda > Arachnida > Ixodida > Ixodidae > Dermacentor > Dermacentor andersoni. Next base: position 156,906,017 of record NC_092814.1, read on the forward strand.
ACAATTTTTTCTTGCTGCTGTACTGCAATATGTCTGACGTGACAAGAAAAAAAATGAAAACAGAAGAAAACCACCTTATCAGATGCATGATAATCCGAGCATCCCATACATGAAGCTGTATACATAAGGGAGTTATCGTACCTTTCGAATGCAAAGCAGTGCTCGTTGGGTCGTCGGAGGCAAAGGTCTAAACGCCATCCTGTCAGATCCCCTAGAAGGGCTGATAGGTTCTGGGATAGTGAGCTGAGGCCCCTAACTTAGCAGCAGGCGGAATGCCCGACAGACGCCTGGACTCAAAAGCCGGCGCCGAGGAGACGGTTATGAGACACTGACCGCTGCACCTGAGCGCTGATCGCGGTGGAACACGAACGCTGATGGGCTTGGTATGCCGCCAAACTAAATTTGATCTTGGCCAAATGGCCCACATGCGATGCCCAACTATTTGGGCCCCTCGTAGCTGACACAATGTGGAGCCGGTTAAACTCGGCGCGAGAAACAAAAATTACTCGCAAAGATAAACACGCAGTGAAGTTGTCTATTCCATTGATGTATACCCAAGGTAACTCTTATTTAGAACTCTTGATAATTACGTTTCGAAGCGAATTCGGGGCTCTGATGCAGACTGCGTTGCTGTCTCTCTTTTTTTTTCTTCTTTCTTTTTGTGGCTCCGAGCACGCCACCGCAACCGACGTAACACAAAAACGGTCGTGCAAGTCCCTTTAACAGCTTCGCTGGAAAACATTTTTTTCGGCAGTGTCATCCCACGTGGGCAAGGTTTAAAAACAAAAACGTTAGCTGGCTCAGTAGGCGTATCCAGGCTCAGATCGTGCCTCTTCAGTTATTGGCAGTTTGCCGCAGGAATTGCCGCATGTTCAATAAGTGATGACAAATAACGCCGAGTCCTTCCGGCGTTAACTTCCTCTTGATATCTTGCTTCACACAGACCACCTTCAAGCGTCGCGGTACGTACAAAGAAAGCAAATATATAATCTTTTGCTGGTGAAGATCTCTATATACGGTATTCTGTTACAATATTGTTGTCTGTATATGTAATGTAGTGCAGTTGGACTAACGTTGAAGTGAACGGATACTCTGGATACTATATATATATATATATATATATATATATATATATACATACATAATTTCAGATTTGGTGACTGTGCGCAGGGCTATCTATATGCTCGTATCTGAGCTATCATTCGGAAAACCAGGCGGGTACGTGCGACATACATATAACAAAACTTCGCACATCCATCTGGCGTGCCTGCGTGTAAACATACCACGTATAAAGCTTCGTTTAAGAAAATACTACTTATAGCGAAGCCATTTCCTGTCCTTATGGGCGTAATTCATCGTCTATTGAAAGAAAGAAAGAAAGAAAGAGAGAACGCTTTTATCACTGTTTTTATAACAGTAGTTGGTGACAAAACGTAAAAATAAGCAAGAGGGAGATAAAGGAGATGACAAATACGGGGAGGTAAACCGTAATAAAAACGTTGTCTGCTACCCTGCACTGGAGAGGGTGCAAGGGGAGACAGAAATATAGACAGGAAAAGCACAAACAGAGAGCCAGAGATAAAAAAAAGACAGGAAACAAGAAGTCTCTCGCACTTAAGGGAGATGAATGATCCAAAAAAAGGAAGGAACGCGAAGTTCATTCGCCTCTTTCTCATCGCTATAAGAGGAAAAAAACACGCGGCCCTCCATTTGCGCAACAGGTTTCTTGCTTACCAAGGAAAAAATCGCTGTTCTCGATCAATTCTGACAAATATTTCGTCCTTGCATAGGGGCGATGCTGAACTGGTAAGCTGCAGCGGCTGAAGGGCCACAAAATTTATCATGTCGAACTGAAGATGAATGTTTATACCCCGTGGGAGCTACATTGAAAAAAAAAAAACTTTGGCCAATCGATGCAGCATATATAAGTTCTTGAAACATAAACTGCGCCCTCACAATAGTGACAAAATATTGGTGTTCTGGCCGTGGAACTTAACAACTGACAGTTGCAATTTCATGGGGCTGCATGGGGGCTAGGCACACTGTTGCAAAGACATAAATAAGCACACGTACGAAGAATCTTATATACGACGTTTAGTGCATGAAAACGCACGTATAGACTGCGTCAGCCATGTTCCAAGTTCTCGATGAATAACGTTCGAATGTCGGCCCAAAGACGGCCGTCCCGGGTCACGAGGTGATTAGGAAACAGGAAAACGTTGCGCCATTAGCGAGGACAAGTATGAATCCAGCAGTCATTCAATTACAAGATGGGCCCCCTACCCACTAAGCTATGAGGCCATCAGTGCCAGCGTGAACTCAGAGGAGGTAATGCCGCTGGCGTAGCGTCAGGAGCACGTCAGTGAACGTGGAAATTATGTGCACTTTCTGCACTATGCGAATGACTTAGACACGCATCAGCTTAGTAACGAACGCATGCCTTGTTTCGCCACACTCATGAGAAATGTTCAACTTACTAGGAAGTGGCCAAGATCTTGGCAGGCGATAAAGGCAGAAGAGTTGCTTAACCCTTTCTTCGAGCGTTTTGACCCGTTGAGGCGTTAGGAATTTACATTTGGCCGAAGGGCATCCCGACCATGAATACGAAGTGCCTCACATGTAGAGGCGCAGGTTATTAATGTATTATGCTTTTTTATGCATTAATGTATTATGCAAATTAATGCATTTTTTTCTCAACCTACAAGTGCCTGTTCAGCTACCGGGTCCCGGCAAACTATAAGAAGAAGCCAACAACAAAGACACCAAGGACAACAGGGGGAAGGATACTAGTACTTACTAATTGAGTTCAAGAAATGATAACTTAATGGAAAAGAAAGTGGATCAAAAAACAACTGGGCGCAGGTGGGATACGAACCCACGTCTTCGCAATACGCGTGCGATGCTCTTACCAAGTGAGCTACCGCGGCGCCGTTTCCCCATCCACTTTCTGGGGGATTTATGTTTTGCTACTAGAATTAACCCTAGGAGTGTTAGCCAGTGCCACCACGCACAAACCTAGGCGGCGGATGTCGAACATCCTTTCTGCCGCAGGAATCATATGTACGTGATCTAGCTCGTGACCCACACATGCTATCTGAAAGCATCAATGTTGCCGGATTCGGATTCGGGATTCGGGACCGTGTTTAGCAGCGCTACACCAAAACGCCACCAAGCGCCACCATGGTGGGTGACACTTAATGTAAGTTTCTCAAGCATCAGATATTAAACTCAATGCTTCGCAGCTTAAACTCAATGACACGCAGCTTTGGCTTCAAAATGATCAATTTAATTTTTTTAATATTAAAAGAATAAAATTTGGAAAATGTGTTTATGCTTGTGTCACTAGGGTCATACCTACATAACGTTGTCTTGTCATTACCACGCCACGCCCTATACTTGTCATCGCAGATATCAAGCAATCGATGAATCCCTGAACAAAGTAGTGTGTGCATCAACTAGGTTGTTACCGCTTATATATGTTAACTGCTTTCAAGAATGAACGGTGCCAACCAGTAACGCAATCCTCATCTGTCATCAAACCACGTCTACCTTTAAGGTGGCCTTCTTGCACTTTGCAGCTCTCTGCGGCAGAGTACCCTTTACAGAGAACCAGTTGGATACCAAGTTTTGGACTTGTAAAGTGTTTTAAATGTTTAGCATTTCTTGGCGAACATTTGCCACTTTGACAATATCTGTCTGTCTGTCTGTCTGTCTGTCTGTCTGTCTGTCTGTCTGTCTGTCTGTCTGTCTGTCTGTCTGTCTGTCTGTCTGTCTGTCTGTGTCCGTCCGTCCGTCCGCTTATGTGTTGGTGCTCTCATAGTCGTTTCATTAACTTGGTATGTACGAAAATTGGGATAGTAAGACAAGAGTGCATGCCGAACATAAATGATAGGTCATGGCATGAATGTCATGACATGCGTGGCATGTAGGTCATGACACAGCCGCCTACGCCTTGGTATGTACCAAAATTGGCAGAAGTTTGCTCTGCCAATTTCCCTGGGTTTGGCGTTCGTCGTTTTCTCGCCTCTATATCTGTTGACATACATGCGAAGCCCCGAACTTGCATAAACCCATTATGCTGACCGCCAAAGTAATGCGATTGGGCGCACTTCTATTGTGCGCAATGATGATGAATAGACCTTTATTGAGCGTATGGTTGTTGTCGTCCTATGGCGGGGAACGAAAAATAAATTCCTAAATAAGACCTGAGGACAACAACTTTTCTGGTAGCAAGTGGGTATTTCTCGACCTCGCACATGGGGAACCGACGATCGTGGCTCATTCTCGCGCGCGAGGGAGGCAGCACATGAGCGAAGGTGGCGGCGTTCTACTCTGGCAACAACTGCGTGCTTTTCGTGGCCGCGCATGGCCGGTGGTGCCCTATCTTGCGAGCGATCTGCAAATGGCTCATATCGTTGTGCGTGTTTTGTTCTTGCAGCTCAGTTTGCGTTAGAGGGATAGACAGCTCGAAGGTGACTTCGCTCGCTGCTGCTTCCGCGATTCCTCACGCTAGCGTTTTGACAGCGAGTGTCCGCGGTTATCAAGTGTGATGTGATGTTTGTTTGTGCGCACTGACACCATTCTGATTATTTAGTTAGTAAGCGACTATTGCCAAGTTTATACGGCCGATAAAACTACTAACCTTACTTCGTATAACTGTCTACCAATCTTCTATCGCAATCAATGCTTTGCCTTTCGGGTGAAACTGCCACTTTTTTTCTATCACCACCACATGTTAAGATTTAAGAACCGCCTCTTACCTTCTTACGCTGATTAAACTCTCCTATATTTTGTCTCTATATGCAGTGTTCATGTTCCATTCGTGTGTTTATATTATATTGATCATAACTCGCCAGTAGCCAGTGTGTTTTTGACACGTACATGGTAGGAATTTAGTAAACGGAAAAAAAGTTGATTCTGAATATTCGGCTGTTGAAACTATTACCATTCTGCTGCAAGAGACAATGTTCTAATTTTTTATTACGTTGACACACGGAATATTTCACATAAGCTGAGGTCAAGAGATAGCTGAAATATGTTGCAATTTGCATAACCGCATGATGTGGATGCTCTGAAACGCTGGGGGTGAATGTAGTAATGTGGTAATTTGTGTGATATGGTGTTGCATTCACCAATGAAATGTATATATACAAACCACTTAAGAGAGGAATAAACTCCACTGCGCTATATTCTCAAATAAGTTTTTATTCATAGGACAGTTTATATACAGCAGTTAAAAGGACGACATTGCTCAGTGGTCTAACATTGAAAGACAGAGAGAGAGAGAGAGTGAAAGAGACTGCAGTGCGTCTATTTTTTTTTTCTTCGCTATACCTAGCACAATTTCTCCTGCGTACCCGATGCGAGTATGACATACGCAGAACATGCTACAACCGTATGAAATGGGAGGCTAAGTCATACTGATGTACTACCTGTGACAGCACTGAATAAATATAGCGGACTAAATGGCACTAATCAAGTGTAGAGTGGTGAAATGAACTCTGAAAGAAAGAAGGAGAAATAAAAATATGATTGCACAACTCCAGAGTTATTTTTCCATTTCACAAGAAAGTAAATGCCGCACACTTGCCTGCATCGACTAGTTATTTTTTTCAGGCAGTATTAAACAAATAATATGAAAGCCCCGATCACTGCAGAAGAAAGTGAATATCATGCGCGGACAGCCATATGATGTCCCGTTGCATTCGTGGTCTAGAAGCACTAAAAATAGGAGAGATGCGAGGAATACAGCGCGCACACATGCAGACAAGCGTGATTCATACTGCATTCGCTCCAACCATACAATGTAGTCACAGAGGAGCCAGAAAAATTACATGGAAAGTGGGCCCGTATATGTCGATTGTGTAACGACACGATACAGGTTGAACACTCCAGGTGGAGTGTTCAACGGGGCCCCCATGAAGGTCAATGTGCTCGTGCACCTTACCGCATTTGTTAAAGTTTGCTTTGATGAGTCGGCGTCTCCACTGTTCGACTCAAAGTGTGGCAAAACGTTCGAGCTGTCTGCGGCAGCACAGACCGTAAGAGACCGTTCGACAGCGGGAAAATGACCGAGTAGTGGCGGCGATCTGAGCGGGATCCTTACGAGTCGCGGGAGTCCCGGAGTCGTATAACTAATGCGGGCCGTCCAGCGCAGGTGAGCCCGCGCCGGGACGGCCCCACCGGTGCCCACCGTAGACAGGGGCCGCAATCGATGCCCCATCGACCGCCATCGACCGGCGGCTGATCTCCGCGCGCGTCGCGCACCTCAAAAGGCGAGAGCCTCCAAGTGGGTCTTTGACCAGCAGAAACCGGCAGGTTCCGCGCCGCGTGCGTCGCGAGCCGATTCCACCGTTCTGGTTTTTTCTTTTTCTTCACAGGCCTCTAACAAAAGGTTTATTTCTCCGTGTTTTTTGTTGTTAGACAAGCACTGGTATGCACGCGGGGTTTGTGTCTGTGTGTGTGCACCCGCGCAGCTACCTGCTGTTGTCTCGATGTTTTTCTTCTTTCGCGCTTCTTCATTCTGGAGTCTATTTCCGGGTCTGCGTGTCAGAAGCAGCGCATTCGCTGTTTCTGGCTGACAGCTAGAAAGGAGTAGAAGAGGCGCGACAGCGCTCGCAATGGACTTTTCCGAGATATTCGCCGCGCTCTTACGCCTCAAGTGGGCAGCAGTGCTTTGTGCCCTTCTTCTGGATCGCTTGTTTTTCTAGCTCACGTGATTTTTCGCCGGCGTCGCATACGTGAGAGAGGGGATAACCGTGCCAGAAAATGCGACTATAGGGACCGAGGTTAAATTCACTGCAACAATGAGTGAGTCGGCGAACGAAAGACCTGAGAACCGTTCGGACCAATAGCAGGAGCAGAAGCAGCTCTCTTTTATTGTTCTTCCCTTTTTCTTCTAATCGCAGTTCGCAGCACGAGGCACGAGACACACGCGCCTGAGCGCGCAATATATAAAAAGCGGCCGAGGAAGAATAACAATGGCTGCTAGAGTGCTCCCCCTCCCCCCTTTTAACAGAAGAGCAGCAGTTCAGCGGCGCCCAAGAAACAGCGTTTGATGAAGGGCGATCTGGTAGATCCGTTGTTTCAGCGGTTGTAAAGTCGTTGAAAGCGGATAATGATGACGAGGCCCCTAGGTAGGCTGGTTTGACCTTGTCTATCGCCACGACTTCTTCACGTCCGTTGAGGCCGATGGTAAAAGTTTTTTTATGTCCGTTTGAGTACCTTCAGAGGGCCATCATAGGGAGGCGTATGAGATGGTAGAGCGCCTTCAGGCCCTACAATAACATGACTCACTGTAGGCATGTCTTTGTTGACAAAAACATTACTAGATGATGAAACTCTACTAGGGCAAGGACGCAAGCGTGTAAACAGAAAGCGAAGCTGCTGAACATAGCTGTCTGTATCGGGCGTGGCAACAGTACCTGGCGCGAAAATTCACCGGGAAACCGCAACGTTGTGCCATAGACTAGCTCCGCAGCTGTGCAGCCGAGGTCTTCCTTGAAAGAGAAGCGCACAGCCTAGGAGGACAACAGGAAGGTCTTCAGCCCAAGAAGAACGATTCTGAGGGGCCGTCAAGGTGGCTTTAAGTTGACGTTGAAGGCGTTCAACCATTCTATTTGCCGATGGGTGATACGCGGTAGTATGGATATGGTGGACACCAAGAAGGTACGCTAGTTCGCGGAAGTGATCACATTCGATATGCTGGCCGCAATCGGGCGTGACAACGCTGGGGCATCCGAAACGCGAGATCTATCCAGTGACAAATGCGGAAGTGACTGTAAGTGCCGTTATGATATTGAGAGGAAATGCTTCAGGCCAGCGGGTATAACGGTCTACACAAGTGAGTACGTAGCGAGCATCTCAGGATGGTGGTAGCGGGCCAACGTTGTCGATATGGATGTGATCCAATTGGGTATCAGGTGGACGAAAGGAGTGAATGGGCGATTTTGTGTGTCGTGCCGTCTTGGAGAGTTGACAGTGAAGACATTCGCGAGCCCAGCGGAGAACGTCTGAGTTCACACTCGTCCACACAAAGCAGGAAGTAATTAGACGCTGGGTGGGAGGAACTCCGGAACGACTTGCGCAGTGCCGCTTGTCGAATACTTGATCGTGGAGTCGGAATGTCACGAGTGGGCGTGTCCGACCTCTTGACACGTCGCAAGTGATAGTACCTAAGAAAATGGAAGGGGGACGTCGGACAGCGCTAATGACGTAGCGAAGAGCGGGAGGTCCCGAAGCTCGACGTCTGAACGCTGCGCCGTGGTAATTTCTTCTAACTCCAGTGTGGTCGTGGATACGGCGCCGGTACGGGAGAACGCATCTGTGGCTGCGTTGAATGGGCCTTCAATGTATGTCCACGGTGAACTCGGAGATGAAAATGAGGTGCCGTATTTCTCGTGTAGTATAAGTGTTGTGATTACCGCGAAAAGCGAACGCCAAAGGCTTGCGATCCGTGAGGATGTGAAAGCCTGTTCCTTCCAACAGGTGTCGGAAATGCCGAGCGCCCAAGTATACCGCAAGCAGCTCGTGACCGAACGTGCTGTAGCGCATTTTTGCAGGCTTCAGCTTCTGGGAGAAAAAACCGAGTTGGCACCAGGAGTTGCGCTGGAACTGTTGTAAAACGGCGCCGACAGCCGCAGCAGATGCTACGATGATACGACGCATTTGTGCAACATGCTGAGGATGCATCAGGGTGGCATCTGCCAATGCGTTTTTGGTAGCTTGGAAGGACTTTTCGGCGTCGGACGACCAGGACAGTGGAGCGGACGCAGCTTTAGTGGTCTTGAGAAGCTCGGTCAGTGGTTTAATAATTCCGGTGATGTTATGAAGAAAACGGTGGTGGAAGTGGGGCAGCCCAAGGAACTCACGGAACTTTCGCAGTGACGTTGAGCGAGGGAACTAACGGAAGGCTTGAACTTTCTTTTCCAACGGTCTGATTTCTTCGAGAGTCACGCGGTGCCCGAGGAACTCAGTGTCGTGGACGCCAAAGACACACGTTGCGGGGTTGATGCGAAGGCCGTGTGTCGATGGTAAAAGAGCGCTGGCCATATGTGGGGACAGAAGAGCAGTTGGCTGCTTGAAGCGGCGCGGTGGCATGCTGCTGGTCTAGTCGCGGGGCAGAAACGACGCTGACCTCTACATCTGTGTCAACGGGAAATGGTTGTCCGGCAGTCCTGTCAGTGACGTAGAACAGGCGGCTTGTCGTACCGCAAGAGTCACCGGCCGCCATCAGTGACTCTGTGGCATATTTCCCTGCCAGCTGCAAAGGGAACGGCACTGACGGCACTGACGTGAATGGATTTGTTGTGATACTAGCAATATGCGCCGCGATGACGGCAAGAACCGGAGCTGGACCGAGAATGGAATCTAGAACGGCAATCGCGGTCGCGCTGATGATGGTGGGGCGATGACCGTAGTGCAGTAGTGGTCTCAGTAGGTTCAGTAATAATTTGCTCAAGGCGCGACTGCCGATCTTCCAGGTGCGGCAGCCGAACGGCCGTTGTTCCCACAGTGCCTCTTTCTGTATAATGAGCGATGCGGTCGGCCAGCGCTGCACGATTGCCGAAGGACACGTCTTCTGGTGTGGTAGTCAAGTCGACCACGAGATTCTGAGGCAGGCGCTGAAGAACCAGCTCATGCAGCAGCGGTCTGTTTGCGTCTAGCCTACAGTCACTGAGGAGCCGCAGCATACGACGTAATGTTCTGATGGTTGGTTCGCTCCTCTTCGTTGAGAAGCTGCTGGAGGCACCTGCGCACAGACACGGACTTGCGTTGCAGCACCGTCGTTTCGAAGAAGGCACTGAGGGTAGTGTCCTGGGGTGTGTCCACAACATCTTTGTGACTTTATATGGTTATATGGTTTATATAGCGAGACAGCCGAGACAGCGTAGAGGAACCTCGCATGGCCGAAGGTCGAAGGTGGCCTCCACCTGAGTAAACCAGGCTGCAGGATTTTGTAACCAAAAAGACGGTAGTTGAATTTGCACCGTGGCAAAGCTCTTTGCGCTGGTCGTCTCTCTCACTTTCGTGGCATGGTCCATGACGTCGTGCTCGCCGTACAATCACGTCCGGGTCACCACGTTATAGGGACTGAGGTTACGTCCACTACAATGAGTAAGTCGGCGAGCGGAAGACCTGAGAACTGTTCGGACCGATAGCAGGAGCAGAAGCAGCTTGGTTTCGTTTCGTTTGGTGCCTACGGATATGGCTCAACCCACTACGCGGGATCGGCCATGAATCGGAAATGTTTTAAATGTGTAGAAATAAAAAAATTCTTGCAAAACCCCTCGACGATGACTGTCTAATCCCTGGCATGCTGGTACGCTTCCTGCCGCCTCCGACATGCCACGCGCGTTTTTGAGGCTAATTGTGGACGTGTCTTGCGCGTGCAGTGCTCCTGTCGTCCAGGTTCTTGGGTCTTTGCGTGCGTGTACAAAATCAGCCATACCAGTGTTAGCCAAGGCCTCTTCCCGCCATGGCGTCAGATGTGTAACGTTCTTTCAATCGCAGGTGCCACGCAGTATGTGAAATTACCAGTAAACAACGGCTCAATTAACTTTCGTTTGCTGCCTCATTGCTTCAAGGCTGCCAAAGTCGAGGCCCTCGCTATGCTATGAGCGAGAAGAACAAAGTGATCCGAGGGGCTCAATTTTCTCTTAGTCACAACCTTATAAAGAACCACATACCTGTCAGAGTCGCATGCGATGTCTGCGGTCACCAAGAGAGCAGCAATCACTGATATATACTGTACCGCTATTCTCGACTGGACTTGTAGAGACAATGCCCCACCAACGCATTTCGACAAATGTACGTTCGTCCCATTTCCGCCGAGGAAATACTTGAACACCGAGCTCACTGCTCGTCAGCCCACTCAGCAATCATTGTATTTTTGTCATTCTTAAAGGAGACTGGCTCTTTCGACTGCGTTTGTAATCTTCCAATTCCGCTTCAGCCCTACTACTGCCTAGGATAGTCAAGATGACGTTTTTCTGGTTAGTGTTTATGCCTTCCTCCTTTGCTGCCTTTCTCCCTCTCTAGAAAGACTAAAGCTGCCAATCGCAGATGACGCTCTTGATGGGATGCAAAACCTTTCGCAAGGCGACTGTTCACGAGATCATCGGCACCGCGAACACGCGCGTGTTCTAGCAATCATGGCATCGATTCCCAAGGGAGTGGCAAAAAAAAAAGACATAAACAGGGCCGTAGCACGCTCTCTGCAATTCCCACTCAGACCGACGACGGCCTCGGGAGGAGCACGCTGTGATCAAATCTAGGGGCCTCTCGCCCGCATATTGCTCAGAGAAAGAAAAGTTCGGGAGGCGCTTATGTTTCAGCGACAAAAAACAGGGCTGTCTCGACAGCAGACTCCGTGTTTGCTGAAAGTTCAATATCCCTATGGAAGCATTCACCGGGCTTACAAACTGGCGCTGTAACGTTGAAAACGTGCCTGCGTAAAAACGACAGAAACCGGGTTCTTCTCTTTTCCTGCTATTATGTCTGGCTCGCCTTTTCCTCACGCAATTGTGAAATCCATCTGTTAATTCGGCCCTTTTCTTTCTTTGTTTTAAAAAAAAAAATATGACGTTGATGAAAGATACCAAGAACGGCAATTTTGTAAACTGGAAGGCACGACACATGAACATGAGATGATCACGCAGTGCCGTTTTAGTGAGCCTTAATGATGTTTCTATGCTCATGTCACGGTGCCCGCTGTACGGATTTACTTTTGAAACAGCAAGTTAAAACTGCTTCACGAAATGTTTTAGAAACCGTTGAAAAGCCCGTGTTTAAGAAACATGCTGCATGAAACAGTGCGAGTACATTCTGGTCCAAAAGAGGAAAGAAGAGAAAGGTAGTTCTGACGGTTGAAGTGCCGAATGTAATACGCGGAGCGATGGAGGACAGATAGCAAATTTTACATATAGTTTAACGTACACTAAACGCAAGTACTTTGAGGCTCGCTACGATGCGTTTTCCTGGCAGGTCTTTAGTTTAACGTACGGAAAAATCAATATAAAAAAAGAGACTTCCTGCACAAGGCGCCACATGGTTCCTCGTGTGTTCATGTCCAACCTGTGCGAGCAAAGACTATCAATTAGCGCACCTCCTGCTGTCTGTATGTCGACGCGTCTCGCCGGGCTTAAAGAAGCTAAAATCGCAGAACTATCTCAGAAATAGATGCGTTCGCCGCTCAAGCTTAATTCACCATTTATCGACGATCAGCGACTGCGAGAGCGCAGTCATAGGGACAATTCGCACTGAAGTCTGAGCCAAAGGTACCACCATGTTTGACAATGCTGTTTCTTAGCGTACGTAAATATTACGTACGTTATGCTATCCGAGCATACGTAAGTCGCAGAAACCCAATGGTGTACGGGAGCATACACAGTGTGAAGAATTCTATTTATTTACGTACGAAAGGCGCTTACGTTTGCTTAAGACTGCTATTCTAAAGCTATGTGCACTTCTGCGAAGAGGAAAAGATGTAAGTGGGGTGGCGTATAAATGCAGTCGAAATCATTATGTTGGTTAAGTGAGCACAAATCATATATAAGCTATGGAAATATTGGAAAGAACACAGTGGAAACTGACATTCGAAAGGTAAGACCTGCCTGTTCTCCACGTGCGAGTTTGCGTGCGTGTGTCTGTGTGAGAGAGAAAAGGAAAGAGATAACTAAAAAGAGAGGTTGTAAGGCAGGTAACTTATTTGAGGAGATTTGAGAAAACCAGCGAAAAAATTGAGACGCAAACCCGACGGAAAGAAGACGCACCACAACGCTTGACTAGCAACTGACATATATTTGAAAAAACGAATCAACTCTCGAACATCAACCGCCGACGCATGCGCAATGCTCTTAGCAAGGTAAAAATTTTTTTTCAATCGAGGAACACACCATGTTGCCCTATCTATTTCTACTTTCTACTTCCTTATCCTTAAAGCTCAGCCTTTCAGAAAAGCCATCTCTTTATCACTCAGAGAGGTCGAAGGAACACTGATGCATTTTCTTCCTCTTGTACGCTGATATGAGACACCCTCAAGTATTTCTCTTTCGGTTTTCGTCATGCCCCTGCCAAGAGTCGTCACATTTTGAAAAAGTTCACGGTCACATTGACGACAGTTACGACAGTGAAAGGCAAGGTGACCAGCCCCTTGAGAGTTGGTCAACACGCAATGTTCGCGCATCCGGTCATTGACGCATCGGCCTGTTTGACTGTGCACCACTTTTTGAAAATGTGACGATTCTTGGCAGGGGCACGACGAAAACCGAAAGAGAAATAATTGAGGCGCTTTATATCAGTGTGCAAGAGGAAGAAAATGCATCAGTGTTCCTTCTATCTCTCCGAGTGATAAAGAGATGGCTTTTCTAAAAGGCTGAGCTTTAAAGGGCCCCTCACCAGGCCCCATAGCAAATTTTGGTTATACGCTGCAAGTTGTTACGTGTCCTCTAGGGAGCGTTCTGCCACAAAAATTTTTCATGTCGGCTCATTAAAAGCCGAGATAGAAATATTTCGGTGCCGCGAACCCATGATTTCAGCAGGCGGGCTCCACTGCCAAGCAAGACGCTCTCTCCACTCGCCCCGTCTAGGCTACGCAAGGAAATTCCTTCCCTGCGTTCTCCCATACCAGACCTCGAGGATGGCGTGACGCATACGTCACAGGCCCTGCCTTCATTTTTATTATCCTCGCTTCTTTTTTTCCCTGCACTACGCATTTACGCTGACCGCGCCGCGCGCGAGCTGTTGTCTCGTTTGCGCAGCACACGATTTTGCGCGCTGTGCACAAGAAAACATGACTAGCGGTATAATTCAGTGCTACACGAATACTGAGGCAGAACAAGCGGATCGCAGAGCGTGATCACACGCTGGAACACAGTAGAAAATGGCATAGTTTCGGTGCCTGTGCACGTGACTGCACGACCGTGGGAACAAGCAGACGAAACTGAAGTACATCGCTCTTGCTTCTGTGCGAAGTAAGACAAAAAAACACGCAGACATTCCGTGTGTGTGTTTTATTATTTCGCTAAACATCAATTCGTCAATTCAAGCAAGCGATCACACGAATAACAGATGGTACCTTGAATAATTCTCGAAGTCACGTGTCACCACGAGCTACGTCACACTGCGGACACGATTACGTAGACGCAGGAGCCCGACTACGTCACCGTCCCTCTCCGAGCGGATTCTTCGCGAGTGGAGAGAGAAACGGCGTTCGGATTGAAATTTCAGGCCTTTCCGCGACGCGTAGCGATGTAATTCTTTACAAACACGATCGTTAGCGCCCATTGTATGATCTGCGCTTGTCAGCTCAAAATGGCCAGACCTGGTGAGGGGCCCTTTATGGATGATGAAGTAGAAAGCAGAAATTGATAGGTCAAAATCGTGTGTTCTTCAATTTAATTTTTTTTTACCTTGCTAAGACCATTGCGTATGCGTCGGCGGTTCATGTTCGAGAGTTGATTCGTTTTTTTTCTTCAAATATATGGTCAGTTGCTAGTCCAGCGTTGTGGTGTCTCTTCTTCCAGTCGTGTTTGGGTCTCAGGTTTTTCACTGGTTTTCTCAAGTTTCAATATGAACCGACTGGCCCAGCAAGCAGCACTTCTACAGTATATTTGAGGAGGTTCTGTTTCGCTGTCCTGATATTTCTAGTGTGGAAGTTAAAACTTGGAGTGCGGTCGTTGACTCTTAAGCCAGCCTGGGGCACGTGTTGCGTGCAGATTCAAGAAATAAAAGGGGGCGGGGAGGAAGTTCGAAATGTAATCCCTTCGTCATTTACGCTACCAGGGTCAGCGAAGAAAGCAGCTGTCCAAAAGAAACTCGACGTCTCGGGCACCTATGGGGGCAATTAAAACCAGCTCGCATTCAACTGTAGGAAAAGCTCCGTGCGAGCGGACGTACCTGATTAGATTGCTATATGGTATCAGTTACTGTAACCACTTGAAACAATTCTGGGGATTTACGTGCCAAAACCACGATATCATTATGTGGCTCGCCGTAGTGGGGGACTCTGGATTAATTTTGACCACTTGGGTTTTCTAGCGAGCCCCGAATGTACGGTGCGCGGGCGTTTTGGCATTTCGCCTCCATATAAATTGTAACCACTGAAGGATTTAGTGCTCCGAGCGTTTTCTATGAGGAAAAGTAGTCAGCGTTTATTCTGAGAGCTTGTGATTCTCAGAATTTTGGCCATGTTTAGCGCCTCAGCGATATTGCTGCTTTCGGTCGCTTCTGTTTCTGCTAGTCACGCGCGTTCAAGAAGAATGTAGGAAAGAGCACTCTGGGTCATCTTGCATCCTGTTCAGATGTACAATGTCCATTAAAAGTGAGCACCACTTGAAGTGAAGATATGCGTTCACCACAAGTTTTACGGACAACTTACACGATGCGATTGCAGAGGAGATAAAAACTACATATTTTAAGCACGTAAGCACACTTTCCTGCTGCGTGTTCCTCATCAGAACAGTGAAGTAAATCATCTGAATTATACATCAACGTGCAAGGACTAAGGCATAAGCAGAAACACAATAAACAATGGTGTGCTTGACACAGACGACTTCTCATTGCGGGTATTTGCAACTTTTCGATAACTGAAAGTTCTAAAGATCGTTTATTCCAGTCGTCGATACAGCGGAATGAGTTCTCTTTCGTCGTACAGTGCGATCGCTCTTCCAAGGTACTTCGCTGTGGGTCAAACAACACGAAAGGAAGGCGCCCGGAGGCGAAAAAAAAATGAGGAAGTTGTTGACATAAAAGCCAGCCAGCAATCTAATGAAGGGTTGCCGTGATGGCGTAGAGCGCTGTGGCGGGAAAGCCGGTCAAGTGACAGTGGTGGGAAGAGAGTGAAGACAAGGAGGAGCTTGGCGGAATCGAAATCTGGAAGATAGTGCCGTCAGACGACTGCACAATGAAGGCAGAAAAGACGGCCGTAAGAGGAGAGGCGTGCGGACAAGAGGCAACGGGCCGCTGAAGCAGCGCGGAAGGCTTGCGCGGGAGCGAGGACCAACGCACTCACGCGCCGGACGCATTTGCTGCCACCGCGCCAACTCTTGGGCACGGGCACAACGAGCGAAGGCGTATATATGTACAGGCAGGCGGCAATGTGGGCTACAGCGGGCGGTGGCAGCTCTGCTTGCCGCTATGGTAACGGCCGGCCACAACAGTGTCCCCGCCTTTTGGCCGTGATCGAAGCGCCCTGGAGCGACGCCGTCTGCTTTACCGCTGGCGCCGATAGGCCCGCAGCCGCGATCCCACGGCGACAACTCCGGAGCCGCGACTTTCGGCGGCAAACAAGCGCTGAACCCGATGAGGAGAGTGAAATGCCGGACACACTTTATGTTCCGATCAGCTCTCTGCTTCTTTTTGCTGTTTGTTTATTTCTCGCGACGTTCTTTTTCCTGTGTCATCACGCACCTGGTTAAGCATCTTCGCTATTACTCTCGTGGCCTACGTCTTCGAAGCCGATCTTGTACTACCTTTCTTTTTCATTTCTCTAGACGACATACATTCGAAGAAGTGTCTGTGGAAGATAGCGCAACGCCGTAAGTTGGCATGAATTATTTGCGGAGACGGTAACTGCCTGCGCGAGAACCCACGATGTGCATTGTGTAAATTATGAAAATTTCTCATATCAAATTTTAATTTGTTACCTCAAAGTACACACTCCAAATGCATTCTAAAGATAGTCAGTGCATGACGAGGGTTGATTCAGCGAGGGTCCGGTTTAGAGGCATCCATCGCCGAAATTGATGAAAAACATGCCATTGGCTTTGCACTTATTTTCTCGGAAATACTTCATTGCACACATTGCACAAAAATGTACGCCTTTGTAGTTTGGTGCGCAAGTTAGCACGTGAGTACACCGTGCTTTGACAGACGACACGAAGCCCCACCTTGAAGCCCCTGTGTACCTGCGCCGCTTAGCTTCGATGCGCGGCCGCGGCGTGCGCGCTGGCGCTACGCGGAGTGCGGCCATGCTGCGCCGTGTTCGTACTAAGTGTGGACGACCCTGTACATGAAAGAAGTAGCCATCTCCTCATGTTTACTATGGTAAAAGCTGCATTTTATTGCCTTAACGCAAATATGAAGATATGAAGTACAAATATGAAGTACAACTTCAACGTTGCTTTCCGCCGTCTGTGACAGCACACAAGTCTAGATTTAGTGTCAATTTTCTCGAAAGTGGACTACAAGAATATGGGTAAACCACTTCCGTAGTGTTCTACGTGCCTTGTATTTCATATTCAGGACGAATATTTTGAGCAATCGCTTCCAAAGTGAACTTACAACTTATGAATGTACAAAGGGTCTTAGGAGGGTATCTACTTGTCATATGTAGTGCAAGTGACATTCATCTATCGAGAAAAGCAGCTGAATTAGCAGTATTGTTATGGATCAGAAAAGAAAAAGGAAATGTAACATACTTCACGAAGTAGTTGTGAGGAGGAGCACCAAGAAACAATTCTCCACGGCTTCACAACACGTAGCAGGGCCGGTTATAAGCCTATTTGTCGTACCTATAGCTTCAATAAAGGTCGTACCCTATCTTTAATAGTGCATTATCACTTATAACAAAATTTATAATATGCTCAAGCTTTTTTTTATTGGCAACGTGTTTTGTTCTCGATCAGAACGAGAGATCTGCAGTGAAAAAAAAATTGTTTTATTCAGATGTGAATATTGACCAAAGAAATTTTGAACTGCCATGTAATATCTCAGGCATTCCCAAATCATGTGTGGCAGATTATCAGTTATCTGCCCGTCATGATTTTGCAGTGCCTAAGATATTGTATGGCTTTTCAAAATTTTGTTGGTCAATATTGAAATTTGAATAAAACAATTAATATGCCGGTCATTTTTTGCGAGTCCTTGAAAGGTATCCTTGTAGAGTTGTTATTGATTTGATTGATTCTCACGTTTAACGTGCCAAAGCAACACTGGGGCTATGAGAAACGTCGTAGTGGAGGTCTGTGGAATAATTTAGGCCACCTGGTGTTCTTTAACGCGCACCTAAAGCCAACTACACGACCATTTTTTGCATTGCGCCTCAATTGAAACGCGGCCGTCACGGCTGGGAATCGAACCCGCGGCCTCGTGCTCAGTAGCAATACGCCATTTCCACTAAGCCACTGCGCCGCGTGAAGTGTATAAAGCAACGCATTCCTTCAGTACTAGCTTACGTGGCTGAAGCTTAACAACGAAACTTGCGGAGAAGCTAATCACTGCAGCTGAGCTAAGGATTAGAGAGCAAACGAGTGTGGCTGACATACTAGTGGAAATCAAAAGTAGACTTAGGCCATGTACTGGGCGCAAAGAAGATTAGCGGTAGACTGCTGTTGGAGCATCACAGTAGGTGCAAAGGGAAAAGAAACCCGCTATAGGATTAGGAGGTGTTATGAGATTTGGAGAATTGCAGGTAGAGGATAGTGTGAGCTGGTGCATGACAGGGGTAATTGGAGATGACTGGGAGAGGTCTTCATCCTGCAGTGGACATGAACTAGATCACAGTTAGTCGACCTTTAGTTTCGCATTCTGCATTGCTGCATGTGCTTCGAATGAACAAGAGCGCGGTTGATGCTCGGACACGGCCGCGCCGCCACGGAAGTTAGCTGAGCTGTATCCGTACATCAACGGCGTTGAGAACAAGCTCGGGAGCCAGAAGAAGCGCACCAGACCTTACGTGAAATGTTCGACTGGAGTTGTATATGAAATACCGCAGCAGTGTGGAAAGACCTATGTAGATCAAGCTGGAGGCTGTGTCAGCGGCCGCGCAAGGGAGCATGAATTATCAATAAAGAACAAAGGCAATACGCACTTACCTGCGCACTGCATTGCCGGCAAGAGTGAGCCACGGCGTCGTGAGATAAAAAATACTGGGCAGAATTAGTGTCACGTTGGCACAAGAATTGTTGGAGGCTTTCCAAATTAAGAAAACAAGTACGAACAGCATTAGCCATACGTCTGTTTATCTCTTCGGAAACGTGTTCCAACTGTTTGACACACTGAGACAATTCTTTAACGTGACTGCTTCACGAATGCGCAGGTGTTGGATTACTGTGACTTCACTCTACTAATAAACAGTTGAAATTTAGCGCTCACTCAGTTTCTTCTTACTCCCTCCTACTAAGTCTTTGCTTCCACGTCGCGCTAATATGTGACCCTTGGTCTATCTAGAATTGCGCAGTCGCAAATCCTGTTTCCATTGGTTGATCTGGAATGGGCAAGGTCGATCGATAGAGGTCGGGAAGTTACGGGTGAAAAGTGGTTCAGAAACAGTTGTCACTCACATCAACAAGGGTGATTATGGGAGCAGCGTTTGAAACGCGACTATGTGAGGAGGGAAAAAAACATTGGGACAGAAAAAAAGTTTCTTAATTAACACGACACAGAGCTTGATGGATTCAACTAAAATAAAATTCCTAATCAACCTTTTATACGCGTGGCGACAAAAGAAAAGACAACACTACTTTATCCTTATCAATAAATACCTTTTATCAGCGCCCAGCATAATAGGGGGCGTTGATGACGCTATCATTTACAATGCGACGCAGCTATTAAAGTGTGCAGAATGGCGCGATCGTAAAGTTCACCTGTTAGAATGCGCCCCACTCACATGTTGTGTTGTTTTGCTTGTCGAAGTTTGTCTAAATTTGATGGCGCGGGTAGTTCCATCGTTATACAGCGAAGCTGTTACAGGCATAAGAATGGAGATACGCGCCTTATGGTCGAGGCATGGCACATCAATAATGGTGGAAGTGCGTGCTTGAGTCAGCTCTTCGATTACCTTGCATAACGAAGACATTAAATGCCTTAACAGTTACCTCTCACGTAGACGTGCACGTGTACCCAATGAACACGTGGTGCTACCATTCCAGAGCATGCGCAGATGAGTTTTGTGTCTTCTCTCATTTTTTGCCTCAGTGCTTCTTTCAGTTGATAGTCGGCGTTCGTGTTGTCCACTTCTCTTGTGTCCGTGTCTGCACGCCTTACCCCTTTTTTTGCATAATGAATATTTAGCAACTAGCTCAGCTTTCTGTCGTTCTGAGTTTCAATAAAGAACA
This sequence comes from Dermacentor andersoni, assembly GCF_023375885.2. Lineage (NCBI taxonomy): Eukaryota > Metazoa > Arthropoda > Arachnida > Ixodida > Ixodidae > Dermacentor > Dermacentor andersoni. The sequence goes on from NC_092814.1 coordinate 156,926,074, forward strand.
AGCACAAAACAAGCATCCAGACCACATAATTGATAATAAGGCGCTGTGATAACAATGCGAAGCACCTAACGCTCCCCGCATAAGTTTCCCGGTAAAGATTACTATTGAGCAAGCTGCCGAGGCGACAACAGCTTGCGACGGGGGAGTGACGTCACTAGCCTTTCGTATATAAAATGACCTCTATGAGTAGGCAACACATAGTTAGGACTCCCGAGGATCAGCGTGAATACGAGGGGCGCCAAAGGGAAAAAGAAATGACTGGCAAATACGACCAGCGGCGGCGTGCTGTCAAAATTGCCATTACTCCCAATACTCTAAATTACCATTACTCTAAACCAATAAAGCATTGCATACCCCGCTAAGAAGTTGTAGTGCTGGTTGTCAACAACTTCGCTTGACATCCACTTTCGCAGGACCGGGATGGCGAGTCAATTTTTTCTTGACCTGTTCAGACAAAAGTAGTGAGTTACGACCGCCAGATAATTGTTTAGCTGTTCTCGTGCGGCTGCGCTGGCCGACGGGCTTGGCGTCTGACGATGGGACCAGCACGTTACACCCAAAGCTTTCGTCGTCCTCTAAAGAAATTATGTGCTGTGCAAGGGTGCGATTTCGACACCCGTATAGCTGACCTTTTGCTACATCGCTTTGAAATCTCGAAACGCCAACCAAGTCGAATAGCGGGGCATTGAATATACAGCTATAATGTCAGGTCACCAAAACAAATTTCGCGCCCTCGAGAACAAAATGACCTCACTTCTGTTTTAACGGATATGGCGTCACATTTTTTTCTTGTGCCGAAAGTATTCCCTCGTCACACAGATGGCGCTAAAACCCATGAAGCGCGCCCAACATTACTAGAACAAGCTCAGAGTAGAAGGGGAACTGGAGGCCTCGGTTTTGTTAATCATGACCTCATAATGCCAACAGACAATGAAGCCAAGGAAAGCATCGGAGAAATTAACTGTGGTTTAAGTTGGAATATAGAAGATGGTCAAAAAGAGGGGAAATGAAAGTCGCCGAAAAGATTATTGTGGCTGGTGGAAGCCGAACCCACAACCTCAGCATTACGTGTGCGTTGTACTACCAATCGTGCTACGGCGACGGCTATCAATTCGTCTACTAATTTGGGTATTGATGTTTTACTAGATCTAGCCCTAGGAGTGCAGAGCCAAGGTGGGGTGGATGTGGAACATCATTTTTTGCACGATGGCGTCACGTGACTCGTGATTTTATGAGAGCAGACACGTGGCTAATAAACCCTCGCCTGCTACCTAATGACATCAAGGCTACCAGATTTGACACCCTCGCAATGAATAAACGAGAGAAGGAGAACTGAGCGGCTCGGTCTTGTGAATCACGTTTTTTAATCAGGTATTGTTTTTACCCACGAGCTAATAATGTTTTGCAGTTTTTGGGCCTTACGCTCGAGATCCGTCAACGACACGTGTGTTGGTCTTACCAACCACGCGCAAGAGCTGAACTCTTGGCGCTTAAGTCGGCTCATTCCAAAGTAGTAAAGAGAGGAATTGCGTCATCATGTATGGAATTCACTCTCAGAAAATCGTGTGTGCATAAGATGCAGGATAGCTGTGATGATCAGGTGCGCCGACTTTTGGCAGCAGGTTTCTCTATGAAGCTCCTGACAGCAGTTGCTGAGGCCCTGATTCAGAAAAGAAAATGCGGAAAGAGGGTGGCCGCTGAACGTGAAACGTACAGGTCTGTGGTGGTGCCTTATCCTCCTAAGATCACTCATCTACTCAAGAGAGTTGCTAGCAGGCATGGTGTCCTTGTGGCGTTTTCTGCGCCGAACAAGCTTGCTAAGCTGTGCTCCCGTACTTGTGGTGACAGACAGCGAGGGTGCCAAATAAGGCATGGAAACTTCCACATCCCATGTACCACCGGCGTGGTTTATGCCTTCCCTCTCACATGTGGAAAGACTTACATCGAGCGGACAGGGCGATGTATGAATCAGTGACTTAGGGAACATTACTATTATTATTTGGTTTGAAAACATATATACATTTCACAGGAAAAGGAAAGCGAGGAACAGGCTGGCAACTGCCACCGGAAGGGGCAGAACACCTGCCTATATACTCTTCAGAGAGGAGGGGACATGGGTACATGAGCAAAAATAATATTAATGCAGTCTAAGGTGCATATCTTGTTGCCCGTCTTAATTCTTGCCGCAATTGTAAATCGCGATTTGATAAGACGTCGATTCTCGGCAGAAGCATAAATGAACACGCGCGGCTAGCTTTGCAGGCTTTCCACATTAAAAAAGCAGACGACTGTATCAGTGATACCTCCTTGTCCCTGTGCTCAGACGAATATAATTTCTTGTGCGCTCGTCTTCGGTAACTGGCCCTGATGTGACATGCATATTGCATGTCTTGTGTTGCGTGCGCATGCGTGTTTAAAGGGACACTAAACGCAAATATTAGGTCTAGATAAAGTGATAGATTAGTGCTCAAGAATATTTAAGGCGGCAATATTATCGCAACAGAGCCTTAATAATCGATAAATTGAGGTAAATGCAGGACATGATTAGAGACTCCCCGGGACATTCAAGCACTTGCCTGATGAGGAAAGCACTCCACAGTGTGCACCCTTCATTGCACTCTTCGGTCACTAGTACTCAACCACTCGTTGCAAAAAACATCCTTGTATTGTACTATAAGAGAAAATAAAATTATACTTGTTTAGTTCTATTTTATTCTTAGAAAGCAGATCTCATTAAATTTACCCTTGACAATGACGCGGGCAGTCGAACGCTTTCGTTTTCGCTCGACTCCGCGCCGGCCACGCTGGCGCGTTTCCGTAGTTTCGTTATCCCGTAGTGCTGCGCTAGTTTTGCTGGCTCGGGAAACTGGCACAAACTGCAAGTAGCAGAAAATTCAACTTTCATGTAATGTCGCGGGATGTCCGAACAATCTGCACCACTCGACGAAAAAATTTGGGCGACGCTTAAGAGGAAGCTTTAGCTCGGGCCCAACTCTGACGCGGCCTATTCAAATACATGTAAAACGCAAAAACGTTTTTCTGAGATAAGCCCTGGACCAATTTTAATTAAATTTGTTTCATTTGAGAGAGAAAGATAAATTATGGTGAGTGTTGGGAGCGGAATTTAGATTTAGAGCTTGAATTTTATTAAAAAGATATTCAAATATTCGACCGTTTGAAAAAAAATAGAAGCACGAAGTTTATAAAATCATAACTCTGCATCAAGAATAGATATGATGGTTCTGTAAACGGCATCCATTAGGTAATTCAAAGCAGACAAATTCGATGTGTCATTTTACATTTTACGTGAATTTGTTACGTCGTGTACCAGGGTTCTGTAAAAGCTGTATTTCTATATTACTAAATTTCTTTGATATTCATGTGTAACATATTAATTTTCTCCACTTTAGATGTGCTATTAGGTGCAATTCACAGAACTGTATTACTTTTTTAGTTGTTGAGTTATAGAGTTATAAACTTCATAGTTTCGTTTTCTGAAAATTTTGGATATTTGCCAATGTTTAATAAAAAATTGTCGACCTAACTCAAAAATTCGAAACAGACAGTCACTCGATTTTAAGCTTTTATTTTAAATGCAACAAACCTCGTCAATTTTGGTGCAGTGGTTGCCGAGAAAAACGAATTCTCCTTTTACATGTATTCAGATAGGAGCACCCGATCTAAAGCTTCCTCTTAACCTTCGCCTTTAAGAGTGGAACGCGATAGCATTCAAAGATCCCTGACTGCTTTTCACGCTTCCCGGCAACTGCAGCGTATGTAACCGTAATGTTTACCGGGAAACGCTCGCGGTGAACGCTAGGCATGAAGGTGGGCTTTCTGGTAGAAACGCGGCCTCTTGCGTAAGTCGTGATGCGACGGAGGCGAGTGCCATCTGTAAGCGTTTCAAGGAAACGGGCGCGCTGCTCCGTGGGCTCCGAGATATTCGAGCGCCGGCGCGCGCAAATGGAGGATGCCGTTGTCGGTCTATGATTGGTAGAAACGCTGGAAAATGGGTTTGTTTGAGTTTTGGCGTAACAGAATTATGTTTTCTCGTATATTCAAATTACAATCCGGCGCTATCATATCTGTAGGGGCTGCGTAAGTCGTACTTTACAATATTTCTTCGTATCTTAGCTTGGGAAATTTAATTCAGTAGCTTTTTTGCGCCACATGGAGGGCCTGCATATGGGTGGTTCGAAAATCTTTTTGCCGCAACGATGTCCGACGCTGGACGCTGACGTGGTATGCCGACGCCGGAATTTCTGCGACGCGGGGCCCTTAACGCTGTCGCGTTAAAAGCAGCTGCAGCGGCGAATCCATCTGTCTTGGCTTGGGACCGCCGTCTGTCGGGAGCTGTTTTACTCACCGACGGCAGCAAAAGATGGTTCTGTCGTATGCAACGTCACCACTCCCCCGGTTCGGTGGCGGGAGATTGGAGTTTCGAAAAAGGTATACGCACCCTTCAGATGCAATTTTCTCGTAAACTAAGTCTTTTCTTGTCACGAAACAAGCATTGCGAGGTTTCTGGAATGGTATTTGAACAGTCCACGTCAACTTAGTATTTGCCTTTAGTGTCCCTTTAAGTGGTTAAGGGTAGATATATGCGTTGCCGTAGGAAGAATAAAGCAGTTGTTATCGACAGTGCTTGTCTCGTCTCTTCTTTGTGGGTTGTCCTGGGTGTTTGCGCTGAATTTTTTCACCTTTTTCTCTCTCTGTTTCATTCTCTTATATTAAAATGGGTTGCTGTGGAATCCTTCCAACGTAACAGAGAATCCTGGGATATATTGTATTGCGAATAATGTTGACTTTCTCGAGAGCTGAGTAGATATATGGGCTTCAGACGTGCTTTGGTGTCCAAAGCATTTGAAATACTTTGATTTTGGCGACGCGAGCGGTTGTTCGATTTCCCAGGTATGAAGATTCCTCCGATATGTCCGATAGCTCCCTCTTCCAGGTCGGTGTCAGGAAACCTCCAACGCTTTCCGGCCAGAGATGATGTTGTGTGCTGAAGACTGCTGATGCTCGGCCAAGGAACAATTAAATTAGCTTATTTGGCATTTTTGTCGGTATTAGGCCAACAAGAAAAATAAATATGAAAAGAAACATGAATCGACATCAAGACGTGCGCTGGCCGAAAAAGTCTCAGGAATTACTTCCTCATGCCTCCGCGCTGCGACTTTTTATGCAGTTCTTTTTCCCTCTTTCGCTCGACGAGGGAATTCACTGTCCAACAATCGGCCAATCGGAATTTCAGCACAGTACAGAAAATCCCACCCATGGTGTCGCACCGCCTCGCCGGACTGCGCCTCTCGTATCCAAACTTCGACCCGCCCTCGATGCAATGCAGAGGAAATTTCAAGTAAAACCGGGGTCGACTCTGTTCCACTGAAATTGTCAGCGTTGGCTCTCTGTAGGCTTGACTGTCGCCATCGTTTCCAAAAAATGCGACGGCTGTGGTTCGCCTGTCAGTAGTCTGCGCCAAGCCCCGTCGTGGTACAGGCGGGCACTGGCCGGTTTACAAAAGCACATGGCCGGTGACCCGTGCACTGCAGTTTGGGGCCCAAGAATTCGTCTCGTTCGTCAGCTCGGGGTTGTCGAACAGACGAAGACGCGACACATAATCGCTTGTCAATTATCTTGATGTGACTCTGGTTTCGTCGCCTACTCATTGGTTCGAGAAAACGATCAAGCGTGGATGGCATTCCATAGCTGCACGCTAGCCGGTGAAGCACTCTTTGTCCAGAAGGACCGCCAGGCATAACAGCAAGAAGCAGCGGCAGGAGGCGCTCGGCAGGCCGTATCTAACAGGGCACACTACATTCGGAGATTCCGTACGCGTGTTTAGGTATCCCAGTGTTTCTTGGAGAGTAAACCTGGTGATAATTAAGAAAATTTACACCTTGGAGAATGCGAATGGGTGTTATTACAAACTTAAAACAAGTCTTATTTTCTTCATTATGAAACCATCTGTGTTGTAACAGGTTTAAGAGCGCGTTGATATTGTTTTCTTAGAAGCCTCCATGTCCGATTACTCACCGGCCAAGCTCTCGAAACACATAACATGGATAATAAATGTTAAACGTGCTGTTGATGAGACGGCCGCTACGGAGACTTGAGCACTCTGGGACGTCCATCTGCCACACGGCTTGCGATGAGACGGCCGCTACGGAGACTTGAGCACTCTGGGACGTCCATCTGCCACACGGCTTGCGCTCGACGCCGTAACGTTGTGCGATGACACTAAGGCGCAGCATGCTTTGGTTCACTTTTCCCCCGTGGGAAACACACAACTTCTCTTTGGGAGGGTCACACGCCAACATCGCATGGGGGACAGACTTTTTTTTATGACATATATATATGAAGGCGGCGATAGGCTGCTCGGTGTACGCCATATTTATGTGCTTGATGCGTGGCGTTCTTCGTAAAACTCTTGGAACGTCACGAGACTACGAAGTTATTGACCGTGCACAAGAAAAAAAGTTCGGCAGCATGTTACACTCCTGTCACAAGTGAAGGAGGAAGCCTGCTGCACACTTAGTAATGAATTAGGTTATGCGATCGTAGGGGTCAGACTTTTTGCAAGACATAACGAGCCGCAGTGTGAAGGGCACGTGTGACGCTTTAGGTCGACTTCCTCAACGACACATGCGAGCACTTGATGCATTACCTAAAGGTGCAGCATGCTTGTCGCCAGTAAGTGTTACAAATCTGTAACACAAACCGAACACAGTTACGTTGCATCCTCTCAGCAGGGGAAAGCAGCACTCGCGGTCTAACGCCTTGCTACTGCCGCTTCGCACGTTGCACCTCGTTTCTCGTTTGGCGAGCATCTGAGGCCGTAGCGTACTTCTGAGGCCTGCTGCGCCGTTCGCTAGGCCCCGGGCGAGCGTCCTCCATCGCCGCCTCTCTCGCTTCGCAGTCGACTGTCACCACAACCGCCGCCGCCGCCGCCTCGTGACGTCAGCGACGCAACACCTGCTTTTCAGTCTGCGCTCGCCGCTTGTTCCTCTCACCATACGCCTCTCGCTCGGAGGTCACGTGGGTTTTTGTGCCACTTTTTGCGCCTGCCGTGTTTCGCTCAAGTTCACCGTGCAACGAGCCACTTAAGGTTTTCGCCTAAAAAAAAAGAATCCGTTGGCGTAACATGAAGACGAGCGCACTTTGATTCCCTTCCCACGCAGTATTTTCGGGCTTTTCCAGCATGTTATACCGAGAAGGTATACGATAGAAAGAGCTCTTTGACGATTGCCTCGCGCATAGGAGCAATGGCCAACTGGAATTCAAATTAATGACGATTTGATATGCTACCATATGCCTTGATCACTCCCAAGGTCGAAATATAGCATCTCATTCCTGTTTAGTTTAGGTATACTGTACTAGCCACAGCACCGCAAGCACTCTAGTGTGCGGACACGCATATAGAAAAAAAAAAGCACTGCCAATGTATAAACGTCTGTGGGAACCTAATCAAGGTTTCATTCTATTTTCTAAGATAGCTGCCTATACACGTGCCGACGTGGTTGTGTTCCTCATGTGTACATTGCAGGGTTGTTGTTGGCAGACTTCGTTATTGGGTTAGCTCGAAAGGCTGTCTTTTACTACCAAGCTCCCCTTTGGAAGCTGAAAGCGACTGACTGGGAAATTTCCTTCGGCAGCGCTTGGCGGGCTGCTTTCGTTTTAGTCCGGTTTTATTTCAAGGTTCCCTTTTTTTCTTCTTTGCACTCTAATCTAATCAACTTCTGGCTAAAGTGGCCCGAACTGTGTATGGGTTGGACCAAATAGACGCGCAGACGTCGAACTTGCGGATTGGCTACACGTTGCCTCTGGTGAATGTTTGAAGCAAACTTTTACCAGCGCGAAGAAAATGAGACGAAGGAGGAGGAACATGAAGAGACACAGGGATGTTTGGTGGCTTCCTCGGCCGTTTTAGCATTGAATATTTTTTCCTCTGTATAAAGGTCCAGTGACAGAAGTCCTTTGATTCTACGAAGTTGTGATGATGCTGTATAACGAATAATGCAGGTGTTTGTCTGACGCCAGTCTCTGGTGGCATATGTTCAGCCGGATTAAGCTGATGGAACTCAATATGAAAAATGGCAGGACATAAAGCTTTCTGCATCGTGGTGCAGTTACTTGAACGATTGAACAGTAGCGGCGATAGAGTTGTTTGCTATTGTGAGCAGGGGCGCTATAACGCAAAACTATTCCAATCTGTTTTAATTTCAGTTTCCTGAGGTCAAATTTACGTGATCACCGACGCAAATATCCGACAGTAACCTGCAGCGTTGTCTAAACAGCCCAATCAAATATTCTCATTGCTTGTAGGAGGTCACTTTTGTTTGCTTTCAAATCAAATAGAATTGCCTAGATCGAGCGGTTTGTCCTTATCTAATTGGCTGACAGGAGGTGAGGAGCCCTCTGAAGTGGAAAGGGTTTCGGTGTGGCCGAGCCAGCGCAGGGAAACTAGATAACCGGATGAGGAGAAAGCTGCCGGCGTCTGCCATTGGTCCGCTTACATTTTCTTACATAGCTCGTGGTGGCTGGTCAAAAAATCTCCGCCCCTTCCAGTCCGTGAAGATGGCCGAACAGCGAAGCTGTGTTAGTTACACCGAGTGTTACACAATGCAAATGAAACTTCGCAAGTAGTCTATATCGTAAATCTTCTGTTTCACTGTTCTTTCACCTCCCAGCGCTGCCGATGTGTTTCCGCGTCTCGGGCGCGCACTTCGGGATCGGCCTCCCGGCGCTGCCGTTTAAACTCGACATCTCTGGCGCGCAGCTCGGGGTCGGCCCTACAACCACGGGCCCTTTCACGAGCCAACTCTCGCTGACGCTCGCTGTAGGCAGCTTCTTCTTCAGGAGTACGCATTACTCGTAGTCTTCCCATAGTTATAGCTGGGATGGAATGTGACGACCCACTAATCCAAAGCTCCGTATACTGGGCGCAAGGCCCACCACTGGAGGTGCGGGCGCTGTAATGGTTTTGACGATTGGTCGGATTGGTTTGGCGATTGACTTGACTGCCGGCATTTCTTGAGCCAGCAAGAAGTGCCGGCAAGTATAACCGTATAAGATTCGCGTATAAGATAACCCCTTTTCCCCTGTTGAGCTCTTCCTCTCCCGCTAGGTCACGCGGCCCCTTTTAAGCGAAGTCTGACAACGATGGCACAGGGTCCGCGTGAACAGCTTCGCTGAAAAATCGCTGCGGCGTTTATTGGAACGTAAAAAAAAATGCCTCGAAACGGATCCTCATCCAAGATTTGGCAGAGCGATGTCGTATACGGGCCGAAAGGGGTCGACAACGTTATACTGCCACGGCATTTTTTTCTTTATTATACGCAAATAAATCTATACTCCCGCTAGTTCCGAGTTGCCAGTGCCAGAGGCATCGTTGGGCTGAAATATTCTATTTCATTCGGATCGGGGAAATTCTCCGGCATTTCAGAAAATAAAAAAGATCAGTTTTACTCGGCATATTAATGTATTGTTAACGCGTACACGTCACTTTCACGCCGTGAGTTTCTGCGATTTTGTGACGATGATGATGTTTGAGGTTTAATGGCGCAAGGGCCAGCTATGGCCAAAGAGCGCCATGCTAGATGTTGTGACGTTGCGTGACAGACAGGCGAACTGGGCTCACCCCGAACGAGAGAGAGAGAATGAAGAGGAACGGCAGGGAGGTTAACCAGATATGAGTCTCCGGTTTGCTACCCTACACTGGGGATGGGGGATAGGGGTTAGAAAGATGAGAGAGGAAAACTCTAAAAAAAGGGGAGAAAAACACGCACACGTGGAGACACACACACAAAAGGCGTTCCAGTTAAAGTCTTTCACACAGGCCGGTAGATCGCAAAAAGCGCAATAGCGCTTGCACGGCCTTCTTGTGTGACGGTAGGTCCTTTCGATGTTGTAGAATTCTTCTTTCAGATAGTGGTTGGTCGTCCAGTTGGTCAAGTTCGTGGCGAAGGCATGCCCTCTGTGGACTGTACTGCGGGCAGGCGCACAGAATATGGCCAATTGATTCTTTATGGCCGCAGTGGTCACAGGTTGGGCTGTCGGTCATCCCTATGCGGAATGCATAGGCTTTGGTAAAGGCAACGCCCAACCAAAGTCGATATATAAGCGTGGCGTCTCTACGACGAAGCTGTGATGGCGCTCGCTTCTCTCTTCCTCTCCTTCCCCGCAGGGGCGTCTGCGTCAGCAGGTGTTTGGTGTGTTGCGACACCACGTACCCGAGCACACGAGGGTGGTTGGACCCTCCCGCGTGTAACCGTGCGCGGCTTAGCCGTGTCTGGGGAAAGGGGGATCCTAGGGGTTGAGCCGATGCCGGGTGTTTGGACCTTCAAGGCCCCCTGGCGGAGGCAACACACCTCTTCGGCCTCTGCTTCACATAGACGGCACCCCCGGACTGACCCACCCGGGGGAAATCGGTAGTTGCCTTTTCCTTTCTCTTTCTCCCTCAAATCTTCGTCTTTCTCTCACTTTTAATCTTTCCTGTCCTCTCTTTATTTTCGTATTACTTCCGGCTTCGTAGGCGGTGAGGGTTAACCTTGTGCACTATATCCAGTCTTGGGTATATGTATTTGGTTATAGCGGGGCTGTACCGCTGGCGTGCGCAGAACTGAATATTTCCGTCCTGTGTCGTCCCCTGGTTGGGCTCCATGGTGGGCGGCGGCCATCCCTGCCGAAAAAACCATACTCCAAATGGCCACTTCTTTTCCCCGACTACCTGATCGCCCTCAGAAACGAGGGCGCACCGAAGATATTTTCCAATTTCTTGGAAACAAGCAGCCAAACTTCCCCCGATTTCATGTAATTAATTCAAACAATCCTGAAAAGACCATGAGAATGATTTCTCCTTTCCTCGTATCTAAGTATCTAACTGAAACTCTTGGTACAGGCTATAAAGCAACGAAAATGGCTAGCGGCGATCTCCTTCTGGAACTCCGCAATCCGAAACAGCTTGAAAATCTTTCTAAAGTTCAGTCATTTGGGGAAATCCCAGTAACAGTAACCCCACACCGAACTATGAACACCGGCCGTGGCGTTGTTTCTGACGACGATTTGATGGAGCTCACAGAAGCCGAACTGTTGGAAGGCTGGAGTGAGCAAAACGTAATCAATGTTAAAAGAATTATGCTAAGGCGCGACGGCAAGGAGATAAAAACCAAGCATCTTGTTTTGACTTTCTCCTCAAGCATTCTGCCTGAGACACTCGAGGCCGGCTATGTAATGCTACGGGTCAGGCCGTATGTTCCAAATCCTCTCCGCTGCTTCAAATGCCAGCGTTTCGGCCACAGTTCCCAGAACTGCCGAGGCCGGCAGACATGTGCAAAATGTAGTTCCCGTGACCATGCCTCTGAAACGTGCGAAAACGCTCCACACTGCGTGAACTGTGATGACGAGCATGCCGCATACTCGCGGTCATGCCCGTCTTGGAAGAAAGAAAAAGAAATAGTCACAATCAAAGTAAAAGAAAACATATCATTCAAAGAGGCACGCAGGCGGGTTGCATACCTTCCTAAGGCCAGCTTTGCCGAAGTGGCGCGTCAGGGGGCAGCGTCACAACGGCCTCCGGCGGCTGTCCGACCCACAAACCGTGAGTCGGCAGTCACGCCATCTGCCCCCGCGGCGGTGGCAGCTAGCGCTGCTCCGTCAACGCAGCAGACGGGGCCACCGACCCCGAAGGTGGGCGCAGCCGAGGCTGCCCCAACCTCCCCGGCCCCTTCCAGCGCTGGCAACAGCCGGCGCAGCCAAATCCCCCAGGGAGCCCCATCGACCTCCGGACTGGTGGGCGCAGGGGTCTTGCCCTCCAATGCGAGACTTTCCCGGGAACCTTCTCGCTCGCAAGAGCACGTGTCCGGCGCCTCACAAGAGGCAATGGACACAACACCTATCCTCAAGGCGCACCAAGCGCCTAAGGAGCGGCGAGGTTCCCTCGAACGCTTCAAAAAGAGTAAAACCCCGGTTACAGGGCCTCGAAAGAGCTCTGGAACCTAAGCTCTGAAATCTCTGTAATTAATACTTCTGTTTCCGTATACATAGCACCTATTTACTACCAATATGTATACACCAATAATTCAATGGAACGTCAGAGGACTTCTCAGGAACCTTGATGACGTGCAAGAGCTTATCCAAACACACAATCCAAAAGTGCTGTGTCTACAGGAAACACACTTAAAACCACAACACACAAACTTTCTCCGACCGTATGTCACGTTTCGCAAAGATCGCGATGATGCTGCCGTATCATCAGGCGGTGTTGCCATTTTGGTTCATAAAAGTATTTCCTGTCAGCGTTTACAGCTACAAACGCCCCTTGAAGCAGTGGCCGTTCGAGCTGTTCTTTTAAATAAACTCGTCACCATTTGCTCGCTTTATGTACCCCCACACTTCAAGTTAAACAAACATGAATTTCAGTCATTTATAGACGAATTGCCAGAACCTTATGTTGTTTTTGGCGATTTCAATGCGCACAGCTCCCTGTGGGGCGCCTCTCGTACAGACGCACGAGGTCGTCTTGTTGAACAGTTCCTTTTTTCTTCAGGTGCGTGCTTCCTGAATAAGAAGGAACCCACGTATTACTCCCTAGCAAACAGAACCTTTTCTTCAATAGATCTTAGCATAGCTTCCCCGTCCATACTGCCCGAACTCGAATGGGAAGTTACGAACAATCCTTACGGGAGCGACCACTTCCCTATACTGATAAGAACATCTAAAGAAAACGAATATCCTCCACAAGCTCCTAGGTGGAAGATAGACACAGCCGACTGGGAGAAATTTCGAACTCTCACTAACATCTCATGGGCCGACATGTCTTCTCTAGAAATTGATGCTGCTGTGGAGTATCTTACATCATTCATAATAGATGCCGCATCAAAATGCATATCCGAAGTGAGTGGTCTGGCGTGCAAACGACGTGTACCGTGGTGGAACAGCGAATGTAGGATCGCCCGTAAGAATCAGAACAAGGCGTGGGGGTTGCTACGCGCTTCTCCCACTGCAGAGAATCTTATGAAATTTAAAAAAATAAAGTCCCAAGGCAGGCGAACCCGCCGACAGGCCAGAAGAGAAAGCTGGCACAAGTTTTTATCGAGTATTAACTCGTTTAGGGATGAGGCCAAAGCCTGGAACAGAGTTAATAGGATTGGAGGGCGGCAAACATATTCACTCCCCCTGGTAAACACACAGGGCGATACACTGCAAGACCAGGCAGACTCACTTGGGGAATATTTTGAGAGCGTGTCAAGTCCAACAAATTATACACAATCCTTTCTCAAATACAAACAGAAGAACGTAAGCCATTAACAAGAAAAGGTTGAGAGAATGAGCCTTACAACCGTCCTTTTTGTATTGCCGAATTGAGAGCTGCCTTGAGCGCATGCAACAGCTCCGCACCAGGATCTGATAGAATCATGTATGAAATGCTCAAAAACTTACACAATGACACGCAGCTTACACTACTCACACTCTTCAACACCATTTGGGATGCAGGGTACCTTCCAACCGCATGGAGGGAAGCCATTGTGGTCCCTGTTTTGAAACAAGGCAAGGACCCTTCCTCAGTGGCAAGTTACCGCCCGATAGCCCTCACAAGTTACATTTGTAAGGTGTTTGAAAAAATGATTAATCGGCGACTCATTCATTTCCTTGAACTGAGCAAAATCCTTGATCCCTATCAGTGCGGCTTCCGAGAAGGGCGCTCCACAACTGACCATCTTGTACGTGTAGAAGCAAGTATCCGGGACGCATTTGTACACAAACAATTCTTCTTATCCATATTCCTCGATATGGAGAAGGCGTACGATACGACGTGGCGTTACGGAATCTTAAGAGACTTGTCAGAAATGGGCATCCATGGTAATATGCTAAACCTAATAGAAAGCTATCTGTCCAGTCGTACCTTCCGGGTAAAAGTCGGTAATGTACTTTCGCGTCCTCTTACGCAAGAAACAGGTGTACCCCAAGGAGGCGTGCTCAGCTGCACACTCTTCATCGTGAAGATGAACACGCTTCGCACTTGATTACCACCGGCAATCTTTTATTCTGTCTACGTGGACGACATACAAATAGCTTTCAAATCCTGTAACCTCGCAGCGTGCGAGAGACAGGTACAGCATGGCCTGAACAAAGTCTCAATATGGGCAGACAAGAATGGATTTAAGATCAATCCTAACAAAAGCTCTTGTGTTCTTTTTACAAGAAAGAGAGGCCTGGTTCCGGATCCTTCCTTAGAACTGTGTGGACAACGAATACCTAGCAGCAAAGAGCACAAATTCCTAGGTATCATACTTTACTACAGACTCACTTTCATTCCACACGTTAAATATCTGAAAGAAAAATGACCAAAAACAATGAACTTAATGAAACTTCTATCCCAGACTACATGGGGTAGTGACAGGAAGTGTTTAATCAACCTATACAAGAGCCTAATTCGGTCTCGATTGGATTATGGTGCTGTAGTATATAACTCTGCCGCCCCGAGCGCGCTGAAGATGCTAGACCCAGTCCACCATCTAGGAATCCGACTGGCCACTGGTGCTTTCAGAACCAGTCCCATACAAAGTCTATATGTAAATCAAATGAGTGGCCACTTCATCTGCAGAGAACATACATCAGCCAAAGCAGCTGATACAATGCGACACATCTTTCATTCAAGTTACAAAGCACGCTCCTGAGGCCGAAATCAGAATGCATTTCCTAGAACTCCAGCACAAGCATTCCTGTGCTGAGTTCTACACAGACGCTTCGAAGTCAAATGCCGGGGTATCCTATGCAGCCGTCGGCCCATCCTTCTCGGAATCCGATGTACTGCATCCGGAAACAAGCATATTTACGGCCGAGGCCTACGCATTACTCTCTGCTGTGAAGCATATAAGAAAATCAAAACTTCCAAAAGCAGCGATCTATACGACTCCCTAAGCGTTGTGAAGGCCTTAATCACATTCAGCAAACATAAAAATCTCGTATTTAATGAACTCTATTCCGTCTTGTGTAAAGCGTACTCATTTAAGCATCATATCATAATATGCTGGGTACCTGGCCATAGGGGAATTGAAGGCAACGTTCTGGCGGACGAGATGGCCACGTCGATCGCATCGCGAGCTGCTAACCCTACCGCTGAGGTGCCTGTCACAGATCTGAGGCCTTTCTTGCGAAGGAAGCTGCGAGCCCACTGGCAACACATGTGGGACGCGGAAACGGATAATAAGCTCTACCTGATAAAGCCACAGTTAGGATTCTGGCCCTCTACTACAAAATCGCGCCGAACAGATGTCCTATTCTCTCGTCTAAGAATAGGACACACATCTGGCACCCATAATTTTCTACTCACCGGAAGTGAGCCTCCAACCTGTGGTAGATGCGGGGAGAGGCTGACCGTACTCCACGTCCTCCTGGAGTGTCGGGAAGCCGAATCTGAGAGAAAGAGACATTTTTCCTTAGCATACCGACAGCACATTCCCCTTCATCCTGCGATGTTTCTTGGCCCAGAACCGCTTTTTAATACAGACACAGTCCTAGGTTTTCTCAGAGATGTGGTCTTACATGGTATTAGTCCCATGCATTCGTAGCACCTCCTCTCTCCAGAGGATGCCGCTGCGATAATTGTTTTGCATAGCACATGCCTCCAGGCCCTTGTGTTTTTAAGGGCTCTAAGGAGGCAGTAGTGCTCTAGCATTTCTTATAATCTGATATATTTTACCTATTGTATCATTCTTTTTAAATGCATCGAAATGTTCATAGTACAAGTCATATGTCATCGCCATAATTTTATTACACAGATTTTACGCACTTTAGAGCGTATATTTTAAGGCCCCTTTACAGCCACGTCACACCAATTTCATAGTAATCATAGTTACACTGCACACCCACTACCACAGACATGGCGATCTTTGGCCATTCCTGGCCCTTGCGCCATAAAACCCCATACATCATCATCATCATCATCATCATCATCATCATCTCTTCCTCTCCTTCAAAAGTCACTACACACACGCTCGAAGACTTAGTGTGGGATCAAGTGAGTACAGTCGCGTATTTCTTAAATGTGGCTCATTCCATTGCGACGCGGTGTACTGCCGAGCAAGTAGGCGGAGCTTCCATGCTGCGTCAGTTCTAGAAAGAGGAATTGGGATGTGGCGCTCCTCAGTATGGGCTGAGCGGGCAGCGTGATCCGCCCGTTCATTGGCGATAATCCCGCAGTGACTTGGAAGCCACTGAAAGGTTATTTCATGGCCTGCATCACTTATATGTTGTAACGTCTCTGTAATATGAAATATTAGTTGTTCGTGCGGTACGCGTCGTAAAGGTGACAGTAGAGACTGCAGTGCCACCTTCGAATCGCAGAATATTGTCCACTTGTGTGGTGGTTCATCACCAATGTGATGAAGGGCAGTAAAGAGCGCTGCGAGCTCTGCTGCCGTCGATGTTGTCGCGTGGGTCGTCATAAATTTGATTGTTGTAGCTTTCGCTGGTATGACGATTGCCGCGGCGGAGCTGCTTGGAAGGACAGATCCATCAGTGTAAATATGCGTAGTGTCATGGTAGTTCTCGTACAAATATAGTAGCGTGAGCTGTCTAAGGGCTGATGATGATAGATCAGCTTTTTTCGAGATACCAGGTATTGTGAGGTTGATTTTTGGCTGACCGAGGCACCATGGAGGAATCGAAGGTCTCGCAGCCGGAGTGAAACAAGGTGGCAATAATTCATCATATGCCGTTATCATTTGGCTGAAAGATGTGTGTGGTCTGTCCGCCGTTAGGGAGGCCAAGTGGTGACGAGGAGTCCTGACCAGATACCTTATATGCGTCCTGAGTACTTAAATTTTTCACCAATGCCAGAGAGCTAATGGCGAAAAAGGCGTCGAATCGGAAATAATTATTTTATTGCGATAGCAATTATATAGACACTCCAGGCGCATTACCGTCGGCGTCGCCGTGATGTTGCGTATAAAGTACAAATGCGATAACACCGTGGCCCCGCGCTGTATCGTGTAGGTACGAGTGATAGCGGGCGAGGGTGAGCCGAGGATGGTGGCTTGACCTCGCGCGCGCAAGTGAGAAAGGCGTGGAGGAAGCACGTTATCTTCCACTGCGCTCACAACACCAGCGGGGGTGAGAGAGTTGGAGGTGGGGTCTTACGGGCGGTCTACTCAGGCGGCGGCGGCGGTGGCTTATGGTACGGCTGAGCACGACCGCGCGGGCCTTACCTTGAAAACGATCTGCGATGAGTAGTCTATGTGCGCCGAGGGCTGATAATGTCGTGTGCACTGTTTTCTCGCCGCTGAGCACTCGTTAAAGAAAGAGACAGCACGAAGGTCAATTCGCTCGCTGCTGGTGCCGCTCTTCCTCATGGCAGCGTTTTGGCAGCGAGTTTCCACTTTCCGCTCTCATCGAGTGTTGCTCTTAAAACGTTTATGAAAATAATCATAAAAATCGAGTCAGATGTGTTTATATTATCCTGTGCGCGCGTGACACCATGTTTGTTAATTTAGTAAGCGAATGTTTACGAGTTTATATAGCCGGAAGAACTACTATCCTTACTTCGTATAGCTGTCTATAATTTGCTATCGCCATCGATGCTTCGCCTTTCTGGCGAAACTGCGAATTTTTTTATTTTCTTCGGTCTAATCATGCATTTTTAAGCACATATCCAATTTCTAGAACCTACATGATGAAAGATTGTTGTTGCATTGCATTGTGTGTTGTGGTATTGGATTGCACTCCTCACTAATATTCCGTGTGCTGCTCAGCGTTGTTGTGGCCAAAGGTCGCCTTAAGCTGTCCTAAAGAGCTTTTTTTTTTCTGATCACCCGCAGCATTGCCTTTGTTGTTGCTTGCTGCAAATAAATTCACATTGAAATAATCAGTGTGTACACCTCATATCAGAGGGGGACCTTTCGCGGTTTTCGTGACGTTGCGTGACAATAAGGCGAAGTAGGGGTGATTCGCAAATTTTTTCACCAATAACGGAAAGCTGATTGCACAATTAGAATAGAAACAGTTTGGAATAGTTTTGAGTTATAGCACTGTAGTAAAATTAAAAAATATATATAACCGATGATCCAAAATTACGCATCATTGTTTTGACAATTTACTTAGCATATCCTCTGACAGCTTGCTTTATTTAACTGCGCCATCCACGTTCCAGACTTCTAGATCATGCGTAGAGGTGAAGTTTAGAGGCAGTTTCAGTAGCGTGATCCTTGGTGTTTGTGTTCTGGCGGAGTGCAAAACTCTTCCGTAACTTTACGAAAAGCTTTTATAGTGTAGGCTGCCTGGGGACGCGCCAGAAAGGGCTGGAGAAAGTAGACCCTAAGCAGCCTGCGCTCTCCTCGAAAAAAGCGCTGAACTGGTAGGCGCTTCGTCTGGTCGGTAATCTGGAGTGCTTGGATGGCTTAGAAGGCGGCCCTACGCTCGAGCTGCATTATCTAATGGGAGCCTGCCTCAGATTGGTCTTGGGTGTCGAAGGCTTTCGAAAGCTTTCGCTTGGCATTGGTAGGGCGTGCCAGTCGTTCCACGCACTCAGTGGGGCAGAAGTGCTCGTGATGTTTTCGGGGCAGTATTACCCGGCAAACTTCGTTCTGCTTCCAGGCAACGGATTTTTGTATTTTTGTCGTTCAAGCTATCACTTCCTCCAGGTAAAAAAAAAAAACGAAAATATGTGAACCAGTACTAACGCAAAAAGCTACCATCTCTTGTTTCTTTTTCTTTTTCTTTTTCACTTTCGTGCAACATACCCAACAGCGTTAGGGCAGCGGGCTCTTGCGAGTATGGAATTCCCCGCTTCGAAGTAGCATTTTCGAGATACGCATGCAGTACGTTTGGTCAGCCTTGAAGCCTTGCCTGCGTGCTTGTAAAAGCGGCACCAACGGAACATGCCGGTGGACTCCACAGAGCCGTTTAAGCAGTTCCGTCGAAGCGCACAAGTTGATTTAGCCGACCTGGAAGTATGTCCCAGTGTCTGAAACACTGTGAACTGTTATTCGCTGAACGACTTCCCATTGTTAACCAGTTAATGAACAATTTGGCGTCATGACATGCGGCTGAGGCTGAGGACACAAACACAACCTTAGCTAGGAGATTTAAACAATAACACTGTCTCTAAGGATTAAGTTGTATCTAAGTTTAGGTACATTGTTAGCAATAACTGCTCCTGCAAATATCCAGTTTTACGTGGAGTCTTGTCAGTTGGCGAGTAGATAAGAGCTGCGTGTATCTCGAATATAATAACACAGTTTTACTGTGGAGCAGTCGTAATGCTAAAGCGGCTTTTGCGCTCTCTTTGGGGCATCGAAAGCGCTAGGTTTAAATGGCAGCGCTTTTGTTTGTAAGCCGCACACCGGCTCATAACGACCGGTGAATAAAGATATAGTCAACGGATCGAAGCTTCGTAACGCTACCGGAAAACAGATTGCGCGTAACTTCTTTTGAAGTATTGCGCTATTAGACCATGTAAGCTGTCGCACTCGCAGCAATTTGGACGTTTCATACAGTCTTTTCTTTTTAAATCAAACTATGTTGGCGGACTGCGCCGGTAATTTGTTGTGTCAAGATTAGGAAGTGGTATACACTCATACACATAAACTCCCATGCACTGGTACAAATTATTATTGGAGGGAAGTGGTTTTGTCATGAAGAAATACCTGTACAATAAAAAGCACACAGCGCAATAGTCGAATCGATAGTCCCAGCAATGACTGTATTACAATCTGCAACGACGCGGCTGCGTAAGCTTTAAAGCAACATTACCGATAAAAACAGCGATATGCATGGATAAAGCGCTTGTGTATTCAGTCTTCGGCACAAGGTGACCATCTAGAGAATGTCCATCCACTAAGACTCGCCGACAACGCCGCTTTGTCCATAGTAGGATGTCGCCCTTTCCTTCCTAGCCATGCGAGGCTTGTTAGGACGCCGGCCAGATCAGCGCCAAGCGCACGCAGGCGACTAAATACGCACCTGGTCTCGGCGCAGCTACCGCGGCATGCATCCTACCGTGCTGCGCGCCTCTCAGGGCGCTCTGATCGTACGTTTCTCGCACTTAGGAAGGAGGGTGAGGGGCGTTCCATTGATTTTTCCATTAAGGTCTTTTGCTTTCCTTTAGGCGCAGTCACGGGCGCTGCATTTTGGCGCGCCACACCGAACAGAACGGTGCGTGACGCCGGGCCCTCCGCCAACGCCGCACGCGGTCGCGTGCCGCCGTTCAGCCCCCGTGTCTTCCGACGGCGGCGGGGATATGTCTCTGTCTCCACTACCCATGCTGGCTGCTTTTAACGCGAGAGCGTTAAGCGTTCCGTATCGCAAAAAAAAAAAAAAAAAAGAAAAACAGTCGT
The DNA here is from genome assembly GCF_023375885.2 of Dermacentor andersoni. Lineage (NCBI taxonomy): Eukaryota > Metazoa > Arthropoda > Arachnida > Ixodida > Ixodidae > Dermacentor > Dermacentor andersoni. The sequence continues at coordinate 156,946,410 of NC_092814.1, forward strand.
TTTGCAAAAAACAAAAAAAACAACAACAACAAAAAAAAAAAACAATGCCAACCACGGCCACACACGGTCCTCCGCGTGGCGCAGAAGCGTTGCTCGACTAATTGGATTCCTCAAAGTAAAATGCGTCAGAAAAATCGTAAAGTACGACCTAAACACAACCTACAGACATGATAGCGTCGGAGTTTAATTTGACTATACCAGAAAATATAATTCTGTAACGCGAAAGCTCAAACCCAAACCGCTTTTCCAGCGTTTCTACCATTCATAGAGCGGCGCGGCCCGCTCAGTTCCTTGCAACAACACTATCGCGCTCGCCTTTGCGCATCCGCAAGAAAGCTGCGGTTGCCAGGAAGCGTCAAGCAGTCAAGAATCTTTGAATGTTATAGCGTTCCGCTCAATTAAAGGCGAAGCTTAAGCCTCCTCCAAATTTTTGTCCTTGTTTAGCGTCATTTCTTCCCCCAGAAGCTGCAGTTTACCTGGCTAAATTTCTTACAGACTTTCGGTGTCAGGATGAAACGGAAACAATCTCGGGAACAGCGTCATGACCCTGATACACATGGAGATTAGAGGCGCCTCTTAAATAAACATAAAGAAATAAAAGAAAAGCGCTAGGTCAGATATCCGGTGCTGGGATTTGAACCACGGTCCTCCTATGCTGAAACGTCACGTGCCCATACAGCCCCGCTGTAATGCAAAGCCTATATATTGGGCCAAGGAAGCTTTTTTCAAGTGCACAGGCGGAAATTTCGCGCCGGCAAATTTACCGCCCATCCTGAGGCACCAGCCTCAATGGTGTCAAGCTTCTTACCTAATTCGGCACCGGCAGGCTAGAACGCGGGAGCGCAAGAGCTCGTTTGCATGCTCATTGCGCCGCCTTGCACAAAAAATAAAAATAAATTATGGGGGTTTACGTGCCAAAACCACTTTCTGATTATGAGGCGTGCCGTAGTGGAGGACTCCGAAATTTCGACCACCTGGGCTTCTTTAACGTGAACCTTAATCTAAGTACAAGGGTGTTTTCGCCCCCATCGCAATGCGGCCGCAGTGGCCAGGATTCGATCCCGCCACCTCGTGCTCAGCAGCCCAACGCCGTAGCTACTGAGCAACCACGACGGGCGCACAAGAAATTGCGTACTCCTGAAATCGTCTGAGGAAAGCAGTTCAGCGCTTTTTAGTAATAAAGGCTCGTAAAACGGCATCTTGTTGCACGAAGAAAAACTGGAGGAAAGTTTTAAACGAAGCCTCTATGGGACGAAGGCTCAGGAGAATCCTTGGACTACCAGTCGGTAGTGACTGAAGCATGTTTTGACTCGTGTCATCTTCTTCTACGTCACTCTTCGTTGCCAAATATTGACAGAAAGAGCATTTTGTGCAGAAGTGGAGGAAAAGGGACGAGAGCGATGATTGTGCGCGCGTTTGATTTCCGCGCTTTACGTCGAAGAACACTGGTGAACAGGGATTACTAGCTAACCATTACGGATATTTATTATCCGAACATTCGTGTTCTCGTCATGAATTTATAAAATATCTAGTGCCTGTTGCTAATCTCGCTCGCTTTTCCGCAGATGCCTTACGTGTCTTCCTTAATTAAGAACCTTCATTTTAGAGCGCAGCTCTTACACGCCCGCTTTTGCCTTTCGCGTTGGCGCCGTACCTCATTGCAACCGAGCGACTGAGCACAGTTAAGGATGAAAGAGCGAACGCGGAGCGCAGCGGGGGATAAGAGACGGCGCTAGCGAAGAGAGCGCGAGAAGGAAAGTGGGGGAGGAAGGTGTAACAGAACCATGATCCGGAAAGCAGAAGAGTGTATGGCGAAAGCGTGAAAAGTAAAGCATAGTGCCACGCAAGACGGTCTCTGTGGCGACAACTGCTATGAGATGGCGCCAGAGAAGCGCGCCGTCGTCTGTTCACCGATGGCATGGGGTGAGCGCGTCCACCGATACCATATATGGAAACAAAGCGCTGCATGAGCGGAGGTCTGTCTGCGCCGGCTGGTGTGAATCGCCCACGCGCTGCCTCTCGCGATCTCCCGATTAGAGAGACAGTCGCGCCACACTTCGGTCCGTTTGCAATATGCCGCTTGACAGAGATTGTGCGCGCCAGCCAATATATCGCGAAATGAAAACACCTATAGAGCGCTGCTCAAATTTCGCATTAGGGAGTATTATATTATTAGGGCATTATATACGTATATAATAGAAGTTTGATAATAGTCTAGGTCTCATTTCTTTTCGGCTCTTTGCATTATTACCGTTGTTACCGCGAACCGGCGACGTTATCTTCAACACCGGAAGCACAGTCTCCTATTAACGAGCGGCTCACAGGCGGCGTTCCATGCATCCACTGGTGGGCAGAGGGCATTCTAAATTTTCTATTAGTGTCACAATAGTGGAAAGCAAGGGTCGCTTGATACAAATACAGTCGAAACTCCATTTAACGAAGTGATGTCTACGCTCGAATTATTTTGTTAAATTGGGAAGTTCGTAAAACCCAGAAAGGGATTGTTCGGTCCTTCGAAATCTAAAATTGTAAAGCAACGACACGCAAAGGCTACCACGGCATTGCATTTGCCGCTAATCCAGCCATCCGTCGCATAAACCATGAGATAACGAAAGCAACCACCGCCGCCCCTACCGAGGTGGTGGCTGTTCCGTGCAAGGGCGCGGCGTGCAGCTTCGTCAAAATAAAGCTAGGGGTGTGACCATGGTGCCTAGTTGTTTTTACGGATAGCTTTGGAGCGCACGCTCGAAGAACTCGTCTGCGTCAAAATGAGAAAATCGCCGCTTCTTTATTCATTTATTTCAGGAAAAACTTCGTTAAGTTCGGCCAAGTTTGTTTCGTTAATTCGGGTTGATGATAACATTGAACCCTGTGGGTACCTGCCGGGGTATGTAAATTTCTTCGCTAGATCGGGAAGTTCATAAAATTGGGTATCGTTAGATCGAGCTTTAACGGTAGTACGTATGCCGCAGCTGCTTCGTGCTCATGTGCAATAGCGTGCCAGACAACCTGTTCCTCTTCTTGCTCGCATTTTGCTTTACATCGAAGAAAGCGACGCGGAAGAAATACGCCTTCGCCAATTTAGTCCGTGTTCTCGTCTGCGCACGGAACCTGCACAACAGAGTTTGCTTTACAGGCTAATAATATCTTAACGCGAGACCATTAAGGGCCCCGTGACGCAGCAAATACGGTATCGGCGCCGGCAGAATTATCCGTGAGCGAAAATTGCCATATATATTTAGGTATATGCATGCACCACGCCTTGCCATATGACATGCGGTATATGCGGGTTATATTGCCACAACGTCCTATCGCTAAAGTTGTTGATACCTTTTCTTACCCTCTTGAGGTTATTCCTCAGAATTTGGAGAGTGACGGCCCACAAACAAATATCATGAAACAAAATACCGACAGCGCATACCTTTTTTGTTAAATATTCCCAGATGTAAATATTAAAAATGCGGAACGGGATGAGAAACCTGAAAATGATGTTTTCTTTTTTGGCGCGGTTGTGCACAACCTCCGGGATCGGCGCACGCAAAGAGGCCGCGATTCTACCAGAAAGCTCGCCTTCCTGCACACTGTATAGCGTTCGCCGCCAGCGTTTGCCGGTAAACATTACGGTTACATACGCTGCAGTTGCCGGGAATCGTGAGAAGTAGTCAGGGATCTTTGCATGTTATCGCATTCTACTCTTAAAGGCGAGTTTGTCTCATCGCATTGTAATGACCTTAGCAATCTGCGTATACTGTAGAGTTCGAACTCATTAACATGCTTTCTCCCACTTTGAAAAGCTAGATCAAATGTGCCATTAAGAACGTTGAGCACTTACTTCGAGGACGGGCAGATTTATGCGTACTCTGAAGACATACTGCAGGGACTTCGTGCCGTCCTTTGAGGGGTATAGCGAAGCTGGAGACGTAATGAAATAGTTTACCTTAGAGAAGCCAGACGCAATCAAAATAAAATACTGCGTCGTGTTTCTGTAAGCCCGTCGTTGGAAAGTTTTTTGCGAATTATAGTTAATCTTCGTAAGCACCGGTCGCATGTCTGGATGATTGTGAACGCACTTGGAGGGTTAGCTCAACATGTCACCTCTTTCAGCCCTTTACTCTACGAAAAGGCGGCGCAGATGTCGATGTAGCAGAAATTTCTGTACGCGCGGATAGCGGACTCGGCATTCCAGTCTATACGGCACTTGTCATTTTCACCCCTGCAGCTCCTGAATTCCGCATGTGAATGTTCTTTCCTCCGTGGAAGAGCCGGAAGCCGGCTTGCAGAGTGCAGATATTTTTCGTCACCTACATGCTATAATGCGCCAATTTCTGCGCCTCGGAACCTTTTCAAACACACCAGAAGGGGACTTATCGACCTGCATATTGATAAATGACATGACAGCATGGTCCCTCAGTAATGAGAATCCGCTCGGTTGATCGTAATATAGTGAATCCTTGCAAATTTCCCTTACACATCATGTTACCACTTCGTTTTATCGAACTGGCCACGTGCTTCCGCGAGACGAAGCAGAGGATGGTCCTGATGCGCTCGGAGAATCACAGCGTCTGGCCCACAAAGCGACGGGATTTCGACGTTGCTTTTCATTGATCGATGAGGTTGCGGACCTTGTATAGCCTGTAAAACAACTTAGGTGCTAAAATAAATCACTGGGTCATATTCGTAGGTATGAAAAAGACCTGTTACAATCTAGCTCATCAGACCATTTTGGACGCCTTTAAAATTCTAAATATCAACGTTCCGCAAAAAAAAAAGCAAAGGAAAGAAACAAACGAAGATAAAGATTACACCTGTGCATGTAGCATCATTCCTTGACAATTTCTTAGTGTACTTCAACTGTAATTACAACTGTGATCCACGCATAAGCTTTGGTTAGTTGTAGCCAAAGGGAACTTATTGAATGCGCGGAATCATGTATGCTTGCAATTTGTAGCATGGAATGCGTGATACACACATCTTAGAACTTTCTCGTGCACTCCGACGCGTTTACATCGTTGTTTAATGGTACATTCGGCTGGTTTCTGCCATGCTCCGACTCGGTTTGCAACGATGCGGAGCTCTCTCGAAATTGAAGCCAGAAAACGCGTTCCCGAGCCGAACATTCAATTTCTCCCAAAGCAATCGGAGGAGCCATGTGAGGAGACTTATGTGGGATCTCGGTCGCACTCCCAGTTCGTAGGTGAGAGCGCTTGCACTGAGCTGGAGTGCGGTACTCCGAATTAACGTAGGTGAATGTGTTCCAAGTACTTGATTCCGACCAGCCTAATGTAAGGCGAGAGCACTCTTTAGTCCTCGAATCCGACCAGTAGAATGCACCATAATACTGCACTAACAGTTTGCTGGTTGCCTCTATGAAGCGGCTTTCCTCTATGAATGTGTTGACATCGCGTAGCCATACCGTACACTGTAAACAAGAAAACACCCAGATGGGCGTTTTTTGCTTGTCCTCTAGCGCATTCCCTTTTGTACATCTTTTTGCTCCCATTGAAAGGGCGTACGATAAAACTCCCATTGACGTGGGCATTAATTGGGCACACAACGGGGGTACCGTATACGCCCACTTCACCCCCCCCCCTATTTGACTGGGAAGTACAATGGGAGTATTGTGAAGGAATTAAAGGCATTTTAGTTTAGGTGCGGCAAGCTCGTAGCGAAATGCATGGTGGCGCGGGTCACGCGCTTACGCAGTACCAGACGGAACACCGCAGGCCGAAATGTCGAACGCCGGCGATCAAGGCTCAAGGGAACTCGGCCGTCCGTGAGCTGCCACCCGAGCAGGCGTCGCACCTGCTCGGAGCGAACGCCGGCGTCCGACACCTTGGCCTGCGGTGTTCCGTCTGCTGCTGCATAGGCGCGGCGTACCGCCACGAAGCATTTCGCCGCGGGCTCGCCACACGTGGTCCAATCGACGGCACAGGGCCACCGCTGAATCGACCAAGTCACGCGCACACGTGGTCCAATGGCGAATGAACCCGTCACCGCACGTCTTCATTTTTTTTTCCTTTCGCTGATCACAGAGCCCCTCTTTGCAAAGCTTTTATACAGTCGTCCTAGCTTATCGGCAGTGCCTCCGAGGCCAGCAAACGCCTTCGAGAGCAGTTGCTACTTGCTGAAAGGAAAAATGCACGAGACACACACTGACAGTGAAGAAAATTTATTTTACACCAAATGTAAGAAATATAATATGTTCACTTCCGGGCCCAAAAGAAAGCACATTTCTGCCCCAGTAAAACAATTGTCTGGATTTTAAAAAAGAGCACTGTACATTGTAAGCATGCCAGTTGCTAGTATTCTACATGTCCTAATACAATGAAATTAGTAAATGAAAGAAATGCTAAGAAATCTTATCTCGTTTCATACTGAACTGTAACTACAGAGCCATGTGTTTGAACTGTTACTTTGTACTGACGCTCCACACTTTTGCACAGACTATATATTGAGCTCGCTTGACTAAGAGTAAAACTTCATTTGGCCTAGTTGGCACATAATTCTGAACTTAAAACTTACAGCGCAAACACCTAAGACGAACCGCAAAAGGCAGATACGACACACGCTGGCACTAACTGACAACTTTTTTATTTCTTCGTCGTCGATGCATATATATGCCCTAGGCCACACAACTGCACAGGCGCACACATTACATTACAGAGATCTCCCAAATTATCACATATGCAAACGTAGGAACTCAAATTCAGATGGGTGCAGGGACAAAGCTATGTCACTGATGCAATTATCATTTTGCCTTTTTATGTCGTAGGCCTCTAAGGCAAGCCGCGCAAGCTCATTCATGCTTTTGCCAAGAATAGACGTCCCATCAAGTCGTGCCTCACAATTTTTGCAAGAGTTTATATGCGCAACAATGTGCACTCTTCTATCTACATTTTTGTTTACTTTTTGTGCATGTTCCCTGCACGGCCCCTAAACACATAAGGTCATCTATCAACTCAAGAAAATTGCTTGCAGGCATAGTGTTCCTTTGGCGTTTTCTGCACCGAACAAGCTTTTAAAGCTATGCTCCCGCACCTGCGGAGAGGGCAGAGGAGGACGCCGAATTCGGCATGATGCTTCATACGTGTTGTGCGCGGTCGGCGTGGTTTATACAATTCACTCTCATGTGCTAAGACATAGCTTGGCTAGATAGGGCATTGCATCAATGAGCGATTCAGGGAACATGCGCAACAAGTAAACAAAAATGTAGATAGAGGAGCGCACCTTGGTGCGCATATAAACTCTTGCAACAATTGTGAGGCACAACTTGATGGGACGTCGATTCTTGGCAAAAGCAAGAATGAGCATGTGCGGCTTGCCTTAGAGGCTTACCACAAGAAAGGCAGGGCGATAATTGCATTAGTAAGATATCTTTGTCCCTGCATCCATCTGAATTTGACTTCCTACGCTTGCGTATGTGATAATTTGGCAGACCTCTGTAATGTAATCTGAGTGCCTGCGCGGTAGTGTGGCCTAGGGTTTATATTGCATCGACGACGAATAAATAAAGAAGTTAGCACCAGTGTGTGTCGTATCTTCCTTTTGTGGTTCGTCTTAGGTGTTTGTGCTGTAAGTTTAAGTTGCTTGACTAAGCCATTCCTAATTAACAGTGGCTGGTATAATGAGGCCAATCAGTGGTATTTTGCATGGACTAGCACACAAATATGATAAATGTCAAAGTACTAAATTAAGAAATTGGGACTCATCACACAAACAAGCTACATAATTTAGTGCTGGATTTCTGAGCAAGCTATTAAAAATTATTGTATTTTACGAACCAGAACCCACCTTCTGATTATGACACATGCCATAGCGAGTAACCCGAATTAATTTGGACAACCTGGGGTTCTTTAACATGCACCTGTCTAAGTACACAGGTGCTTTTGCATTTCGCTCCCACTGAAATGCGGTTTTGTTTAAGACTACATTTACGAAAGTTCCAAACACGATCCCCCCTATATTTTTACAGTGGGTGCTCTTTAAATGGAGCCTCAAGGTGCCAGGGAAATCGGTTCCATTTACCAGGCATTATATTTACTGAGAGACATTGCAGAGAGCCAACCAATTATCAGGATGGTGTCCTATTTAAGCGGCAGTTTCGAAGCGATTTTCGTTTATCGAGATTCCACTGTAGTCCATAATAGTGGATGAGTTGTGTTCTGCATGGACACATTAGCATGGCTACCATGTTTAGTTGAATATTGTGCAAGCAGCAACATTTCACTGTACCCAGTGCAATATATAAAGCCAGCAATGTAACATGTTGCAAATGCAGCCACGAACAAGTACCTTCCCTGATCATATCCAAAAGCAGCATCTTTATACGAAATTAGTCATGCTTTCTCCCGTTTAAGTGCCTTGTTTTCAGAAATCAAATCCTCCTTATCACATTGACCTCCAATTGTGTCATTCCCCGAGCTGAGGTCATTTGAGATTGCATTTAATTGCCCTTCAAATAGCATATTGGTCTTATTTAAAAAGCACATGGCATCACAGTGACCACCTAGACATAGAATTCGAGCTGCAACACAGTAGCAAACATTCTGAGGTAGAAGCCTAACTATTCTTTTGAATTTGGATGCATGCTCAAAACACTGCTATGCAATTGCAGACAGGGCTGATAGTGTAGCAACCAGGACAGATTTAACGGACATAAAGGAGCAAAATTGTGTGAGCTTCGAATTATTATTCTCTCTGAGGAACCATGCTGTCCAGCTATAAAACGGGGATCAAAATAAAGTAATTGGATAGCAAATCTGCATTTCATTAAGTAAATAAAATACTGTTCATGCTACCTTACAGGGTGCACACTACATTCCCTTTCCTTGAATGTGAATTTGCTACCTTTCCATGGGTTGCCAAATGTATAGGTGTATTGTTGGTCAAGGGTGGTGGAATGGATATAGGTCTCAGGCTACAGGAAATATTTAGAGGAGACTTGCCAGGTTGAACAACGAATGTCTCAGGCTGGAGCCATTTGGTTCTCTTGCAAAGATGTTGCCTCCAGCTTGAGACTTCCTTTGTTGGACAACTGTTGATGACTAATTTCGCCATCTTTTCATTTACCCTCGTCTTATTCAACCTATTGCTCCACGCAGCAGCTGCACTTTCTTTAAAAAATAAAGATATTAATGAGCTCAAAGGCTTTGTGCATGGCTGCATCCCCAAGTGCAAAAATTTGTTTGCAGAGTGAATGACAGAGTTGGTACCTTTCTTGAGAATTCAATAGGAAGAACCAAAAATTAAGCTAACAGACTGGTTATGACGACAAGTAAACATGAATTGATGTGGAGTGCCATTTCTTCATTTTGCACCAGGCTTGGGGCCAGCCAGACTTCTTCCTAAAATTGAGAAAATTTTTCTAATGAAATACATATTAAGAGTATTTTCTTCATAATCTGAAAATAAAAAACATGGTTATTTGGTTATTCATATTTAGTTGGGAACAGTGCGAAGGACATTGACGAAGTAAGGGCTTATGCAGTAATGCCACATAGTGCTGGCTGAGAACAGATTCAATTTTAGAACAGACAAACAGTTAAGTACTTTGGAATGCTTCCTAAAAGCCATAAAAAACCAAAGCAGGAAGCAGTTGTACAAAATAATGTATGTGCATGAAAAATGCATCTGATCATCGGTTCGCAGACATGTATGCCATTTGCTTGTCAGTTAACAAAACACGTGTTACACTGAAACATTTCTCCTACAATTTGGCAATTCTGTGGGCTTTCATTATTGCTCGGGTCAGTTGGTTTATGTTGTTACTGCTACTAGTGTACGGTGAAGTGTAATGTAGATGGGCAAGTACTACTGACAACTATGAACATTGGCAAATTTTGCTGCACCAGGATAACGCATGCATTGTCCCGCTGCAGCGAAACTTTCCAGTAAACATTCACAGTTGTCTGTAGCACTTTCCCATCTGTCTCGCCTCACACTGTTCCATCTATAGCGCTTCACCATACTGTAATATGCACCACCGACACAAAATTCTACCCTTCTGAAGTTCTTACTGCTACTTCGCACTCGTCACATTCAGGCCGCCAGGCGTACTGAGCCCAATGTAGTATAACTGCATAGACTGGCAGCTCCTGTCATGGACTTATTCTGGTGTAATGGCACCACAGAAGCAAACGAAGACAAAGACATGCAGGACACAAGTGCCTAACCTCAACTCTCGCTTTAATAAGAAAACAGACATCATATACATCACATAGTGACAGGAAGTGATGTCATTAATTCAAAAACAAATTCTTTGTGCAATGTAGCTGAGAATGACGGATGCATTTGTCCTTTTCGTGCTAATCTGCCAAAGCTTAATCATCTTATGTACATCTGCTCATAATTTTTGGCTACAAGTTTTGATGAACACAGGAACGAACCAATCTATTTTGCAGTGCATCACTATGTGCGAATGAGAGTTATTCCACACAAACTTCATTAGCCGCAATCTCAAATTAATACAATGTGTGTATGCAATGCAAGCATGACTGGATGGGAATGGCTGACTGTACATAACCTCCGTTGCACAGTGCACCGCCTGCAAATTGTGCTGCACGCAACAAATTAATTTGTTTTCCTGGCTTGTCTTTTTTTCTCATCAGAGCAAATCTCTCATCACATGTTTCATACAGAAAAAAAATTTTTGCCCGTAGAGACCAGCTACACAATTACCCATGAAAATTACAAATGCATACGAAACAACTGCAACCACTTTTTTACTTCATCTCATTCATTATATTCCATATTCATGCCTAATTTAGTTGCGCAAATCATTGTTTTCTCAGGCCCTTGTTAGCAGAGTTTTGTGCTGTAATAAAAGGCAGAAGCCAAAAAAAGGAAAAGGTTGGTTGTGGTTGAAGCACAATATGCATCTAGTGAGCTAGGCCGCAAGCGTTGTGTAGTCTGCTGCCATCATAAGGCCGTGCCTACATTGGACAGATGGGGTGCTCTATTAATGCGAAATCAGGGAAATTGAGGGAGTATGAGTCATCCGTGTGAAACAATCCTCCATCACACAATGTTAAATACTGCAAAGAATGTGACTGCGGTCCTGTGTTCCACAAAACTTGCGTTGTAGCCAGGTATTACGACCTGACAACATGCAAGGTAATTGTGGCTTGCAACATTTAAAAAGTATGACGAATATATCAGTGATCCATTAGTTGCACTGCATAAAGAATTTCTTTTAACAGATATCATCACATCATGTCTCCACCTGTGATTAAATATTGCCTGTTTCCTTATTTTAAAGCTTGAAGTGAGATCCGGTGCTTGTGTCATGTGCGTACATATCTTTGTTTACTTTTTGTGGTGTCATTAGACCAGAATTTATATAACCAAATGGCCACACACTGCTTTTGTCACGTTATAGTGGTGCTTGCAAAGCCTCCCAAACAGCAGCCTATTTGGTCAAAACATGCTTTTGTACATATGCTCTTCCAAATAGAAAAGCTATCAAGAAGGTAATAAGAATCAAGAGCATTAAGTTAAATCCACTGCATTGCTTTACTTTTTTGCCTTTATTCCTTACACCTAAGTGGATAAGAAAGAGTGTCAATGTTACAGAAATGCACTAAATAAGTTGTTGAAATTATGCAAAAATGTTAATGCAACTAAGCATAGATTTATGTGCAATAATAGACAACAGTCTCAATTTCTTTCCTTCTGACATAAACATAGTATATCTTATTCCTTTGGCATGAAGGAAAGCATATGTAGACCAGACAAGCTTATATTTGAATGAGAGCATTCACGATTAAGCACCACTATAATGTGACCATAAGAGTACATACACTGTAAAGAGTGCAGATGACAGCCCAAATTTCATAAGTGCAACATGTTAGCGAAAGCAGCAACCATTAACCCAGAAACTAATCAAATCCCACAAAATAACAACAAGAAAAAAAAAAGATTAATGTGTCAGCGCAGCACCTGTTCTCTGAAGTTACAGAAAAGTGGTATGCTTGTTAACAAACCTGAAACCACAGCACATTTGTATCTGACCACCCCCTGCCTCTTTATGTGCTTTCGTGCCTCTGACAAGGCATTACTGGATATTTATTTGCTTGTCTGTTGCAAAAACACATCAATTATTAGTCAGTGCACAGTGCACCATGCCATTTATCTATGTGGACTCACTTTGTGCCCTTAGCACTGCTCTCACCTATTCAGAACTAAGGATTGCAAAATGACTTGTTCCACTTAAATCTACATGCCTTAATATGTGGGTTCTGCAGTTGAAATAGGGTAATTATAAATAAAATGCATGACATGTTCTGATGAACTTTGTTTTCATAATCTAATTGTTTATTTGGGCACATAACCAGTCAGATCATTTGTACTAAAACAAGAAAACAAATTCAACACACTAGGTTATACTGGTTGGTGCTCTATTGACTTTAGTACACACATTGAACAAACGACAGGCAGTGAGAAATACCAACAACCACTAACTTCCACACGGCATTATTGGTCACATGTGCACGATATAGCTACAAAAACCCAAACGAAAGTAGACAAAGAAAAAAGTACATTTTAACAGAAAAAGAACAAGACAAAAAAACTTCTTTTGGTAGCTAAGTCACAATCAAGGTGTAAATGACAGCTATAGTTTGGCAAGCACACATGTAGTTACCTTGCTCAGTTCCTCGATATCCCAATTTCTTGTTTGACAGCAACACCAACGGGACATCTACGCATATCTATTGTACATGCCATTTTTGCTCGCTCCAAAATCCTTTCGTGGTTATTCATTTAGTACCTGCTTCGCCTGTACTGGCATTGCAGGGGGGGTATACATTCTGTGTAATGTAACTTACATTCAAATCAAGCACACAAAGCAGGGAGGGAATTATCTTTGAAAACTATGCAAACAATTGCAGGCTGAAAAACCTTGCAGTCTCTTTGGTCCAAGGAAAAAACAATGTGAGGCATCACCTATAAGTAAAGGAAATTAATAAACCTTTTCAGTGTAATCTCTTTCTTGTGAGGTATGATGATAGCCTGATATGAATTTCTCTATCTCTACATGTTTGGAACAGTATATGCTTGAAATAATCTTAACTGAAGAGATTTCCCAGTCTTTTAAATCCTGCCATTGCAGCTTACCCTTACTCTCAGTAATACAAAGCCTTTTAGTATGACTTCCTATTACAAATCTAACTGCCATATTTTGAACATTTTCAAGCAGACCAGCTGACTCAATATTATGGGGATTCTAGCAAACATGTACTTATTTGATTAGTGAATGCACATAAGCAAAATACCGCTGTTCTTCGAGGTTTTCGGGAAGCCAACAAAATGTGTATGGGTGGACACACGACAGCTACTACACCAATAAGCATCGTGGCCAACCAAAATTAAGTTTATTCCTATATGGGCGGGCGCGGCGGAGTGTGAGCAGACAATGGTCGGCTTTTTCTGGAGTCATATACAAAGGAACCCCAACATAACGAATGCACTAAAATCAGCAATTTGGTTTGTTGTACTCAGATTCGACCGTTTAGTCAAATAAGTACATTTGCAAATGGATTGTTTTCCCACGGAAAGGGCCGCAGTCAGAAAACACAAATCTGAATGAGAAAAAAATTTTGAATTTGAGAGTCGGCGACCAAAGATACGGTTTCACGGTGTGTTAACGATACCTTCACATAGGTAGCATGAAGCAAACCCAGCCTTGCTTTCGCATCCACCCTGTCCTCTTTGATACTGCCACACACAGTGGAACGACACCATCATGAAAAGTGCTGGCAGTGGAGGTGAATGCTTTGTCTGTATCAAACTTCAATGCATCTCTGAAACTACAGATTATGCAACCCCGTGTACTAAACACGGGGAAGACTGTGCACATAATACCACGCCATATCAGCACGTCTAGTCTTTCCACACGCAGCAGATCACCTCTAGAACAGGGTGTGCAGGCTGCAGATGTGCTCAGCTGCGCTCACAGCCATGGCGCTAGAAAAGAAGACGCACGGACTGGGCCCTTCTGAGGGCCCCCTCAAAAGCTCAGTTTGTCATTTTTTGTTTCTGTAATAGGCTAGTGATAAAAGTGAATTTGCTTCATGCCTATTAAGAAATGTTGTACACATGGTAGAAAAATTATGAAAGTAGAACATTTTATTACTTTTCACCCCTCTCAGTTGGAATATCGTACAAATGCATAAGCAGCCATTTTTGCCTTGTTTCATCTAAGATGTTTTTTTCATGCTGAAAGAAAGGCATGTGTTTAAAAAATAAGCTTGGTTGCAACATGTAAAGGAATTATGTAATGTCACAAGGGTTCCTGAAATCAAAATATATTTGTGATTTCTTTGCGACTGGAACACTCAAAAGGAAAACGACCTTTTAAACAGACTAAAGCAAAGCCACAGCACATGCACCCATACTAAGCCAGGGACTGTATCAAGCTGATATGAGAAGACTTTCAAGAAAGAATCTTTCCCGGTTTGGGAAAATTCTTAAAACAATGGTTAATACCTGGCCCCACGCCTTAAATCTAGAAGGAATAAAGTTCTTAAGCTACTCTGTGTTCTTTCTTGAACCCAACAAATGTGCCTAGAAAAATGGGTCAAGTCTACATATTGCCGCATCTGTGGCAAGGTGTGAACAAAAAACTCGCTTTAGCTGGCTGCAGTGCTCCCTGCGATGAATATTCAGGCAGAAAATTGTTACCCCAGTGTGAGTGTGCACCCAAGAAAACAAAATGTGGTAGACTACATCAATGCAAATGGAAAAATCTTTAGTCCATGCTTGCTGGCAACCTGTGTCTGTATTGGCCTCTAGGAGAATTGTGGCCCCCACGTGCTGGAATATTTCCGTGGCATAGAAAACATTGTGTGATACCAGCTATCAAGTGCTACCATGAAGTAGCTACCAGCTATCAAGCTATCAAAAGAGCTATAGGCAATTTTGCTGCAATAACAGTACTGTTTTTATAGCATTCGTTGTGGGGAGTGCGGCTTGCCCCTTTTGCCGGAGTTCTTGCTGAACGGCGATTTATTATCAGTTTGTTATATGTGGAACTTGAACAGCTTATATTTTTGTCTCCTCAATCCACACTTCTGCTGCACTTTTGTCAGCATCTCTACACAGGGTGTCTTGACTGAGGTCATACCAAGTAAGCACGCTACAAGCCTTGTGTGCATCGTTTTCATGACTCTTTCGATGACCAAATTTCATTTTCAGTGACTTTATCAACTAAGTATCTAGCGGCAGCTTGAACATGGGTACTCATGAGAACTCGCACCAGGCTTGGTCAAATACGTCCAGCACTGCAGCACTGAGTAGTGAACCATGCTGTAAGAGTTGGCAACTAAATTGCCACCTTGTGATTGAAACTTTTCATCCTTACAATCAAGGCTTCAATTGCCCAGCCAGCGAGCTGCAGCAAAGGTGTGAACTATAGTCATCTGATGTCACATTCTATGTCATAGCGATAGCAGGTGATCCCTCCAGTGGTGGCCCTCAAGGCCAACAGGCATCCCTTTCTATGCACGTGCTTGTGTAGGACTGGGGAGGTGGTGCCAGTTTGTTCTTCAGCATTAACACTGTTCACGTTGTATCAGGAACACATTTTCTTACTCAGTGCAATAGCCCTTGAACCTACATAATTGCCAATGAGTCCTTTGTCGACCAACCTTTCCTTTGCCATGTCATTTCCTGCTGCCTTGATGTCACAGCAACTTCAGCTATATGAAGCAATGATGGTGTTCGAGTACCCACACAGCCTTGCAGCTTTCCAACCTGAACATTGCTTCATTAAAAGCTGAGATGATTTGGTCTCAGCAGACAGATCAGAGTTTAAAAGAAGCCTTAAACTTCTTTCAAAGTCATTCTAACCTTGTCAATAATCCCGTGCCTTTTGATGTGTTATTCAGCATTGTCCAAAGCAAGTCGGCTCTTAAAAATCAAAATAACAACTTTGTGAGGCCACCTACTAGGCTACCACTGTCTCTTCAGCCAGCCTGAAGTGTCTTGCAGCCATCAAAGCTGGAGTGCAAAAAAAAACGACAAAGAAAAGTGTGGCAGACAAAATGCTCATGGAAATCCATATGTTTATGGACTGTTACACTGACTGAAAAAGATGGTGGCTTCCCAATACAGTCTTGATGTACGTAGCTGTTTCAGTCACGAATAAACAGCCAGTTGCGCAGTCCTGCACAAGCACAGTGTACAGATGCCCATGGATTAAAATTTGTTGTGTGTGCATGTGGTACAGTGTACCACATTTCATGTTCCTGAGGCTGCAGTACACTGGGAAGACTGGTTGCAACTTCAATAGTAGGCCCTTAGAGTATTGCAGCCCTTTGTTCATATTTTGCTGCAGATTGTATCAAATGCGAATGCAAATTGTTTTGCAGGACACGTCAGTTCAGTTCAAGCAATTAGACAGAGTAACCCAAGAAATAGTTTAAGCCTCGAAAAGGTTTTCGCCTGATGTTTTGGCTTCTACGGTATAATGCTGTTGCTTGCTAGGTACTGGTGGTGTGATGTGCACACTCTCTTGTGTTGCTATAACGACAACTTGTGAAAAAGATTTTACTTCCTAACAAACATTTGGATACAGTGCCTGTGAGCTCATCTTTTAACCTGTTTTTCATTTGATCTGTGCATTTACATTGAATGTAAACTAGAAAATATCAGTACTGAGAATCACAAAAGAACACACCTGTGTAACGATTCTGCCGAGATCGTGGGAGTGGTCCAGCCACAGGATGCAACGCAGGTAGAAAGGCCTCCTGAGTTAAAGCAAAATAACAATCGTTGTAAGATGCGAATAAAAAATTTTATTCTGTGAGGCTTTCGGCATGTATACTAATTACCACATTTGTATGTAAAATAGTTTTGCATAATAGCTGAGCAAGGTTAACGTCTCGCCCTGTGACTATCAGCCAATGCTACTCATGGCAATGGAGGCAAATATGGCACATCCTTTCAAATGTAACTTTTGTGGGTTACATGAATTTAAAAGAACTTAGGTTTACATAATACATAACACCTGTGGTTAGAAGGATGTCTTGCATGCAGCACCAATGCCACAAGTGGCACTGCTTAACACTTCCAGGGCCAGACTTAGTACATAAACAATACAAATGTGCAACAATGTGAACAGGTGGTTAGCTGCTGCTATAACTCAAAGATTGCATGCATCATGTAGATGTGAATGCAGCTCCCATCAGGAGCGAGTTGCCCTTTAGTGCACTTCACTTCTCTTCCTCTTTTGTCTTCATTGCATGTTGGTGCCATATGGTAATAATGAACAAAAATTAAGCACTTCAGTTCCCATTCTTGTTTTACTACATGCTGTAAAGTCATCTAAGTGCGCTTAATACTCTTAAGAATGTACTTTAGCCATTTTGTCAATATTTTTCGCTTGGCTTCACTACACCTTAATGTAGTGCAAATTCTAGACAATGCTTACAAAAACACCTACTCCACACAATAACACCTCCAATTAACAGTACACAGTCTATGGCTTCGAGATGCGTACATACATACTTTATACATGGTTACAATGAAAATATAAGTGGCTGTTCTAATACGCACACTTAGCATACTGCATAACAGTCACCTGGTTCCAAAATGGCTTTTTGTTATCACCCATAGGACAGCCACAACTATAAATTTAATTCTGGCAGTAACTTAAGCCACGGCCAAAACCTTCATAGTGCAATCAATGAAAATTTTCGAATTTAGAGCAGTTAGACATAAACAGGGCAAGTAGTTTTAAAGTGTTAAATAATGAACTGTTATGGAATATGGCGGTAGAAGGCCATGCGCCTGAAACATAGGTACTGTTTATCATATAAGCACATTCTTATATTTTTGCTTAGTTTCCTAGGGATTGCATCAAACAGTTTGCTTGTGTAAATTTTGCTACATGGCTGTATCGTATTAGCCCTTATCTTTTCACATTTGGCTTACTGCAGCTTTATGCACATGCATAAAGCTACTACTGCTACCACTTTCTACACTACTACCTACTACCTACACTACTACCTTCAGCTGAAGGCCAAGCACTATGCTGTCCAACATGCATGCATTTAACAACACCGAACAGTAGACAGAGAATGAGCAACTCTTTTAAAAAGTGCAGTTCTTTGGAGACACATTGATATATATCTGGAAAACAGATTTTTGCTAAAATTATAACTTAATATAATTGGTACTGAGCATAATGCATCTTGCAATAAACTTGCATTTACCACACACCATTATACACACTGCGACCTCTGCAGCTTCACAATCTGGCACAATGTGCTCAAGCTGCCTGTAAACCCTGGAAGGGGTCTATGATAGTTTAAGAAGCTTAGCAAACATGAGAAAGACCTAAAATGAAGGTCAGAGAAGCAAAGCAAATTTTTAACCATTCCTCTCTATGTTGCTATGAATGTCAAGGTTCCAGCAAATGATGTGTTTGAACTGTGTTCTTAATCGTGCAATACTAGAGAGCACATTTTTGCAATAATAATGTGACAGAGAAGAATGACAGAAACTAACTTAATGAATATTTTTCTAAACTTGCATGAGGTTTTCATCATTATGCTGATGCACACACCTGCATACCTCTACTGTGAAGTCTTGTTTCAGTTTATTTTATTGTCACATAGTAATTTACACCATACACTTGTCCTGAAATACATCACGTTGGGCTCCTTCAGTATTTTTTGCTTACTGGAAACACACATGCCTATACAGGGCAAGCACTCAATACATGCAAGACTGCCACGGGAATGGCCACTCGAGGTCTACTGTTAGTACAGCGCAAAAGACGAGGACTGAAGGAAGAACACAACACAGGCGCTGTCACACAGAAACATACTCAAGGCACTTTGCGAGATTCTCAGGCTTCTTTCATGCTCTAGAAACACATTATGTAGCACATATTGAGCCACAGATAGCTGTACTGGGAAATTTTCACGTTGCTCTACAATTTTATAATTGAGACTTTTTATCTAATTACATTTGAGAAGTTGATTAATTGATTAAGACTAATTAGGTAATTAGGCAAAATGCAGCAAATCCAAGTATTTCCAAGAGACAGGAAACAACATTACATAGGTTCTGTGCAGCTAGATGGCATATTCATATTTTTAAAAGTTTGCTAGAGTTACGTGGGATAACCTGCATACCTCCTATGGAACAGGTGTCACACCAATCACTCTAAGTAATGCCGCTAAACTAGCCATTGCGCTCAAAACATACAGGGTAAAAAAGCAAACTCTAGGTAAGAGCATACCAAGGCCTCTATTGCTGAAAAGGGAAACTGATGGGAGGCGCCCGATCTCCGGCCATGAAGCTGCTTCATCCTCACAGTTGGCAATGAAACGACCGCAGCTGCAGTCCTGAAATAAAAATGAAAAATTTGACACTACAGTGATCACACAGAACACAAAAAAGCTGGTCACAAGCTTATCTTGGAGAACATCTGCTGCTACATTAGGTTTTGTATATTCGTCAGCTTATTGTTAAACTAAGCTTGCCAATATTTTATATCTTAATGGCTTTGCTCTTTACAAACCAATACCTTTGCCCAACCCATGCACATATGCACTACTTAAGCTATGAGATGTTTACTGATCCCTTACAATGAATGGCTTCTAAGACAAATTGTTTCACACAAAAGGATGCATAACTTATGAGTGTTACTGACATTGAATACCAAGGTAGTACCTTTTTTTATAGACAATCGCGGACTTGAAGCACATTTTTCTCACAGATACAGGTTACAGGTTGATCGGTCTCCCCTTTTTTTTTTTTTTCACCAGCAACAGAAATTTTGTTATTAATACTCGTGCAATATAGGATGACGCTGTGATGTGTGATATGATCCTGAGTTGAAAAGCGCAACTTCTTTGTGTTAATTTGGCACCTAGAATTCAATACTAAATATCTGTACCCAATAGGCAATGGCACAGCAGCAAAGTAATTAAACATTAAACAAGTTCAGGTATCCAGAGCACAGCGCCAGCTGTTGAATAATAACATTGCACAAGCCTCGACTATATAGATATAACGTAGTAAGTGCACCGCAGGCGTAGTGGCGGCCTCAGCAAAGAACACAGGCATGGAGCGACGCGCCCGTATGACCTATCACCGGCAATGCTATCGCGTAAATTGATATATCTCGTCACGGCACGGGCACCGTTTTCTGCCGGCCGAGGTGCCGGCGCCACTGGTACTCACCTGCTCCGGCCGCCGAGGTTCAAGTGACGGCGTATCCAGTAATCTGAACCCAAGCAGGACACCTGTTACCGCCAAGCAGTACGCTAACAATAAAGAGGTTCTTATACTCTGACCGGCAGCTCATGCGGCGTTGACCCGTAGTGCCGTTGGAAGCTCACCACACGCTTTTAATACCACAAACGCGCCGCCGACATTTCACGCCCGTAGATCAAAGTCGACGGGCGCAGGCTCTACATGCTACGTGCCGCAGTCGCGCACTGCCTGCACAATCAACGACGTGGGCGCGAAGAGACACAGACGATAGAAAGGAGCGTACTGGCAAATCTGCACAATGCGCGCTAAGTGGGCGACCTACTGCACACAATCGCACGAGCTAGGGGATTGGCGCCACGTACGCGCCAGCTAGCAGATACCGCGCACAAAGAAGCGCCGCCGGTTCTCGCTCAAATGATCGCTGTACAAACACTCACACGCGCACCGCAGTAAGCCCTTAACGAGCCGCCACATTTTCAGGCCGCGGTTAGGCGGCGAAGCTTAGCTCACCTCGCACTGCACGTAACTATTATGGTAGTGGCTTGCGCTTCGGAGATCATGTCGAATGCTCACATCCGCCCAATTAAAGACGCGGCAAAGTCCCTCATTATATAAAATCCTAATTTTTAAGTACACTTGCTTGACTCTGAGCACTCAAGTCGCCTCGATTACGACAAAGCTCGAAGAAACACAGTGATGGTGCAAAATGGTTCTGGACGGTCAACTGTCGCGCCATGTTGTATCGAGACCTTCAACAAGTCATATCAGCGCGTCTCCTCACTTAGAACACATGCACACTCATAGAACATGTAATAATCGTTCAAAGTCACTTACCGTGGAGTCTTGGGGGTTCAAAGCAGTGAGAAACATCAACCACGGTAGAAGAATGTGCCGTCGCTGGTCGAATGGCCGTCGCTGAAAGCTGCTTCAACGCGCGCGCGCGCGCTCCGAAGGCTGGTGTTCCTCCGCGCGTAGTTCCGACTTCGGCGTCCTCTGCAGCACCAAGGCGCGGCTACTCCGAACAGAAAAACAGCGCCGACACACATTGCGCGGGATATTTCGAATCTGACTGCAGAAATAATCCTACTGAAATTGTCGCTGCGGCTGACTGCCTTGTTGGTCATGGCTGAGTTATTCTTTTCTCTGTTTGGCTCGTCTCAATTTCCCCTACGCCACCGTTATTCCTTGAAAACCCCCATTTTACAACCGCAATGCCCCTTCAAATGGGGTCGGGGGTATAATAATGGTTCTAGCTTATTTTACTTCTTCTCGTGGGCGTACTCATTTTAAGCTAGGGGGGAAAAATGGCATATCAACTGTTAAAACGCCCATATGGGCTCATTTGTGTTTACAGTGTAGGATGTTCTTTGTAAATTTTCATTGCGGCAGTCTTAAACATGGAATTCGATGTCCACGCAATGCAGGTGTTACAATAAGTATGACATCCACCTCATCCAGCGAGCGCTCTGCGGTGCTGCACGCCAAGCTCTCAACATGTAGTCGACGGATCGCGAATGATTCAAATAACCTGAAAGTTTTATTTGGCAATTCGCACTCGGAACTGTCACCTTACTGTCATCAGGCTGGCTCAGTAATTATTGAATGAAGACATGCATGTCTAAATGAGTGGTTATGTTGTTAGTATGTATTTTTAATCTGTTTTCTCCCTACGACACATTTGGTAAAGGCGCTCAGTGTCAAAACCCGTCTAGACATAAAAATAATCGGGCTTTTTTTTTTCTTTCTTCCTGTCAGTCAAAGAAGTTAGGTATTATAAAGCTTGTCTTTTTATATACGATAATAGATGTGAAACGCCAACTAAATCGCACGTACTACATAGCGCGTGATCACTGGAGTCCGGCAGCTATGTTTACTTCAGGTTATCAAGGCTGCCAAAGCCGAAGCCCTCGCTATTCAGCGAGCGAAAAGAGTAAAGAGAAAAGACCATGTGAAGTTAAACGCAATGATGGCGCGGAAATCAAGGAGGAAATGAGCTTGACCTAACTTTGTTTAGCTGAACTGCTCAATTAATTCATAATCAAGCTTAAATTTGCAGTATAGTACTCTGTTTAATGAAGGAAACGAGGAAGTAAGAATGAGAAGAAAATGCAACTTTCGCAGCCGTTGTGATCCGAACGCACATTCTCTGCACGACGTATGCGGCGCTTGCACACTTTGTTTTGCATCTACGAAAAGGCTGCATATATATATATATAAGCGAGAAAAGCTGCGCCTGCGCGAACTAGAGTGCTGCGCCACTAGCACCGGTCCCTACTAATCGCTAATATTACCAGCTAACTTGAAGCTAAGAGACAGACAGAGGAAGCGCAGAGAACAAAAGTAAGCAGGTTATAACCAGAGAGAACTCCGGTGGACTGCTATACATGTGGAAATTGCGGCATACCCCATCTCACGATGACTGTCGATGGTAATGAGTTTAGCAATTAATATAGCGGCGCGACGTATATTGCCACCGTCGAAACGAGTTATGTATGGGGCGTGTCCTGCAGCGAGACTCCTCTTTCACGCTTCCCTAAAAACAGTCGGCGCAATCTAGCACCACCGCGAAGCCTGCGCATAAACTCCGAAATGCATGGCGCGCCGGTGTGCGCGAACGCTGAGAAACGCGCCATGTGGCAACCGGGCTCCTTTCTCGCGCTTCCTTTTGGACACGCGGTGTCATCTAGTGGCGCTGCCGAGAAGTCAGCGCGTGGCTACCACACTTAGTGGCTCATACTCGGTGACCCAAGTTCGCGAGATGTTCATTGAAGAGCGGCACATACCCAGTGCATTTGTGGCGCAGCCTGCCCATGCGTCGGGTTGCTGTCCTTGAGCAACTATTGTGACGTGGGCCCCATTTCGCTCAGCATCGGAGAAATTTAAGGGATATGTTTCGTCATTGTAGGGCGGCAGATTCGCAATGTCACATATATACCTAGTTGCCCAAGTTGGCATCAAAGAAGTTCGTTGAAGAGCGGCACACACATGCTGGCACATACTCAGTGACACAAGTTAGCATCAACGAGGTTGATTGGGGATCAGCACAGACCGAGTAGCATATACCCATTGCTCCAAGTCGCCGTCAAAGAGTTTCTTCAAATCACGGTACCTAACCAGTTCCACATTCCAGAGTGGCCCATGTCGGCGTGAAAGAGGTTCGTTGAAGAGCAGCACGTGTGTTGCACACATATGAGATACACAGTGCCACATATTCAGTGGTGCAAGTTGGTCCGATGGTTGGTTTTGAACCCTGTTACCTCAGCGCACCAGCCCGATGCGCTGTCTATTCGACCACGAACTACCCAGTTACTCAGGCAGACGGGAAAACGGTTATATGCAAACATACATACATAGATGCATGAATAGAAATATACATACGTAGCCTCAGATAAGTGCGATCCTGAGAATGTTAACGCACTAAAGAAGTGTATGTAGAAATTATGGCATGAACATAGGTCAAAAGAAAGGAACAACGGGGGCTTATTGTCGAGGGAGCACAACACGCAGTGATAGGATGCTAGGCAACTCCTTCGCCTTTTATAAGCAGAGAACGCCTTTGGCGTTAAGGAGGTAGAGGCCGGCTGGAGCGAAGCTCTTAGATCTCTCTTCTCCGACCCTGAATGGTTGCTTGACTTGTCGAGAGCTCTGCGGAGCACATTTAATGAAGCTATGGGAAACTGTATCAGCAAGACTTATAAGAATCTAAAGTGCACATTGCCAAATCCAATGATTCACAAGTTGCCTGCAGTGTAAGATAATAGGCATGTGCGCCGGTGCCATAATGCCCTGATATGGTCCCGAAATTGTGGCACCAGGCAACGCTTGTTTGGACATCAAAAATGTATTGCTAATAGTATAACATTACTGTTGCGTTGTCTGTCGGCAAAATAATATTCTTTCACACCGCCGAAAATGACCTCACTATTATTGGTTTCAGCGACAGGTGTTACATAAGTTACTCAGAAATGAGCCCGGAGGTTCATTTTTAAGCCCGCCTACGATACACACTAAGAAACAAAACTCCAAACGGGGTGCTTACCCACCACATCGTGCGCGTTGTTGGCGTGCTACAGAAGGCTACCGCACGCGCTTCAAGCGCTTATCCCGGGCAATAGGTCGGCGCTGTGACGAGGCGTCGAAGCTGCTATAAAGGAGCGCTGCAAGGAACACGGGCGATCCTTGCACGCGTCTCCCAGGGCGCGCAATAAAGGCGCCTCGGGTGGCACCGCGAGACGAAAATTTTTGAGTAGGGCCCGTGGCCGTTTCTCGACCGGGATAGCGCAGGAAAGGTAGGCTCTAGCAGCTCTAGAGCACGTTCCTTGCGAGCCATAGGGTGCGCCCCGCTGAGCCGGGTAATTCGGGCGGCGGTGGCACTCGAGCCGCGTTGTCCCCGCCTCGACGGCGGATTCCCACCGCGGCTAATGCGTTGTTGGCCGCGTTTCTTCGGTGACCGGAATGCGTGCCGCCGACGGCGCTGCGTCTTGCGGTCGCCTTCGTCAGTGTGAGCGGTGGCTCAGTGCCTCCGCCGCGTCCTCCATCTGCTGCCGGATATGGGCGAAACGTGCACTTGAGCGCGATCGGCATTCTGCTCAAGCGCAGGCGTCCGCAAGGTTTAGACTTCAGGAGCAGTCGCGTTGCAGTAGCGAGCGCGGAACGGGACCGGAACTGCCTCGCGAGCTTCACGAGTTTTGTGGTCTCTTAAAAGGCTCCTCCGTTGACCGCGTACGTGCTGCGCACAGCTAGACTCGTTATGCAGTGCTCGGTCGCTTCCTTTTGCGCTTTTGCGTAGCTTCGGTTTGTTTTTACGCGAGAACAGTAGGTTAGAAAATAACCAGCATGTACACAAGCGGAAACAAGTCCTGACGGGGAACGAGCGTTCGCTTATGATGCATGGCTGCTGACGTGTAGTGACGGTGACATTGATCGATGCGCCTGACAAAAAAGACGCCACTGCACAACATGACCATGTGAATAACAAGAGCGACAGAGTCTAGCGACGCCATTTCGCACGAACGCACTCAGGGGCCGTCTAGCTTTGGGGCTGTACGTCGCCTGCCTCCTGTGCGGGCCGCCTCTGAGATAGCTGCTGGCGGGAGAAGGGATTGGGGAAGTTATGCAGCCCTAATGGGTGTTCAAGCTTTCCTGGACCTGGTTCAAGTCAACCGAGCGCGCGTGAATAGCCTGCCTTGGAATTGGCAGTGACTGATCGGTCCCTGGTATTTACTGGTTGTTAGTTATTTGGTTCTGCTTGGCTTAAAGAAAAAAATGCCTGCCGAATAAGCCCTTATTTGCAGTTTTTGTTGATAATAAAGCGTTCACTTAGCTTCATTGCTGTGAGGGCTTTGCAGTGACTGATTGGCCTATGAAAAAAAAAAGAAAAAGAAAAGGCGAGCTGAGCTCAACCCTACAATTTAAATTCAGCACTATGTAGGCTCACGATCTCCTTAGCTACATTGTTTGACCTTGGCCGTGTGCCAGCCCTTAAAGATAAAATAAACATCTTCTGTTTGTGTGTTTTTTATTGATAGGGGGAAATAACTCTTTTCTAACGTAAATTTTCTTCTGTCAACTTGTCCGTGTATTGGAGACATCGAACTTGTTATCAATCGCTGCATCAGTTGCCCGGATCTTCAGGCACGCTGTATTTGGCCCCCATCGAACTCACCCTGGCAACGACCTCTGAAGCGGCTTCGCGGTTGAGCCGTCGTGCCGGCAATGAGAACAAAAAGTTAAAATATCGCGTTTTCGCACGCACCCGGCCTCTAGCATACCCGAAAACGCGTACTCGATTTTCAAGGGGATTCGCATAAGTGCACTTGCACGGGCTCTTATTTCGCTCCTGTACTTTTCATTTACATTTGCTTAAGTCAATGAACTACTTCATGTGTGTGAGAAGAGAAACCGACGAAAACAAAGGCTGGTGATACCGCTGCTGCAAATATTTCAGGTCTTCTACGGCGGGAATAACCACGGCATATAGGCACTATGCCGTATTCTTCTTTTGAGTGTCTTAGAGACGCTTTTGTAACTGTAACTCTGGTACTTTGCTTCGTTGTGACTGCCTTCATTTTTTACTGCGGTGGAACATATGAGCCCTGCTGGGGTGCAAAGATGGGAGGCGATGTCGGCTTTTTTGTAGTCCTTCAATGTTTTTATTTGTCATAA